>NW_005370597.1:3359489-3369718 GCF_000412655.1 Myotis brandtii | reverse complement strand
CGGGCCTGCAGCGTCAGCTCAAAGGCGCGCAGCTGCTCGTGGTCGAAGGCGCGCTGCGCGAACACCACCCCGCTGTGCGCGCTCACGGACACGTAGGACGACAGCGCCCGTGGCTCCAGGTCGCTGGCCACGATGGAGTAGGACACCTGGCCGTTGGGTCCCAGGTCGGGGTCGGAGGCGCTGACCTGCGCGATGGAGGCCCCGGGCGGGTTGTTTTCTGGCACGTGGACCAGGTAGGCTGACTGCTGGAAAACCGGGGCGTTGTCGTTGACGTCCCTGATGTATAGTGTGACGCTTCTGCTGGAGGAGAGGGGTGGCTTGCCTCTGTCGATGGCTGTGATGGTAACATTGTACTCCGGGGTCAGTTCTCGGTCCAGGGCCCCATCTGTCACCAGCTTGTAGTAGTTATTGGCGGAAGATTGAATTCTAAAAGGAACGTCCTCTTTTATGAGGCATATGATCTCCCCGTTTTCTCCGGAATCTTTATCGTGTGTTTTGAACAAAGCAATCACCGTCCCGGGCTCTGCATCCTCGGTTATGGAACTAGACACCGAAGTGAACACCACCTCTGGGGCGTTGTCATTCTCATCTAGAATTTCGAGTATAATTTTACATTTGGTGGCCATGCCTCCGCCGTCCTTGGCTTCCATGATTATGGTATAACTGCTACTGATTTCGAAGTCTATAGGGTTTTTGGATTTAATTTCTCCACTTTGATGGTCTAGCGTAAACATACTTCCAACATCTCCTGGTGTTTTGAAGGAGTACCTGATCTCCGCATTGATGCCCTCATCCTGGTCGGTGGCTGTCACCTTTAGCACAGAGGTGCCTGGGGGCAAGTTCTCTGGAAGGCTAACTCTGTACACATCCTGACTGAACACCGGGGCGTTATCGTTGGCGTCAGTAACCTCAATCCTAATTTGAGTGGTGCCGGTTCTGACCGGGTCACCTCCATCCACCGCTGTCAGGACCAGGAGATGGGAGCTCTGTTGTTCCCGGTCCAGGGGCCTTTCTAACACCAATTCCGGGGCATTCTTGCCTTCAGCTTTATCCTTTACCATTAGAGAAAAGTGCTCATTATAGCTGAGTTGGTAACTCTGGAGAGAGTGAGGCCCTACATCTGCGTCTATAGCAGATTCCAATTCAAACCGAGCTCGTGGAGTTGCAAATTCATTGATTTGTAAAACAGTGCTATTTTGGGGGAAATGAGGTGGATTGTCATTTATATCTTCTATCATCACGTTTACGTGAAAAACATTTAGAGGGTTCTCTGCTACAATCTCTAAGGGCACGACACACACAGGGTTTTGAGCGCAGAGCGATTCCCGATCTATTCTGTCACTCGCAAGTAAGTTCCCATTCTCCGTGTTTATGGCAAAGTATTGTTTCTCTGCACTAACTCTGAGGTTGCGGGTCAATAAATCCCGTACCCGCAGCCCCAGGTCCTTAGCGAGATTCCCCACTACAGAGCCCCTGGCCATTTCTTCCGGAATAGAGTAGCGGATCTGCTCGGAGAGCGCCCCGCAGAACAAAGGCAGCAGGAAGAGAAAGAGTACTTGCCACCGCCGCGGGGTCCTGCTCCTCTGCTTCGCCCTGGTTCCCATCCTTCCGAGCCCTACTGCAGCCTCTGGCATTGAGAAGATGCTTTCTTTACAAATTGTGTTTAAATATCTACTTCCACTGCGTAGAAAACTCAAGGCTCCCAGTTTGAAGGCATCCCAGTCGGTATTCCGGAATCAGATTTGCCGAGCAGTGAGCCCGAGTCCGGACCCCTCGCCTTTCTACTTGCTTTTGTGACTGCGCAGAAAACACCCGGTGGATCCTGGACTCCAGCTCTTGCAGCAGTTGGCCAACAGCGGCGCCCAGAGTCTGCTTAGAAAACTGCAGGCAGAAGCCTTGCAAATAATGGGATTCGGTATTCCAACAGCTAGCTATGTTGGACTGATGTCTAGGAAAGGAGGCAATTAGTGCGTTTTGGATGTGTCTGTTTTCCAGTGTTTACTTCAAAAGAAAGTTCCCTAGAGATGGGATCCTATAGAAGAGCCATAAACCCACCATTGAGAAAAGTTTGTCTTTTTCAAATCAGAGGCAGTGCAGATATTGGAAGAACAAAGCAAAGTCTTCTCTCCAGACTTAGAACAAAGACCACGTGAGAAAATAGCCCCACCAAGTGGTATGGGGAAATTTTGACAGCCATGAAATGACACCTAGTATTAGATTCAATCTTATGTACAGATTAATTTCCCTCCTCTATTTATCAGGAAACTGGGGGAGCTTAAAGCTATATAGGTTGTACTCAGGATAAGGATGGCCAATGACATCAAGTCTTCCTTGTTACTTATAAAAGAGATTTATGAAAGGGATCATTAAGTGTTTCACACTTACATCATAAACAATATAAAAGAATACCCTAGTAGGTTACCATAGGAATTTAATGTCATGAAATGTGAGGCTGTTTTATTTGTCCTTTTATTTAAATGGGCCATATGTTGCACTTTATTACTATCTCTGAGTCAAAATAATCTTCTTTTTTAAAAATATATTTTATTGATTTTAGAGAGGAAGGGAGAGGGAGAGAGAGATAGAAACATCAATGATGAGAATCATTGATTGGCTGCCTCCTGCACGCCCCCTACGGGGGATTGAGCCTGCAACCCAGGCATGTGCCCTTGGCCAGAATTGAACCTGGGACCCTTCAGTCCACAGACCCACGCTCTATCCATTGACCCAAATCAGCTAGGGCCAAAATAATCTTCTTAATCTCAAGTTTCAAAGCCAACCTTTTCTATTTTCTAGGATCTTGGTTGCCAGCTCCTAACTAGTTCAGACTACATTTTTTAAAATGTTTTTATTGATTTTAGAAAGAGAGGGAGAGGAAAAGAGAGAAACATCAATGTGAAAGAGAAACATAAATTAGCTCCCTCCTGAATGCCCCCCACTGGGGATTGAGCCAGAAACCCAGGCATGTGTCCAGACCTGAATGGAATCTGCAACATTTTGGTGCAGGGGACAACGCCCAACCAACTGAGCCACACTGACTAGGGCCAGACTACATTTAAAAAAATATGGAACATCTCCCTCTTCCAGCAAAATACCTCATATCCTTTTTATTCATATAATTTCAGTTCAAGTAAAATGTGTTAAATCTTTTTTCTCAGTTTGGAATTCCACAAGCATAATTCTATCCCTAGATGCTCAAAACACACTAACATTTTCTTGACGTCAAGACAAATTTAGGCATTTGTTGTAAGACTTTCCTTTCCTACAGTTGAAATTCTTTTCACCCAAACATTAGATACTCTATGTAGAGTTAATTACTAAGGCCAACTCCTAAAGGAGAAAGGAAAACTGGAAAGGGAACATGATTATGTTAGTAATTTGGAAAGAATATCTAGAAGTAGTGGTGTGAGCATGAGGAGCCGTAGTGATTATGGAGATGATTCCTGTGGTCTAATACCCTAGATAGGTCTCCGCTCCTTGACTTTCTTAGACCTTGCTTCAGATAACACATGTGTTAGTAGGTAACTCCTAGGGCAGTGGTTCTCAACCTTCCTAATGCCATGACCCTTTAATATAGTTCCTCATGTTGTGGTGACCCCCAACCATAAAATTATTTTCGTTGCTACTTCATAACTGTAATTTTGCTACTGTTATGAATCGTAATGTAAATATCTGATATGCAGGATGTATTTTCATTGTTATAAATTGAACATAATTAAAGCATAGTGATTAGTCACAAAAACAACATGTAATTATATATGTGTTTCCCAATGGTCTTAGATGACCCCTGTGAAAGGGTCGTTCGACCCCCAAAGGTGTCGCGACCCACAGGTTGAGAACCGCTGCCTAGGGCTTCAATAACAAGTTGGTTATAAATATAAGAACTGAGTATACTTAGATATAATACAAAGGGAGTTTATGAAGGAAATAAAGAGGGAGTCCATGACTTGCTGGCATATTGAAAACAAACAACAAAATCTAGAGGAATACCCACTCCATCTCTTATATTCACAACTATTCCATATGAATAAATCTGAAAAATGTAGACATGTTGAACAGATTTGAAAATAACTTTCTGAGGGGCAGTGGATCAAAAATAAGCATTCCTGTGTCTTTACACTTTAAAAAATCTTCAACACACACTAAAGTACAAGTAAAAGAATAAAAGGAAATAGCACCAGTTCAACAATTCAATTATTTCTTCAGAACTATCTAATGCACTAACTGTAGAAATAGAAAGATGTCTAGAACTTAAGGAAAAAAGTGTGTTTTATATTTCCTCTCACAAGGGAAGTCTAGTAATTAAAAGACAGTCAACATGTCTGTTTTGGTGGAATAAATTAATGAGACAAAGTTGAAATAATCAACAGGATCTAAACATATTACCAGCCATCAAAAATGAAAATATAATTCTTTTTGTGCTCAGAGAAAAGTTTACATGTGTAAATGTGGACATATGTGTGACTGTGTATATAGATAGATAAGAAAAAGAGCTAGAGAGAATATGCTATTGAATCAACAGGGTCAAATCTGGTCATTAGAAGTAAAGCAAATAATGGTAGAATATAATTATAATCATGGAGGCAATGCAAAGTTGAAATAGGGAAATAAATATAAAGTGTTTGCAAATCATAACCAGTTTACATTGATAGCCACAGACACTGATAGAAAAATATTACTAAAATTCAATTTACTATAAAGCAAGCCGTAATAGCAACACTGGACCCTTGGACTCAAAAGAAAATATACCAAACTAAAAAAATGACTTTCAGAAAACCTTTTTGAAAAATGGTGGTAGTTTGAATAAAGGTAAAATACACAAACGCACATGTATTGCTTGAAGTCTGTATGAACTGAATATGCCCCCCCGCAACAGTTTTCATAATAGGCTTACCAAAAGAGCCACTTAACAGACTTGTGCAGAGACACTAATAATTGGAAGGCAGGAAAAAAATCTCACCTGATTACTTGTAGGATTACTTTTGCCTATACTGGTAACTGAATCTTCAACTATCAAGAGAGGCTCGCTTTTCCCACAGCTCTCCTGGCTGATGAGCGTGTCCGCATAGTTGGGTTGTGGGAAGATCAGGTGACTCTTCCCAGAGTCTGCAGTGAGAGAGACCTCGTGCGAATAGGTCTGCAGGAAAGCCTGCACCCCGTCCACACCCACAAAGTGGGAAGCAGGCACGCCTGCAAACCCGCCTCCAGAAGCCTGGAGCAAGCGCGATGTGTGCCAGCGCCTCAGCCTGAGCGCCAGCAGAACGATGACAAAAGCAAGAAAGACGCAGGAGACCACCGCCACCGCCATCACCAGGTACAAGGTGAGGCCTGAATCGTCAGGGTTGGTGGGAGACTCAAGGCTGCCCAGGTCTGCCAGGACCTCTGGGATACTGTCGGCTATAGCCACAGTGAGTGTCACGGTGGCAGAGAGAGGAGGTTGACCATGGTCTTGAACCGCCACCACCAGGCTCTGCTTGAGTGCGTCTCTGTCCAGCAGGGCCCTTGCCGTTCGCACCTCTCCTGTGTGCAGCCCCACTGTGAAGAGCCCTGGCTCACTGGCCTTGAGCAGGCGATAGGACAGCCAGGCGTTCTGGCCTGAGTCTCTGTCCACTGCCACCACCTTGGTCACCAGGTAGCCAGGCTCTGCAGAGCGGGGTGCCAGCTCCACACCAGTGGAGCCATCAGTGGGGAGTGCAGGGTACAGGATCTCTGGTACGTTGTCGTTCTGGTCCAGCACAAATATGCTCAGGGACACGTTGCTGCTGAGTGGAGGGTCCAGCCGTAATAGCAACACTGGACCCTTGGACTCAAAAGAAAATATACCAAACTAAAAAAATGACTTTCAGAAAACCTTTTTGAAAAATGGTGGTAGTTTGAATAAAGGTAAAATACACAAACGCACATGTATTGCTTGAAGTCTGTATGAACTGAATATGCCCCCCCGCAACAGTTTTCATAATAGGCTTACCAAAAGAGCCACTTAACAGACTTGTGCAGAGACACTAATAATTGGAAGGCAGGAAAAAAATCTCACCTGATTACTTGTAGGATTACTTTTGCCTATACTGGTAACTGAATCTTCAACTATCAAGAGAGGCTCGCTTTTCCCACAGCTCTCCTGGCTGATGAGCGTGTCCGCATAGTTGGGTTGTGGGAAGATCAGGTGACTCTTCCCAGAGTCTGCAGTGAGAGAGACCTCGTGCGAATAGGTCTGCAGGAAAGCCTGCACCCCGTCCACACCCACAAAGTGGGAAGCAGGCACGCCTGCAAACCCGCCTCCAGAAGCCTGGAGCAAGCGCGATGTGTGCCAGCGCCTCAGCCTGAGCGCCAGCAGAACGATGACAAAAGCAAGAAAGACGCAGGAGACCACCGCCACCGCCATCACCAGGTACAAGGTGAGGCCTGAATCGTCAGGGTTGGTGGGAGACTCAAGGCTGCCCAGGTCTGCCAGGACCTCTGGGATACTGTCGGCTATAGCCACAGTGAGTGTCACGGTGGCAGAGAGAGGAGGTTGACCATGGTCTTGAACCGCCACCACCAGGCTCTGCTTGAGTGCGTCTCTGTCCAGCAGGTCCCTTGCCGTTCGCACCTCTCCTGTGTGCAGCCCCACTGTGAAGAGCCCTGGCTCACTGGCCTTGAGCAGGCGATAGGACAGCCAGGCATTCTGGCCTGAGTCTCTGTCCACTGCCACCACCTTGGTCACCAGGTAGCCAGGCTCTGCAGAGCGGGGTGCCAGCTCCACACCAGTGGAGCCATCAGTGGGGAGTGCAGGGTACAGGATCTCTGGTACGTTGTCGTTCTGGTCCAGCACAAATATGCTCAGGGACACGTTGCTGCTGAGTGGAGGGTCCCCACTGTCCTGTGCCATCACTTGTAGCTGCAGGTCTCTGAACTGCTCATAATCGAAGGAGCACAGTGCATACAGGATGCCAGTGTCTGAGTTGATAGAGATGTAGGAGGACAGGGGAGCTCCCTGGATGGTGTCCTGGACTAGGGAGTAAGTGACCCGGGCATTTTCTTTGCTGTCCAAGTCAAGTGCAGTCACTGAGAAGAAGGAGGCTCCCCTGGGGTTGTTTTCAGGAATATAGGCGGAATAAGAGGAGTGAGCAAAAGTGGGTGGGTTATCGTTGTCATCTGCTACATTCAATGAAATATGAGTTTTTGTAGACAAGGGTGGACTTCCATGATCTGTAGCTGTCAATGTTATATTGTAGCTCTGGACCTGCTCTCTGTCCAGTGCTCTGTTTGTTACCAACTTGTAATAATTTCCATAAGTCTTTTCTAAATTAAAAGGCAGATCGTTAGGAATGAAACAAGAAACTTGACCATTTTCTCCAGAGTCTTGATCTTGCACGTTTAGAAGAGCAATTACTGTACCCGGAGGAGAGTTTTCCAGCACTGAGTCAGTAGAAGACGTGACAGTTATTTCTGGAGCATTATCATTCACATCCACAACTGTGATCAACATCTTAGCAGTGGTCCAGAGACCTCCACCATCTTGGCCTTGAATCTCCATCTCATAGAACCTGTATTTCTCAAAATCCAGAGGCCCCTGTATTGAGACTTCTCCAGTTCGAGAATCCAACTGGAATATTTCAGAAGCTTTGCTTTCCATGTCCCGGAACGAATACACCACTTCCCCGTTGACTCCCTCATCTGGATCAGTTGCGTTTACCACGAGCACCCGAGATCCAGAGCTGAGGTTCTCAGGAACACTCACTCGATACACAGACTGTGTAAACTTTGGGGTGTGGTCATTGACATCGAGGACCACCACACGAATGGGAACAGTGCCCCGGCGGATGGGGTCTCCTCCATCTAAGGCTGTGAGGAGGAGGTGGTGGGCAGCCTCTTTCTCCCGGTCCAGGGTCCCCTCCAGCACTAGCTCTGGATTCTTGGCTCCATCAGTTATGCCTCCAACTTGTAAGGAAAAGTAGCTATTAGGGTTGAGCTGGTAGCGCTGAAGGGAGTTCATTCCTACATCTGGATCCCTGGCGTTAGGAAGGGGAAATCGCGATCCCGGAGTTGCGTGTTCATTGACTTTTATCTCTACTTCCTCCTCCTCGAAACTGGGGGCGTTATCATTAATATCCATTATCTCCACTTCCACTCCGTAAATCTTCAGGGTATCTTCCACAAGTATCTCCATATTTAAAAAACAGGAGGACGCCGTCTCACAGAGCTCCTCCCGATCTATCCTACCTGCGGTGACCAAGCTGCCACTTCGCGGATGCAGAGCGAAAAGCTGCGTCCTACCTCTGGAGACGATGCGGACGCGGCGCTCCGCCAGCTCCCAGGGCTCCAGCCCCAGGTCCTTGGAAATATTGCCCACGAAGAAGCCTTTGTCTGTCTCCTCTGGCACCGAGTATCGGATCTGTCCGGCCCCAAACTCCCGCAGCGTCCCCAGGAAAATGTACAGTAGCACCAGCCCGCTGCGGTCCAGGCGTAATAGCTGATTCGCCATGGCAGTGACTGAGCCGATATTCCGAGGTTTCTTGAGCCGGTTTGTCCTGACTCAGCCTATGTATCTACAAAGTCCCGGGCCGACTGCATCCAAATATATCGGAGAGCGAAGGAAAGTCCGTACTTTAAGTTTCCAGCATCAGGATCTGTGAGTATCCATCTCTCTCCGCTTTGTGTTATAGAGGTAGGGGAGGGAGTGACTCTGTAGCTTGCAACTTCCCATTCCCTGGTTGGTGAACAGCGGCGCCTAGAGCCCAAACTTATTATTGCAACGAGTAAGAAAATCCAACAAATGTGCCTGTTCTATAATAAATACACTCACCTTTCCCAGAATCATTCCTACTGCATATGTAAAGCTTAAATTTCAGACAACAGTTATATGATGTGATTTACGAGTTAACCAAGAGCACTTTTGGAAAGATTAATTTTTAAATTTTTTAAATTTTAACAATTTAATTTTAACAATTTTTAATTGTTTTAAAATTTTAAAAAGTTTTCAAATATTACTGGAACTGAACACTTGCAGGTTAGATTTGGTCCCTATTAATTTTTACCAACTGAAGAGAATAGCATTTGTTGATGTGGAACTAGCACGGTCCTGACAAAATCATCAGATAGGATGCATGGCGATACTTCTTACTAATGGTTTTTTAAAATATATATATATTTTATTGATTTTTTACAGAGAGGAAGGGAGAGAGATAGAGAGTTAGAAACATCGATGAGAGAGAAACATCGATCAACTGGCTCTTGCACATCTCCTACTGGGGATGTGCCCGCAACCCAGGTACATGCCCTTGACCAGAATCGAACCTGGGACCTTTCAGTCCGCAGGCCGACGCTCTATCCACTGAGCCAAACCGGTTTCGGCACTAATGGTTCTTTATTGAGAAAAATAAAGATGAAACATTTGAGAAGATTTGGATGGCATTAGGGTTATTTAAAATACCATTATATAAAATCTACCTGTATTCCATATCCTTAATTAAAAGGGATTCTATTTCATGAAAATTTCATGAGATTTCTCTGTATACCTACCTTAAAATGCATTTGAATATTAGAAGGATCGCAGCATTGTAAACTTGAGTCTTAACAGTGATACTCATAGGTCTGACCAAGGATTTATTTTAGAAACTCTAGCAAGAGATTGAACATAGGATCTTGAAATAAAAGCACTATATTGATATATACTGGCATATTGGAATATAAAAAGCATTATTTTAACTACTTACCTGTTTAAAAGTCTTCTTATTTGCTTCAACACTAGGGGTTAGTATGCCAGCCAATAGCGCTAACGAGCTTTCTTTGTTGAGAGTATCTTGTTTAGCTGGACAATGATCGGCAGATGTGAGAAAATTTAATTCCGGGTTAGTTTGATCCCCAGGCACACACAGATTATAGGCATAAGGCAAAGTTCCCTCACTGTAGTTGGGGGGAATCTCTGGTCCAGACTTGGAGCAGAGAACAGACCCAAAGCAGCCCCCAGTGGCGGGGTTGTAAGAGCTTCGCAGGCGCAGAGCAATGGCTAGAATCACCGCGAGGAGGAAAAGCACGGAGATCAAGGCCAAGGCCACCACCAGATAAAACTGCAGCTCAGCCTGGGGGTCAGAGGGCGTGGGGTGGTCGTTGAGGTCTGGCAGCGCTTCTTGCAGGCTGTCAGCAAAGACCAGGAGCAGCGTGGCGGTGGCAGATAAGGGCGGGCGTCCCCCATCACGCACGGCGACCAGCAGCCGCTGGCGGGCCGCGTCCCTGTCGCCCAAAGCTCT
>NW_005370597.1:3350478-3359298 GCF_000412655.1 Myotis brandtii | reverse complement strand
CGGGCCTGCAGCGTCAGCTCAAAGGCGCGCAGCTGCTCGTGGTCGAAGGCGCGCTGCGCGAACACCACCCCGCTGTGCGCGCTCACGGACACGTAGGACGACAGCGCCCGTGGCTCCAGGTCGCTGGCCACGATGGAGTAGGACACCTGGCCGTTGGGTCCCAGGTCGGGGTCGGAGGCGCTGACCTGCGCGATGGAGGCCCCGGGCGGGTTGTTTTCTGGCACGTGGACCAGGTAGGCTGACTGCTGGAAAACCGGGGCGTTGTCGTTGACGTCGGTGACGTGCAGGGTGATGGTGGTGCTGGAGGAGAGGGGCGGCTTGCCCCTGTCGGTGGCTGTGATGGTGACATTGTACTCCGGGGTCAGTTCTCGGTCCAGGTCCCCATCTGTTACCAGCTTGTAGTAATTATTAGAAGAAGAATGAATCTTGAATGGAACGTTTCTACTTAAATTACACGTGACTTTTCCATTTTCACCGGAATCCCAGTCCCTTGTTTTGAAGAGGGCCACAACCATTCCTGGACGGGAATCCTCCAAAATGTGATCAGAGAGAGACGTGATGATTATTTCCGGGCTGTTGTCGTTTTCATCTAAAACTTCTATAATTACTTTGCACCGTGTAGAGAGAGATCCTCGGTCCTTTGCTTCTACATCCATTACGTATCTTTCTACTTCTTCAAAATCCAAGGGCTGGTGAGTTACAATGTTTCCTGTTGCAGAATCCAGAGAGAACACGTGCTGGGCTTTATCAGTCACACCAAGGAAGGAGTAGGTGACCTCTGCGTTGAAGCCTTCGTCTTGGTCAGTGGCGCTCACCTTCAGCACAGAGGTGCCTGGGGGCACATCTTCCGGAATGCTGACCCTGTACACACTTTGGCTGAACACAGGGGGGTTATCATTGGCATCCACCACCAGGATTCGGATCTGAGCAGTGCCGCTCTGGGGCGGATCCCCACCATCCAAGGCTGTTAGTACCAAGTGGTGAGAGCTCTGCATTTCTCGGTCCAGGGTCTTCTTCAATATTAATTCTGGATATTTGCCACCATCGGGATTGTCTTTCACCACCAATGAGAAATATTCATTAGGACTTAGTTGGTATTTGCTCAGTGAATTCATATTAATGTCAGGATCTTTTGCAGAGTCAAGAATTGTTCCCGTTCCTGGGCTGACAGATTCACTGATTTCTAAGTTTATTTCATCTTTATGGAATTGAGGGGCATGGTCATTAATATCCTCAACAACCACAATGATATGGAAAATGTTTAAGGGATTTTCCACCACGGCTTCCAACTGCAACTCACATCTTCTTCTCTCCCCGCAAATCTGCTCGCGGTCTATTCGGTCCTTCACCAGCAAGTCCCCGCTCTCCCTGTCTATACTGAAAAGCAGCTTCTCCGCGCTAACTCGCAGCTTCCTAGAGGACACATCCAAGACACTGAGCTCTAGATCTTTGGCGAGATTCCCCACCACCGAGCCTTTGGCCAACTCCTCAGGAATCGAGTAGCGGATCGGCTCACAGAGTGCGCGGTAGAACAAAGGCAGCAGGAAGGGAAACAATACCTGCAGTCGGCCCGCTCCGCGTCTCTGTGCGCAGCTCCCTCCCATCGCGCGCTCTAGTTCTCGCTGGGTCCCAGTCTTCCCAGTTGGAGAAAGTGCACACTATCACGCTGGAAAACCATTCAGCCCAGGACAGGCGGAGTCCCCAGTCTTGGGGCTGGGAATCCGCTTGTGCTCGGAGAGTCTGCACAACTCGGAGCCCTAGTGTATGAACGGGTTTCCTTCTGTGTTGGTGGCTGCACAGGAAATTCTAGGCTAGAGGCTGAGGATTCCCGGGCGTCGGCGCTTGCCCTGCACTGGCCGACAGCGGCGCCCAGAGGCCCCGTGTGGAACCGCAGCCTAAGTTTTCTCCATTTCAGGAAATCTTTTTCTTTCAATGTTAGGAGCTAAAATATTTGACTCTTATTCCTCAGTGATTCCGTTTTCATCATGAAACATGCTTTTCCCATAGTCAAAACTATGTATTTTTATATTTTAAAAATTTACATAAATGTAAAAAGATAAAAGTATTTCTTTCAAAAGTCAACAAAAGATTGTAAAGTGAAAAGTAGGTCTCTATCTCATGGTCTACTGTTATCCAGTTCTTCCATCCAGAGGCAATCATTGTTTTTCCTTTTAAGAGTAAATTATTTACAAAGGCAAATACTGAAGATAAGCAAAAACCCCACATTTTTTTGTCTTCGATCCTAGTTTATATTCGCTAGGAAGTATTAATCCATCCCTCCATATTTAGTAACTAGTACGCAATCATTGCCATGTTGATTACAATAATATGAAGTGTCCTGTGTTTAAGTAATTATATTTAAAAACATTTCTTACAATAGTTACCATGTCAAAGTAGTTATTTTAAAAATCAGTATTTTTCAAGATAAAAGAATTATTTGAGATGGCTGCATAATAATTTTGACTCTCATGGACAGAAATTTTAAGTGACAGTTTCAATGATTTAAAGGTTAATAACTATGACCCAAAAGTTTTAGATTTTTCATCCTGTGTTCTCCTTCCACACACCTATCATTGAATAAATGTTGAATGACATGAAAAAAGTAATGTTTTCATAAGTATATTGACATATATTAGGACACTCTTTGCCTTTATGCTAACACATTAATTTAGAAGAATATTAGTAATAAACGTAAGAGATCAAACCAATACATCACTATTTTCAATAACCCAAATAGGTTCATCAGTAACTCCACTGATAATTTGCTTAGGATCATTTTGTGTACTTCTCTGCTTATATTCGGATCAGATATCCTACAGAAATAACATTTTTTTAACTTTAAATTTATTTTTGCTCAATTTCAGAGTTTCAGGTGGTTCTTTCTTCCACTACATTCAGGAGCTACTGAAATACTCTTGGCACACATCCCCTGGGAACATGTACAACCCATCTGTCTCCCCAATCTCTATATATTTTTCAGCCTCAGAGATTGGAGACTTTAACCAAAAAAATAATACAGAGAGAGAAGAACTTAAAATGTGCATAATTTAACCTTCTATATGTTTTCTAGAAACCTGATTGAGCAAGGAAAGTCAAATTAAAATGCTATGTCTTCCACACTATGGTATGAAATTAGAATCTCAGGCAAAAAAAGATGTTGCAATGTTACCAGATATGATTGCACTTGGGAAAATTTAAGCACACATTGTTATGATTTCTTATAAAATACTGATGAAAAATCTAAATCTCTAGGAAGTAAATTCAATTGTGATTGTCATTACAAGGTATAGTTTAAAGAATATAACCACAAAGGTGTACTTCTGCCCTTCTCCTTGGGAAGGAAATGAGTGGCCTTGTGTTTGAGTTATGTTTCCAGTGATGTCAATGCATTTGTTTCAGACATTTACCTATGTTTACCAGACTTGCCTTCAAAATCAGAGCTAGGATTTCAGCATCTGACCAAAGGACAGCACACAAAACTATAAAATATAAGGCTCTGCAAAACTAATGGTAACAATCTTAAGATGATAGATCTTCATTGCCATTACATATATGTTTATCAGAAAGTAAAGCCATAGTCTTAATAACTGACAAGTTCTACTCTGGAATATTTTAGCAAGAAGCAAATCGAAATGGATAATATGAAAGAATAAAGATTAAAAATTCCCATCGATATGCTGCAAACCTAAAAACAAAACCAATCATAATTTTTTAAATGAAAGGAAAGGAGTAAAAATAGAACTCACTGGAACCAAAGGGGTATCTTCTATAGGAAACTTCGAATCATCTAACAAAGACAAAGGATCCTTTTTCTCGCAGCTCTCCTGGCTGATGAGCGTGTCTGCATAGTTGGGCTGAGGAAAGATCAGATGACTCTTCCGTGAGTCAGCAGTGAGGGAGACCTCATGGGAATAGGTCTGCAGGAAGGCCCGCACCCCATCCACGCCCACAAATTGCGAGGCGGGCACGCCCTCCAACCCGCCTCTTGAAGCCTGGAGCAGACGAGATGTGTGCCAGCGGCGTATTCTGAGCGCCAGCAACATGATGACAAAGGCAAGGAAGACACAGGAGACAGCAGCCACTGCCACCACCAGGTACAGCGTGAGGCTGGAGTGGTCAGGGTTGTTGGAAGGCTCAAGACTTTCCAGGTCGGCCAGGACATCTGGGATGCTGTCAGCGACGGCCACAGTAAGTGTGACAGTTGCGGAGAGAGGGGGCTGGCCATGGTCCTGAACTGCCACCACCAGGCTCTGCTTGAGGGCGTCTCTATCCAGCAGGGCCCGTGCAGTGCGCACCTCTCCCGTGTGCAGCCCCACCGCGAAGAGCCCTGGCTCGCTGGCCTTCAGCAGGCGGTAGGACAGCCAGGCGTTCTGGCCTGAGTCTCTGTCCACTGCCACCACCTTAGTCACCAGATAACCAGGCTCTGCAGAGCGGGGTGCCAATTCCACACCAGTGGAACCATCGGTGGGAAGAGAGGGGTACAGGATCTCTGGAGCATTGTCATTCTGGTCCAACACAAATAGACTTAGAGACACATTGCTGCTGAGTGGTGGGTTACCACTATCTGTGGCAGTTACCTGCATCTGTAGGTCACGAAACTGCTCATAGTCAAAGGAGCGAAGTGCATACAGGACTCCTGTGTCAGAGTTGATGGAGATATAGGAAGATAGAGGTGCCCCCTGGATAGTGTCTTCAGTTAGAGAGTAAATAATCTGAGCATTCTCTTTGCTGTCAGGGTCTAGTGCAGTCACTGAAAAGATGGAGGCACCTCTTGGGTTGTTCTCTGGGATATAGGTAATGTAGGATATGTGAGAGAAGGTGGGTGGATTGTCATTGATATCTGCCACCTGCAGGGTGAAGTGAGTTTCCATCGACAGGGGTGGACTTCCTCCATCTGTGGCTGTCACAGTAATATTGTAAGAGGATACCTGCTCCCTGTCAAGAGCCCCATGTGTCACCAATCTATAGTAACTGTCAATGGACTTTTCTAACTTAAATGGTAGATTTCCTGCTATGGAGCAGGTGACCTGTCCATTCTGCCCAGAGTCTAGATCGTGCACGTTTAAAAGAGCTATAACAGTCCCCAGGGGTGAATCTTCCTTCAGGGGACTAAACAGAGATGTGATGGTCACTTCTGGACTGTTGTCATTTACATCTTCTACTGTAATCAACACTTTGGCAGTTGCAAGATATGCTCCTCCATCTTCTGCTTGTATTTCTATTTCATAGAAGCCTGTTTCTTCATAATCTAGATTGTCTGATATTTTTATTTCTCCAGTATTTTTGTTTAGTTGGAATTTCAGTAATTGTGTATCAGGTAATTTTCGGAATGAATATGTCACTTCTCCATTGGCTCCTTCATCCCTGTCGGTAGCAGTGACTGTCAGCAGCTGTGTGCCCACAGGCAAGTTCTCCGGAACACTCACTCGGTATTCAGGCAAAGTGAAGACAGGTGCGTTGTCGTTTGTATCGAAGACAGTGACACTGATGAGGACAGTGCCAGATCGGAGAGGGTCACCCCCGTCGGAGGCAGTGAGGACCAGGTGGTGCTGTGCCTCTTCCTCCCGATCCAGGGCGCGCTCCAGCACCAGCTCCGGGTACTTGACACCATTGGCACGGCTCTGAACTGCTAGAGAGAAGTGCCTACTAGGGCTGAGCTGGTAGCTCTGTAGGGAGTTCACGCCCACATCCGGATCAACAGCTTCCGGGAGAGGAAAACGCATCCCTGCAGCGACATTTTCATTGATTTTTACGTCTAGATTTTCCGCTTGGAATTTGGGGGCATTATCGTTGATATCAGTTACTTCTATTTCTATCCCGAAAAGTTTCACCCTATCTTCCACAAGAATGTTAAAACTCACCAGACACCGCGCGCTCTGAGCGCAGAGCTCCTCCCGGTCTATCCTGCCCGCCGTGACCAAGCTGCCACTCCGCGGATTCAGAGCAAAAAGCTGCGTCCTACCTCTGGAGACGATGCGGACTCCGCGCTCCGCCAGCTCCCGGGGCTCCAGTCCCAGATCCTTGGAGATGTTGCCCACGAAGGAGCCTTTGTCCAGCTCCTCAGGCACCGAGTAGCGGATCTGCCGGGCTTCAGACTCCCACGGCGCACCGAGGAAAAGGCAGAGCAGAACCAGCGCGCAGCGGTCGGAGCTATTCCTTTGAGCGGCCATTGTTGTTTGGTCACGGAATTCTGGCAATGTCCTCACTGGACACGTTGCGTGTTTTGACCGGTCCCTTTTTCTTCCTCTGGCTGCAAGGAGTCTCTGTAGGCTGAGCACCCTAAATTCTAGAGTGAGTGTCGCTGCAGCCCCGGAGCCGGTTTGTAGGAACTGTGGAGCTTTTGTGTAGTTGGAGCCCCGAGAATCCGGATGGAGCGCTGGCTGCGATTCTTTCCTAGTAGGTGAACAGCGGCGCCCAGAGTCCTCAGAAGTTACTGCACCCGCTATGTATACCATAAAAAACAAACGCTACTCTTTGTTGGAGATTTTATTTTATTTTACATTACTTCTTTGATTTCTTGGCTGATATCATTAAATAAACTATTAGTAGCTTTCTTTACTGGATAGAATAAACTGGAATGAAAGTACTATAAAATGCGAAGTGAAAATAGTTCGTTAAATATGTATCTCAACACTTATTTTCTCAACAGAAATATATCCAGAGGTAAGTAATGCTTATTTTATTTCATATGAGCTTCTAAAAATATTCAGAAGTCTCACAATTTTATTTTAAATTTAGATTTAAACAATCCAATTGTTTAGACATTCATATAGAAACTCTAAGATATGCCCCTAACAATTCACTTAAAATCTTTTTATTTTAGATTTAATTAACTAATTAAGTTTGTTTAGTGTTAGGATTGTATAAAAGGTTTTCAAAATGTTGTTTTCTAAAGCAGTTTTATTGAGCCTCAATTAATCTTTTTAATGTATCTTATTTGGGGTATACATTATTAGAAGTGGGTTTGATCTATTTAAATAAGTTGAGAAGGTAATAAAAAACTAAGGGGAACATGTCTGTATTATAATTGGAAGAGATATATGTACAGGAGTTTCAAGTGCTACAATTTTCAAAAACAAACTTAGAAATAGTGATGTAGGTGTTTAAAAAATAAGTGCTTATGTCAAATGGCCTGTTTTCATCAGGGCACTGCTGCCAATTTAAATATTCTCTTCTTTTAACATTTTGTATGGAAGCCCAAAGTAAAGTGCTACACATACTTTCCCAATTGTATGTGCCCATCAACCCAACAGCAGTTCTCCCTTCAAAGGTGAAGGGCTTAGAGGTTCACTTCTTTCATACAGAGAACATGTGTTCAGAAGTGTTTATGTCACTATGTCCCACATATGTAACTCTTCATAGATTTTATATTTAGTCATTAAAGATTTTATCTTTAGTCTTCAAAGATTTGTGTACCAGACAATCCAAGACAGAGTCTGAACACAAAAGGCAAGAGCATTTCATTTGCTTTCTTGGAAATTCTTGATCTTGCAATGGAGTGGAAAGAAGATTGGAAAAGAGTACAACTGGAGCTCCAAGAAAAGACAAACAAATATAAGAAGAAAACCAGAAGGACCAAAGTTGAAGAAAAAAATTCAGCCAGGGTAGTTAGTATTAAGTTTTGGGGACCATAGAAACCTTGGCAATGGAAAAAAAATTTTGACACCTCTCCCAAGAAAAATACATCATACATCTATAACTTCGCATATTATCTCAGGAATTCATGGATCTGCTCACCATACCTCTCAAATGCTTACAGTTTTATAAATTTTTAAAATAGTGAAAAAAGAAATCTAAAAACACCTATAAGATTGTATGCAATAAATGTTCTTTTGGAAGGAGCACATGCTTTGATAGATAACGAGTGCTTGAATATTATTAAACTTTAAAAACATATAAGTAGGATATAGAAATTTTATCTTAAATCTTAGCAGATTTGGATAGGTTATTATGTATTTATTTGGTAAGAAGCCAAGACCACTGTCTCTGTTTTGCTAATCTCAGCTTGAAAAGATATCTCTAATTGAGTAACATTCTTTTTAAATTATAGAGCAACTTCTGAACCAAGTAAATAATCTTGAAAAATATAATCAGCTAAAGTGAACACTGAGAAGACAAGATGGTGATTAGTTATGGATTTTCTAAAAATTATTCTAGATATAAAAATGAAGTAGTACACCTGAAATATGAGAAACTAGTAGAATATTACTGAAGACACAGAAATGAAACTCACCGGTGTTAGGGTCTCAGGATGTGAAGTCAAATCATTCCCACTCTGAAGTGGAATTAAGGGCCCAGAAGAATCACCACAAACTATGTCTTGAGCGGAATGCAAGGGCTCAGTACATTTTAAGAAATTAAACTCTGTCTTTCCAGCTTGGGCAACGCACAGATTGTAGGAATAGGGCAATGTTCCCTCACTGTAGTTGGGGGGAACCACAGGTCCAGACTTGGAGCAGAAACCAGGTTGAAAGCAACCCCAAACGGAGGGACTGGAGGAGCGACGAAGGTGCAGGGCAATCGCCAGAATGATGGACAGGAGGAAGAGCACTGAGATCAAGGCCAGGGCCACTACCAGATAAAACTGCAGCTCAGCCTGAGGGTCAGAGGGCTTAGGACGTTCGCTGAGATCCGGAAGGGCCTCTTGTAGGCTGTCAGCAAAGACCAGGAGCAGCGTGGCGGTGGCTGAGAGGGGTGGCTGTCCCCCGTCCCGCACGGCCACCAGGAGGCGCTGGCGGGCCGCGTCCCTGTCGCCCAAAGGTCTGGCCGTGCGCACCTCGCCGGTTCGCAGCCCCAGGCTGAACAATCCGGGCTCGCTGG
>NW_005370597.1:3344862-3350294 GCF_000412655.1 Myotis brandtii | reverse complement strand
CGGGCCTGCAGCGTCAGCTCAAAGGCGCGCAGCTGCTCGTGGTCGAAGGCGCGCTGCGCGAACACCACCCCGCTGTGCGCGCTCACGGACACGTAGGACGACAGCGCCCGTGCCTCCAGGTCGCTGGCCACGATGGAGTAGGACACCTGGCCGTTGGGTCCCAGGTCGGGGTCGGAGGCGCTGACCTGCGCGATGGAGGCCCCGGGCGGGTTGTTTTCTGGCACGTGGACCAGGTAGGCTGACTGCTGGAAAACCGGGGCGTTGTCGTTGACGTCAGTGATGTGCAGGGTGATGGTGGTGCTGGAGGAGAGGGGCGGCTTGCCCCTGTCAGTGGCTGTGATGGTGACGTTGTATTCTGGAGTCTGTTCTCGGTCTAGGGCCCCATCTGTCACTAGCTTGTAGTAATTATTAGAAGAGGAGTAAATCTTGAAAGGAACGTCTCTTTCTATATTACACATGACTTCGCCATTTCCTCCGAAATCCCAGTCCCGTGTTTTGAAGAGGGCCACGACCATTCCTGGTTGGGAATCCTCCAAAATCTCATCCGAGAGAGACGTGATGATTATTTCTGGGCTGTTGTCGTTTTCATCTAGGATTTCTATTATTACTTTACATTGGGCGGAGAGCCCACCTCCGTCCTTTGCTTCCACTTCCATGGTATATCTTTCCATATCCTCAAAATCCAATGACTGGTTATTCTTAATCAGGCCTGTTTTCTCGTCCAGTGAGAACATGTGCCTTGTACTCTGAGCAGTGCTCCTGAAGTGGTAGCTTATTTCGGCATTGGCCCCCTCGTCCTGATCAGTGGCTGTCACCTGCAACACGGAGGACCCAGGGGGCAGACTTTCACTTACACTGACTCTATATTCATCTTTGCTAAACACCGGGGGGTTATCATTGGTGTCTTTGACAACAATTTCTATTCTAACGGTGGCACTTCGTGGCGGGTCCCCTCCGTCCAAGGCCGTTAGTATCAAGCGATGAGACCGCTGCACCTCCCGGTCTAGGGGTTTCTCCAAAGATAACTCTGGGTATTTGCCACCATCGGAATTAACTCTAACCATTAACTTGAAGTAAGAGTTAGGATTTATATGATAGTCTTTAATTGAGTTCATGTTTATATCGGGGTCAGTGGCAGGGTCAAGGGATATTCGTGCACCTGCGGATACAGACTCAACAATTTCTAAATGTATGTCCTTTTTATCGAACTGAGGAGCATGGTCATTAATATCCTCAACAACCACAATGATATGGAAAATGTTTAAGGGATTTTCCACCACGGCTTCCAACTGCAACTCACATCTTCTCCTCTCTCTGCAAATCTGCTCGCGGTCTATTCGGTCCTTCACCAGTAAGTCCCCGCTCTCCCTGTCTATACTGAAAAGCAGCTTCTCCGCGCTAACCCGCAGCTTCCGAGCTGACGCTTCCTGGACACTGAGCCCTAGGTCCTTGGCGAGATTCCCCACCACCGAGCCCTTGGCCAGCTCCTCAGGAATGGAGTAGCGGATCGGCTCGCAGAACGCGCGGTAGAACAAAAGCAGCAGGAAGGGAAACAGTACCTGCGGCCGGCCGGCCCCGCGTCTGTGCGCGCAGCTCCCTCCCATCGCGCGCTCTAGTTCTCGCTGGGTCCCAGTCTCTCCGGAAAGCCGAAGAAACGCAAGCCACAGTGTCACGGGAAGAGCATTCGTCCCAGGACAGAGCTGGGAATCCGTTCGGGCTGAAGAGAGTCTGCGCGGCCAGGAGCCCCACTGTGGTAGCCTGTTTCCTTCTCTGTGTGTTGGTTGCTGCGCAGGAAATCCCAGGCTAGAGGCTGAAGAATGCCGGCCGTCAGCGCTCGCCCTGCACTGGCCGACAGCGGCGCCCAGAGTCTCCGTGTGGAACTGCAGTCTGGCATTTTAGTCTTGAATCCAATTTATCTCCAGAAGATATATCTCTCTCTTCAAAAGTGCAGTTATATAATAGGCCCCAATTTTTGTTTACATCGGATGCCTATATACTTAGTGTTTTCACGAAATTTATTATGGAATACTTCAATTTTATACTAAAGCAGAGAGCCTTATTATTGAATCTTCATATACCCATCACCCAAATGCAACAATGATCAACAAAGACCAGCTTTGTTGAATATATATTTCCTTCTCTCATTATTTTGAAGCAAATCCAAGATATTTTAATTAACTTCTTTTAAGATGAGACATTGAGGTGATAAGACTTTTATCTTTTTTTAAAAAGACTTTTATCTTTAAGCATATTCTATTATATAATCTGTTACCCGTGCAGAAGTCCTACCTAGTTTAAGAAAACTATAATTTAAGATTTTCCACACTCTGTACAGTCATTCCTCCAGTGATACTTGTGTTCTTCTTTAAAGGCAGTGACATTTTTTCCTAAAGAATAGTAGTTACCTACCTTGACACAGAAACCTTCATCAATAGCCATTTTCAAATTAATACATATTTTAATATTGGTGAATACTAAGTAATAAAGATTAGTCCCCAGGGAAGAAGCTTTAACCAAAAGATTGCCTTACTGCATGGTTAAAAATATGACTACAGATGATGGTTTACTTTTTTCCTATTACATTAGAAATAGAGAATATTTGAAATAATTATAATGTCTGCATGCCATAATAGATTCCCAGACATATGAGCCTTTGTATCCAGCATGTCTAAAATAGCATTTTGAGTCAACTGCAAAGCTTATTTTCAAAGCCTCCTAGAGTGTCATTTATTATTTGAACTGAAAGTATGTGTAAAATCAAATTAAACAATACATTATTCTTTTCCTGATAGCTAAAAGCCAGTAAAGTATTGTTTGAACCTTCTTAGCAGTTCCTGAAAATATTTTCCTAAATCATTTCCCATAACCAGATTTATTTCTAGCCTCAAAAGTTGAAGAACTGAGCCATAAATAACATAATCAAAGGGTACTTTTTATTTCCCTTGCTTTCCCCTCTCAGAGTGTTCAGTCTCAGAAACACCTCTTGAGCAAGTATAAAGCATAGGAAAGAAGAGTTTCAAGCTATTAATAAGTTGACCTTATAGCATTAGGGAATTAAAACCTTGAGAATATGAAAACAAGGATGTTAAAATTTTCACCATTAAAAGAATAAAACATGCTTTAATTGGGGTTGGAAATATATGATAACTGAAGTTTGGATCTTCCTCAGAAATTATCTTTAAATGCAAACAATCTCTACACACATTAGACTGAAAAAGTCACCTCAAAGGGGTGTTGTCCTGTCATAGAAATAGAAAAGCAGAAGCAGTAAACCTGGACCTTCAGTTGTTTCTCTGAGAGAATGCATTTGCCTTCTCATTAATTTACCCTTACAGGATAGTATTGACTATAGTAATCTTTTTAAAAAAACAAGAATTCCACAATGTGGCCATTGGAGATAACAATAAGTTTCAGGAATGGAAAACCAGCCTTAAAATTAGTAGTGAACCAGGATAACTAATAAAGCATCCCCATCAAAAAAACTCATGTTAACCCCAGATCATGAGAGCAGTCCCAAAAGGAAGGTTTCATCGACCCAATGAATTATTATGAGAAAATGCAAATTATGTCAGCGATGTAACCAATAAATGCTTTCTGTAGATGTTAGAACAAAAATTGGACCCAGTAAAAACTTAAATGGTGAAAAATATGTTATTAACAACATATCCTACCTTAAGTACAAACACTTGGAGAGAAAACCAATTATAATAGAAAGAAAGAAAAAATGGAACTCACTGGAACCAAAGGAGTGTCTTCTATAGGAAATTTTGAATCATCTGAAAGACACAAAGGATCCTTTTTCTCACAGCTCTCTTGGCTGATGAGTGTATCTGCATAGTTGGGCTGAGGGAAGATCAGGTGACTCCTCCTAGAGTCCGAAGTGAGGGAGAACTCATGGGAATAGGTCTGCAGGAAAGCCTGGACCCCATCCATGCCCACAACATGAGAAGTCTGCATGCCAGCCAATCCATCTCCTGAAGCCTGGAGCAGACGTGATGTGTGCCAACGCCTAAGCCTGAGCGCCAGCAGGATGATAACAAAGGCAAGGAAGACACAGGAGACCGAAGCCACTGCCACCACCAAGTAGAGCGTGAGGTCCGAGGACTCCGGGGTGGAATGGATCTCAAGACTACTCAAGTCAGTCAACACATCTGGGATGCTGTTAGCCACAGCCACTGTGAGTGTGACTGTCGCTGAGAGAGGGGGCTGGCCATGGTCCTGGACCGCCACCACCAGGCTCTGCTTGAGCGAATCTCTGTCCAGCAGGGCCCTCGCGGTCCTCACCTCACCTGTGTGCAATCCCACCACGAAGAGCCCTGGCTCGCTGGCCTTAAGCAGGCGGTAGGACAGCCAGGCATTCTGGCCTGAGTCTCTGTCCACCGCCACCACCTTGGTCACCAGGTAGCCGGGCTCTGCAGAGCGGGGTGCCAGCTCTACACCGGTGGAACCATCGGTGGGGATGGCGGGGTACAGGATCTCTGGCACATTGTCATTCTGGTCCAGCACGAACAAGTTCAGTGACACGCTGCTGCTGAGGGGTGGGTTCCCACTATCACTTGCCCTAACCTGCATTTGAAGATCTCGAAACTGCTCATAGTCGAAGGAACAAAGTGCATAAATCACACCAGTATCTGCATTGATGGAGACATAGGAGGAGAGAGGCACCCCTTGGATGGTGTCTTCCTCCAAGGAGTAAATAATTCGGGCATTCTCATTGCTGTCAGGGTCATGGGCTGTCACAGAGAAGATGGAGGTGCCTCTAAGGTTGTTCTCCAGGAGATAGCCCGAGTAGGAGGTCTGAGAGAAGGAGGGTGGATTATCATTGATGTCAGCCACATGCAGAGTGATGTGAATTTCTGTGGACAGGGGTGGTGTTCCTCTGTCTGTCGCAGTCACTGTGATGTTATATTCAGAGATTTTTTCTCGGTCGAGAATTTGGGATGTCAACACTCTATAATAATCTTCTATTGACTTTTCTAATTGAAAAGATAGGATCTCCTGGATGGAACAAACAACTTGACCATTCTTCCCAGAGTCTTGGTCATGAGCATTGAAAAGAACGATTACTGTTCCTTGAGGAGCATCTTCCCTAACTGGACTAAACAGAGATGTAATGATCACTTCGGGTCTGTTGTCATTTACATCTTCCACCGAAATGAGGACTTTCGTCCATGCCTTCAACCCTCCACTATCTTCTGCTTGTATTTCCATTTCATAAAATGCACATTCTTCATAATCTAGACTCTTTGCTGTTGATAGTTCCCCAGTTTTTTGGTTGAGCTGAAATAACGGAGATTGTTTTTCACTGATTTTCCAGAATTTATATGCCACTTCTCCATTGATTCCCTCATCCGGGTCGCTAGCTCTTACAGTAAGCAGCTGGGTGCCAGGGGGCACGTTCTCTGGGATTGTCACTTGGTAAATCGGTTGAG
>NW_005370597.1:3341478-3344845 GCF_000412655.1 Myotis brandtii | reverse complement strand
GTGATTGGGGCTGAGCTGGTAGCTCTGCAGGGAATTCAAGCCCACGTCCGGGTCAACAGCCTCTGGGAGTGGATAGCGTGTGCCAGGCGCCGCAATTTCGTTAATATTTATTTCCAGATTTTCTGCCTGGAATGTTGGGGCATTGTCGTTCATATCAGTGACTTCTATTTCTATTCCATAAAGCTGCACTCTGTCTTCAACCAGAACTTTAAAGTTAAACAGACACCGTGGGCTCTGAGCACAGAGCTCCTCCCGGTCTATCCTGCCTGCGGTGACCAAGCTGCCACTCCGCGGGTTGAGAGCGAAAAGCTGCGTCCTACCTCGGGAGACGATGCGGACTCCGCGCTCCGCCAGCTCCTGCGGCTCCAGCCCCAGGTCCTTGGAGATGTTGCCCACGACATAGCCTTTTACTGTCTCTTCAGGCACGGAGTAGCGGATCTGGCTGGCCCGGATCTCGCACAACCTTCCCAGGAAAAGGCAGAGCAGGACCAGTCCTCTGTGGCGCGGGCTGTTCATTGGAGCCGCCATTGTTGCTTCACTCCGGATTTTTTCCCCCCCAGACTGCTTTTTTCCCCACGCTGACTCCTTAGGTTCTTTTCTCCTCCTGCAAATTAAGGTCGTCTTTTTCCTCAAGAGAGACCCGGAGTGCCCCAAGTGAGGAGGCTGAGTTTTGTTGCCGTCCCGGGGTTGGTATGTGGGATCCGGGGGGCTTTGTGTAGTTGGCAGATTCTAATATCCGGAGGGAGCGCTGATTTTTTCCTAGAGTTGGTGAACAGCGGCGCTCAGAGTCCTAAGCAGTTACTACACTCACAGATAGCAATACAGTACTTGTATCACAGATGATTGAAGGAAAACACTACTCTCTTCTAATTACGATTTTAGATTTCTCTTAATTATTTCTTATGTTCATATTTCAAAAGCAATCATCTTTGTGGATGTCTTAGTGGAATGAAGTGGAATGAAATTTCTATTAAGTGTATTATTTAATCGCCAGTTTTCTTAATATCAATTAACCTTAATTTTGAGTAGAGTCTAGCTTTCTCTCTATTTTAAATTTTAGACATATATGTACCTTACATAATTTATATTGAATGAATATATAAGAATTGATTTTTTCACTTTGAAGTTATTTCATAAGGTTAATTATTTTTATAGTAAAATTCGAGTAAGGGTTCCTTAAAATTTTATTTGCAAAGTAATTTTAATTAGGCAATAGATGTAAACTTTCTCACCTAATATTACTAAATTTAAAAAGCATTGGTTATTAAATTTTACATATTTGTGATTGTAAAACTTATGCTGTTTAAAAATTTTTTAGTTTTTTATGTGAATACATGATGCATTTGGAAGATTCAGATGAACATACACTGAAAAGCAGGTTTTTCATTTCAGTCCTTCCATGAAGAAATCATGCAATTTTAAAGTAGTCTTAAACTTCTTATTCTAAGAGTCACTGAAACTTATGTAACAACTTGGAAAAAAGAATACAAGATATAGACAAGTTGTTACCACTAGAAAGGAAAAAGCAAGTGCCTTTATAATAAATTACTTTCAGCCATTTGCAAAGGCCCCATTTACTGAAGCAGTTCGTAAAGGAAACCAACAAGACTGGTGCTTATTTAATGGCAACGTTATATATGCATGGAATTAGAAGTTTTTGTCTTTAAAATGGAGAAGTTATCATTCTCTTTTCCTAAACTTCTTATTCTAAGAGTCACTGAAACTTATGTAACAACTTGGAAAAAAGAATACAAGATATAGACAAGTTGTTACCACTAGAAAGGAAAAAGCAAGTGCCTTTATAATAAATTTCTTTCAGCCGTTTGCAAAGGCCCCGTTTACTGAAGCAGTTCGTAAAGGAAACCAACAAAACTGGTGCTTATTTAATGGCAACATTATATATGCATGGAATTAGAAGTTTTTGTCTTTAAAATGGAGAAGTTATCATTCTCTTTTCCTCCTACAGATACAATGATGATGACAGAATTTCTAGTTAAGTTTTGGGCACCAAATAATTACACAAATCTAGTTTGTTCCCCCTTTGTTTCAAAAAATAGAGGTCAGAGATGAGAGTGTTAGAGGCAGTGGCATTTCCTTTTCTTTTATCAAGTCTCCCCTGATAACTATACTGTAAAAGGAAGAGGAAGATTTTGCATTCAAGAAAACTTGAAGGAACTTACAAAATGATTTGGACCTTCTGTTGAGTTAATTGAGTCTCTCCCCGCCCCCTTCTCTCTCACACACACCACAGATTATTTTTTCTTACAATTTTAAGGGATTCAAAAAATCATGAGTAGGTAGATATAAGGAACAAGACATGAAGAATAAACATAAACAAGGGAGAGAAACAGTGCCAGTGAAATCAGTGAAGGAAAATACCTGGGTGTAGTTTTTTTTGCTCTAAAGGATTAATAAATGATTGCCTACTTTAATGTTTACTTATAATACAATATTTAACATGTTAAATGAGGAATGAGACAATTAGTGGGTAAATTTCAATAGCTTTGAAAAAGAAGTAAGAAATCGGTACAATAATTTTGTTATGAAAAAAGAACACACTCTCATCACTTTGAAAATCCAAACTTGGTAAGATAACTCTGTTTTATGGCACATAACTACTCCCGATTCAACACTCCCCTTGAAGAATGAAAGTTCAGCTTTTTGACAGGCTATAGTATCCCTAAAACAACTCGCTAGACTCGGAAGTGTAATATCTTTTCATATAAATACAGAAAATTGGGTCATTGATGAAAAGGACTAGACACTTAAATGGAACTCACCGTTGTTAGTGTTTCAGGATGGGAAGTTGATTCACCAGAACTACAAAGTGGAAATAAGGCCCCAGATGCATCACCACAAAGTATGTCTTGTCCTGAACTCAACTGCTCATTACATTTTAGAAAATTAAACTCTGTCTTTCCAGCTTGGGCCACGCACAGGTTGTAGGAATAAGGTAAAGTGCCTTCACTGTAGTTGGGGGGAACCACAGGTCCAGACTTGACACAGAGACCAGGTTGAAAGCAGCCCCAGGTGGTGGGGCTGGAGGGGCGTCGAAGCCGCAGGGCGACCGCCAGAATCACCGCGAGGAGGAAGAGCACTGAGATCAAGGCCAAGGCCACTACCAGATAGAACTGCAGCTCAGCCTGGGAGTCAGAGGGCTTAGGACTTTCGCTCAGGTCCGGCAGCGCCTCTTGTAGGCTGTCAGCAAAGACCAGGAGCAGCGTGGCGGTGGCTGAGAGGGGTGGCTGTCCCCCGTCCCGCACGGCCACCAGGAGGCGCTGGCGGGCCGCGTCCCTGTCGCCCAAAGGTCTGGCCGTGCGCACCTCGCCGGTTCGCAGCCCCAGGCTGAACAATCCGGGCTCGCTGG
>NW_005370597.1:3331335-3341270 GCF_000412655.1 Myotis brandtii | reverse complement strand
CGGGCCTGCAGCGTCAGCTCAAAGGCGCGCAGCTGCTCGTGGTCGAAGGCGCGCTGCGCGAACACCACCCCGCTGTGCGCGCTCACGGACACGTAGGACGACAGCGCCCGTGCCTCCAGGTCGCTGGCCACGATGGAGTAGGAGATCTGGCTGTTGAGTCCCAGGTCGGGGTCGGAGGCGCTGACCTGCGCGATGGAGGCCCCGGGCGGGTTGTTTTCTGGCACGTGGACCAGGTAGGCTGACTGCTGGAAAACCGGGGCGTTGTCGTTGACGTCTGTGACGTGCAGGGTGATGGTGGTGCTGGAGGAGAGGGGCGGCTTGCCCCTGTCGGTGGCTGTGATGGTGACATTGTACTCCGGGGTCAGTTCTCGATCCAGGGTCCCGTCTGTTACCAGTTTATATGAACTTTTGGATGAAGAGATGATCTGAAAGGGGACTTGACCTTCTAATCGACAATTAACCTCCCCATTCTCCCCAGAATCACGGTCATGTATTTTGATGAAAGCAATTAGAGTTCCTGGCACTGCGTTTTCCAGAATCATTTCCACCAGAGAATGGAATGTAATTTCTGGGCTGTTGTCATTTTCATCTTGAATGTTAATTTCAACTGTACATTGTGCCACCAGTCCTCCACCATCCCTTCCTTCCACCACCAGAGAATACTCCTTGATTTCTTCGTAATCCAGTGTCCGCGAAGTGGTAATTTCCCCGCTCTTTGAATTCAGATGGAACACTTGCCCCGTCCTGTACAAAAAATACGTTATTTCTGAGTTGAGGCCCTCATCCAGGTCGGTGGCTGACACCTGCAGCACAGTGGTGCCCGGTGGCACGTTTTCTGAAAGCCTGACTCTGTACACGTCCTGCTTGAATACAGGGGGGTTATCATTGGCGTCGGTGACCTGGATCTGGAGCTCAGTGGTACCGCTTAGGGGTGGATCTCCGCCGTCCAAGGCAGTGAGGACTAATCGATGATGCTTCTGTTGTTCCCGGTCTAAGGGTTTCTCCAATATCAGTTCCGGGTATTTACTACCATCTGGTTTCTCCTTATTTATCAAGGAGAAACTAGGACTTAGAGAGAGTTTGTAATTCTGCAGAGAGTTTAGGCCAGTATCGCCATCTTCCGCTACTTCTAATATAAATCGCGTGCCCGGCAGTGTGGACTCACTTATTTGCAGCTCAAAGGAGTTTTGCATGAATTTGGGAGGGTGGTCATTAATATCCTCGATCTCCACGTTCACGTGGTAAAAGTTCAATGGCTTTTCAGCAACAGCCTCAAATTCCAGAGCACATACTGGCTTCTTCCCGCATATCTGCTCCCGGTCCAGCCTGCCGCTCACAAGTAAGTCCCCGCGCTCTGCGCTCACAGTGAAGTAAGGCTTCTCAGAGCTGACGCGCAGTTTTCGAGTCGGTAACTCGCGGACACTGAGTCCCAGGTCCTTGGCGAGGTTCCCCACCACCGAGCCCTCGGGCATTTCCTCGGGAATCCGGTAGCGGAGCGGCTCAGAGAGCGCCGGGCAGAACAAAGACAGCAGGAAGGGAAAGAGCACTGGCCGCCGCTCAGCCCAGCCCCAGTCCCCAGCGCCGCTCCCCATCCCTCTTGCTCCCCTCAGCGTGCTCACCGGCCTGAAGACGCCGGATGACCAGTAATGTCTGTGTCGCGGACGTCCAGAGCCCCGAACAGCCTTTAGTTCCTGCGTGGGGGTCAGGGTTTCTTCTTTTCCAGAGGAGGGAGCGGTGGAAAGGCCAGCTCTAGCGAGAGAGCTGAGGAAAGCGAGCTGCGGCTGCGCGAGGCGATCACCAGCGCCGAGCTCTCCACTCTGGCCAACAGCGGCGCCCAGAGTCCGCACTATGAAACTGCAGCCTCTGCTGCTTCAGGCTAAGGAGCTACAGTAATTATAATCGTGTACTAGACTAAACAAGCCGTTTTTTTGTTACTACATTTACATCTTAAATTATAAGACCTTCTTTAAGGTATCTGTACTCTTGTTTTCAAAGCATTAGATATATCGCGTTGGGTTTTTATACAAACCTATATATACAGGTTTATATACAGGTAAGTAGGTTTACAGTTGCTCATATGGAGAATAATACAATAATACAAGAATAAATTGGGTTTCCGATACTTACAACTGTAAACCACTTTTTCCTCACCTGTGTTGGTGCATTCATTTCCCCATTCTACAAACATACATTGAACTCTTGGCTTGTGTTTGTTACTGGTGATATAACAACGGGAAAATCATAGGTATTGCCCTCAGAGTTTATCATCTACTGATTTCACAAATTCATTGTCTTTATTAGCCATGACATGTGAAATAACTTCCTTCTTTTATTCATTCCTATGTTTTGCCCCAACATTTCTACACAATTAATGCTGTTTCACATCACATATATTAAGAGAATATCAATACTGTTGAAATTACTGGTAAAGTTGTGCAATTCCTTACTAATCCCAAACACCTCCTCCTTCTGATAATATCAATACTGTTTATAAAATTAATATTTTTTACTCTTCTGACTATCTCAGGAAATATTCATTCCATAAATACTGTCTCAATGATTAGCCAAGCTATGATTTACTCTACCTTCTTCTTCATATCTCAGAATTACTTGGCCTATGTCATACCCAATGGAGTATGTAAAAGTTACTGGGGAAATGTTTATCTATTCTTTAATATAAAGTCACAAAGGGATATCCCAGTAGACTGCATTATTTCCTTATCTATGTACCTATGTTGTACTGAAGTAATGACTTTGAAATGGAAGGAGCTGAGCTCATGGTAAGTTTACTTAAATACATTTACTGAATATAGAGACATTTGTTCTATTTTTTTTACTTCATTTAAATTTTTTTTGACAATTAGTGAATGTTTTGACCAAGAGAAAGAATTTTCTTTTTTTATTAGGACAAATTTCCACATACTTTTTAAAATTGTAAAGTACCAGTAATATAGTTGTCCCCTCAAATGACTGTGCATCCAAACACTACAGAAAATATAAAGTTAACTCCCACCCACTGTATATGCAAATAGGAGGGAACAGTGCACTATCCTTGGGAAATGTCTATTAATGTATATATTGATTTCAGAGAAGAAGGGAGAAGGATAGATAGAAACATCAAAGATGAGAGAGAATCATTGATCGGCTGCCTCCTGCATGCCCCCTACTGGGGATCAAACCCGAAACCCAGGCATATGCCCTTGAGCAAAATCGAACCCGCAATGCTTCAGTCCCCAGGCAAGCGCTCTATCTACTGAGCCAAGCCGTCTAGGGTGGGAAGTGTCTTTTTTATTACTAACAAATATTTTATTGTATTTTCTACTTACTCTTGATGACAAGTCAAGGTTTAGCTTCATTAAAATGCTATAACAAGGAATATAGAAGCCATACACATAGTTCATATGGAATCATTTTTAGTTGATTAACTTATTTAGAATTTGTGTCCATGAAACTTCTGTTCTTTAAATTAACATTCTCAAACTCTCTTACCATGAGTACACATTTCACATGGTTGCACCATCAAAGCAATTCAGTAGAACTCTACTGAAACATGGGATTCTGTATTTTACAAAAGTCTCTTTCAATGGTTTAAATGACATTTTATTTCAGGCTTGATTTTGTTGTTTTGTTTTTGGGGGGGAGGAGCAATGTCTATTTTGGACTTTAGATTCCATGTTTCCATTTGTGTGAGCCTGGATGAACATTGACACACAAATTCAACATTTAGGGAGAGTCAAACCTACAACCAGGACCCACCATTTAAAATGTGTGTACATTTTGGAATATAAGAAGCCTTAAAGTTTTGAAGGGTACTAATGCAGACACAGGGTTCTGAAAAGAGACTTAAAAAGAAGGAATCTTTCAGAGCTTAGTTTTAGGTTCAAACCCTAAACACATGATAAAATTCTGTGATGTATTTTATTTCTACTAAGATAATTCAAGGATTTAGGAGTCTCAATAATTTTCTCTCAGTCCTAATTTAGGAATATAGTATTCCTATATAGAAAACAAACGTAACTTCTGTGGTTGGGCAACTACTTCTTAAGTGAATGAGTGATAAGTGATAATTATAATTACAGTAAAATATGGAAGGCTTTAAAAGGTTGAGAGTTCACATTTAAACAATCATGTCCAATCCTTGGGAAAGCAAATAAAACAAACTATGATAATTAGAGCTCAATTTTGTAGTATCACCACTAAAATGACCCCCATATTTAGGGTACACCTTAAAACTATTTTAAACTTTCTGCATAATACATGTTTCAAAACACATAGATTTATAAAGAATATAATGCCTCTGAGAAATAATGTAAACAAAAACTGAACTCACCTGAGCCGAAGTAGCTTCGTCCTTACCTTCGTGAAAATCTATGGGTGTTAACAAGGAACCATTTTTTTCACAGCTCTCATGGCTTATGAGTGTATGTGCATAGTTGGGCTGAGGGAAGATCAGGTGACTCTTCCCTGAGTCTGCAGTGAGGGAGACCTCATGGGAATAGGTCTGAAGGAATGCCTGTACTCCTTCCACACCCAGAAAGCTTGAGGCAGGCAAGCCCACCAATCCTCTGCCTGAAGCTTGAAGCATACGAGACTTATGCCATCGCCATAGTCTGAGCGCCAGCAGAACAACCACAAAAGCAAGGAAGACACAGGAGATAATGGCCACGGCCACCACCAGGTACAACGTGAGATCTGAGTCTTCAGAGTTGTCAGGGTTCTTCATGTCATCCAGGCCAGCCAGGACCTCTGGGATACTGTCTGCAACAGCCACAGTGAGCGTTACAGTGGTGGAGAGGGGGGGCTGGCCATGGTCCTGGACTACCACCACCAGGCTCTGCCTGAGCATGTCTCTGTCCAGCAGGGCCCGTGCAGTGCGCACCTCCCCCGTGTGCAGTCCAACCGTGAACAGCCCTGGCTCACTGGCCTTGAGCAGGCGGTAGGACAGCCAGGCATTCTGGCCTGAGTCTCTGTCCACTGCCACCACCTTCGTCACCAGGTAGCTGGGCTCTGCAGAGCGGGGTGCTAACTCCACACCAGTGGAACCATCATTGGGGAGTGAGGGGTAGAGAATTTCAGGTGTGTTGTCATTCTGGTCCAGAATGAACAGACTCAGTGAAACATTGCTGCTGAGTGGAGTGTCCCCGCTGTCCCTGGCAGTCACCAGTAGCTGTAGGTCTCGAATCTGCTCATAGTCGAAGGAACAAATTGCATACAGCACACCGGTGTCAGAGTTGATGGAGACATAAGAAGAAAGAGGTGCTCCCATGATGGTGTCCTCAGTCAGAGAGTAAGTGACTTGGGCGTTCTTGCCACTGTCAGGGTCATGGGCGGTCACAGAGAAGATGGAAGCTCCTCTGGGGTTGTTCTCCAGGATATAGGCTGAGTAGGAGGCATGAGAAAAAGTGGGTGGATTGTCATTGGTGTCTGCCACATGCAGGGAGATATGAGTTTTAGTAGATAAAGGTGGGGTTCCTAGATCTGAGGCCATCACTGTGATATTGTACATGGAGATCTTTTCTCGGTCCAAATATTTCCATGTCACTAATCTATAATAATTATCTATTGATTTTTCTAATTGAAAAGGTAAATTATCATGTATGTAACAAACAACTTGACCATTCTTCCCGGAGTCCCGGTCATGCACATTCAAGAAGGCAATTACTGTTCCAGGAAGAGTATTTTCCAAGACTGGGCTAAACAAAGATGTAACAATCACTTCTGGTCTATTGTCATTTATGTCTTCCACTGAAATGAGCACTTTGGTCCTCTCCATGAGAGCCCCCACTCCAAGACTGGGCTAAACAAAGATGTAACAATCACTTCCGGTCTATTGTCATTTATGTCTTCCACCGAAATGAGCACTTTGGTCCTCCCCATAAAAGCCCCCACATCTTCAGCTTGTATTTCCATTTCATAAAATGCACATTCTTCATAATCTAGACTCTTTGCTGTTGATATTTCCCCAGTTTTTTCATTGAGCTGAAATAACGGAGATTGTTTTTTTGAGCTGAAATAATGGAGATTGTTTTTCACTAATTTTCCAGAATTTATAAGCCACTTCTCCATTGATTCCCTCATCCGGATCACTAGCTCTTACAGTAAGCAGCTGGGTGCCAGGGGGCACATTCTCTGGGACTGTTACTTGGTAAATCGGTTGAGCAAACACTGGGGCATTGTCATTCACATCCAACACTGTCACTAGGATGTGCACTGTGCTGGAGCGAGGAGGCTCGCCTCCATCAGAGGCGATGAGGACCAGGTGGTGAGCAGCCTCTTCCTCTCGGTCCAAGGCACGCTCCAGCACCAGCCCTGGGTTTAAAGTTCCGTCGTCTCCAGTTCGCACGTCCAGAGAGAAATAGTGATTGGGGCTGAGCTGGTAGCTCTGCAGGGAATTCAAGCCCACATCCGGGTCAACAGCCTCTGGGAGTGGATAGCGTGTGCCAGGCGCCGCGATTTCATTAATTTTTACTTCCAGATTTTCGGCCTGGAACTTCGGATTATTATCATTGATATCAGTAATTTCTATTTCTATCCCCAAAATTTTTCCTCTATCCTCAACGAGGATGTTGATATTTACAAGACACCGTGCGCTCTGAGCGCAGAGCTCCTCCCTGTCTATCCTGCCGGCGGTGACCAAGCTGCCTCTTTGAGTATTCAGAGCAAAAAGCTGCGTCCTACCTCTGGAGACGATGCGGACTCCGTGCTTCGCCAGCTCTTGAGACTCCAGCCCCAGGTCCTTAGAGATGTTACCCACGAAGGATCCTTTGTCGCTCTCTTCTGGCACGGAGTAGTGAATCTGTCCCCTCCCAATCTCCCACAGCGAACTCAGGAGCGCGCACAGCAGGAACAGCTCCCTGCATCCTCCGTAATTCTTTGGAGCGGCCATTGTTCTTTCGCTATGGAATCCACTCGGAATCTTCATTGGGCATAAGTGTCTTGTTCACCTTTATGCTGCAGGCTCGGAGATCCCCTCGGAAAGCCAGATTGTCCCAAATGTAGGACGGAGTTTCGCTGCAGCCCTGCAGTTGATTTGTGGGATTTGCAGGTCTTAGTGAGGTGAGAGCCCAGAGTATCCGGATGGCTTTTGGTTATATTTATCTCCAAGTTAGGTGAACAGCGGCGCTTAGAGCCCTAAACAGTTACTGCACCCACTTAAAATTGTAATACTGTTTGCTAGATTACAGAGGAGGAAAATACTTCTTGCTTTCTATAATTTGCTTTGCACTTATTTAATTTGTCCCTGAATTTATATTTTAAAAGTAATTGCCAAGAAGTGTGGGATGAAGTAGGGTTTAAGTCTTACAAAGTATTATAAAATGATCAGATTTATGAGTGAGCATCACATTAAATTACTCCCATTTCTGGAAGATATTTACTTTTTAAAAAAGAAATTATTAAATTTTATTTATTATGCTTTAAGGTTTATTATAAATGTCTTCAACATCTATTATCAAATAAGTAGAAGCTCCAGTTGTCACTGGCAATTAATTCACTCAGACTAAAATAGACCTATTGAGATGATTGACTCAGAAGTTGTTTTACTTTGTTTAAACTAATTAATCATTATAGTAAGATTTTTGTAGGTTTTTGCTTCTTAATTTTCTTTTTCTTTTAAATATATTTTATTGATTTTTTTACAGAGAGGAGGGGAGTCTTCAATATCTATTATCAAATAAGTAGAAGCTCCAGTTGTCACTGGCAATTAATTCACTCAGACTAAAATAGACCTATTGAGATGATTGACTCAGAAGTTGTTTTATTTTGTTTAAACTAATTAATCATTATAGTAAGATTTTTGTAGGTATTTGCTTCTTAATTTTCTTTTTCTTTTAAATATATTTTATTGATTTTTTACAGAGAGGAAGGGAGAGGGATAGAGAGTTAGAAACATCGATGAGCGAGAAACATTGATCAGCTTTCTCCTGCACACCCCCCACTGGAGATGTGCCCGCAGCCAAGGCACATGCCCTTGACCAGAATCGAACCTGGGACCCTTCAGTCCACAGGCCGACGCTCTATCCACTGAGCCAAACCCATTAGGGCTTAATTTTCTTTTTTAAATGCCATTTTAAATTACACATTGATAATGTTTCAAATTAATATTGTAAAATGCTAACAGTTTAAGTTCTACTTTCAAGTTTTATTAGAGGTTATACTGATTTGCTTCTTTATTTAAATTATTTATACTTTTTCTATTTGAAAACACTTGAAAGGTACAAATGAATTTACAATAAAAAGTAAATGTCCATCCCATTTTTCACCAATGAGAGAGTATTTAAAGCAGACAATTAAATTCTTAAAGTAGACATATATTCTAAAATTACTTTTTAAAATATATTTCTTTATTCATTTCAGAGAGGAAGGGAGAGGAAGAGAGAGATAGAAACATCAATGAATCATTGATCGGCTGCCTCCTGCACGCATCCTACTGGGGATCGAGCCCACAACCTGGGCATGTGCCCTTGGCCGGAATTGAACCCAGGACCCTTCAGTCTGCAGGCCAACGCTCTATTCACTGAGCAAAACCGGGTAGGGCTCTAAAATTACTTTTACTTTTATGAGTATTTTGGTCAAAAGAACCACAAAAAGCAAGGAACACACATAATTATCAAAAAGTGCCAATACAAACAAATGTCTCCTCAATGCTTTGTAAAATGGCCATCAATTAAGCAGTTGCTAAGGGAAATCTAGCAAAAGGCTGAAACAATGTGTTATCATCTTGAGTATATACTTGTTTACATACCAGGTAAGCAATTTTGTCTAAAATTTTAAGAATCCAACTCTACATTTTTCCTAGAGATAGTAGAATAACTAGGAGATGTCTAGCTTTATTAGTTTAAGGTTGCAAAAAAAAAAAAGAAAACTAAAAACATGATCTTTTCTTGGATGGAAGAGTCTATAGAATGAGCTTCAATACAGATTAATCCTGAAAAGCAAGTAGGAAGAACATACTTTTATCTTCTGATGAGCACAATGGACCTACTACTAAGTCAAAAGATTTTCACACACACACACACACACACACACACACACACACACACACATGCGCGCGCGCGTACATTGCATGGAGTTACAATGGGTCCATCTACAACAAAACAAAACCCCAGGTTTCTAGGTGCTTTTGAAACAGAAGGGGAAGCAAATAGAGACAAAACATCAGATTAGTATGAAAACCATAACAGTTAAATCAGTTAAGAAAAATATCTAATTTTGCCCCTTTTTTTGCTTTAAAGCAGCGGTTCTCAACCTGTGGGTCGCGACCCCTTTGGCGGTCGAACGACCCTTTCACAGGGATCGCCTAAGACCATCCTGCATATCAGATATTTACATTACGATTCATAACAGTAGCAACATTACAGTTATGAAGTAGCAACGAAAATAATTTTATGGTTGAGTCACAACATGAGGAACTGTATTTAAAGTGCCAGAAGGTTGAGAACCACTGCTTTAAAGGCTTATTTAAATGACTACCTACTTTTACATTTATAGTATGGCAAGGCTGAAGAAAAATCATGAATTAAGTGATAGAAAGAAAAATTTAGGGGAAAATCTCAAGCTTTTACAAGAGAGCCCATAGCCTTGTGTAATGTTTCCCTTTGTAGATAAACCCACACCCTCAATCCTTCCTAAATCTGAGCCTGGAAAGATATCCCTACTTCAACCTCCCTTGAAGAATGGTATGACAGTTTTTTGACTAGCTACAACTTTCCTAAGACAACCTTTAGATTTGAAACTGTATGTTCCCCTGTGAACATGGAGAACCGGGTAGACCAAAGGAAGCAGGTTATGCATAAAGGAAACTCACCGGCTGGGAAGTTGATTCACCAGAACTACAAAGTGGAAATAAGGCCCCAGATGCATCACCACAAAGTATGTCTTGTCCTGAACTCAACTGCTCATTACATTTTAGAAAATTAAACTCTGTCTTTCCAGCT
>NW_005370597.1:3314545-3330657 GCF_000412655.1 Myotis brandtii | reverse complement strand
CGGGCCTGCAGCGTCAGCTCAAAGGCGCGCAGCTGCTCGTGGTCGAAGGCGCGCTGCGCGAACACCACCCCGCTGTGCGCGCTCACGGACACGTAGGACGACAGCGCCCGTGCCTCCAGGTCGCTGGCCACGATGGAGTAGGACACCTGGCCGTTGGGTCCCAGGTCGGGGTCGGAGGCGCTGACCTGCGCGATGGAGGCCCCGGGCGGGTTGTTTTCTGGCACGTGGACCAGGTAGGCTGACTGCTGGAAAACCGGGGCGTTGTCGTTGACGTCTGTGACGTGCAGGGTGATGGTGGTGCTGGAGGAGAGGGGCGGCTTGCCCCTGTCGGTGGCTGTGATGGTGACATTGTACTCTGGGGTCTGCTCACGGTCTAGAACTCCGTCTGTCACTAATTTATACGTGTTTTTCGAATAAGTTAGCAATTTAAACGGAACCTCACCTTCTAATTTACAAGTAACTTCTCCATTGTCTCCCGAATCCTTGTCACGGACTTTAAGTAAAGCAATGTATGTTCCTAGCCTGGTGTCCTCCATAATAACATCTGTGAGAGATTGAAATATCACTTCTGGGATATTATCATTTACGTCTAGGACTTGTATCTCCACGGTACATTGGGCAATCATTCCTCCACCATCCCTTGCTTCCAAAACTATGGAATATTCTTTGACTTCCTCAAAATCTAGTGTATTTCGAGTAGTAATTTCCCCAGTAGTAGAATTCAGGTCAAACTGGGTGGTCTGGCCTGCTTCAGTGAAAGAGAAGGTGATCTCGGCATTGACGCCCTCATCCTGGTCGGTGGCCATCACTCTAAGCACAGTGGTGCCTGGGAACACGTTCTCCGGAAGGCCCACCCTGTATAACTCTTGGCTGAACACTGGAGGGTTATCATTGGCATCAGTCACGAGGACTTGTATCTGAACAGTGCTGCTTAGGGGTGGATCCCCGCCGTCCAAGGCAGTCAAGGTCAAGTGGTAGGACTTCTGCTCCTCCCGATCTAAAGGCATCTTCAATACTAGCTCGGGGTATTTGCTACCATCTAATTTCTCCTTATTCACGAGTAAGAAATGATCATTGGGACTGAGTTGATAATTCTGTAATGAGTTGGTACCAATATCTGCATCATGGGCAGATCCTAAGATAAATCGTGCCTCGGGCTTTGTGGACTCACTTATTTGCAGCTCAAAGGAGTTTTGCATGAATTTGGGAGGGTGGTCATTAATATCCTCGATCTCCACGTTCACGTGGTAAAAGTTCAATGGCTTTTCAGCAACAGCCTCAAATTCCAGAGCACATACTGGCTTCTTCCCGCATATCTGCTCCCGGTCCAGCCTGCCGCTCACAAGTAAGTCCCCGCGCTCTGCGCTCACAGTGAAGTAAGGCTTCTCAGAGCTGACGCGCAGTTTTCGAGTCGGTAACTCGCGGACACTGAGTCCCAGGTCCTTGGCGAGGTTCCCCACCACCGAGCCCTCGGGCATTTCCTCGGGAATCCGGTAGCGGAGCGGCTCAGAGAGCGCAGGGCAGAACAAAGACAGCAGGAAGGGAAAGAGCACTGGCCGCCGCTCAGCCCAGCCCCAGTCCCCAGCGCCGCTCCCCATCCCTCTTGCTCCCCTCAGCGTGCTCACCGGCCTGAAGACGCCGGATGACCAGTAATCTCTCTGTCGCGGATGTCCAGAGCCCCGAACAGCCTTTAGTTCCTGCGTGGGGGTCAGGGTTTCTTCTTTCCCAGAGGAGGGAGCAGTGGAAAGGCCAGCTCTAGCGAGTGAGCCGAGGAAAGCGAGCTGCGGCTGCGCGAGGCGATCACCAGCGCCCAGCTCTCCACTCTGGCCAACAGCGGCGCCCAGAGTCCGTACTATGAAACTGCAGCCTCTGCTGCTTCAGGCTAAGGAGCTATAGTAAGTATAATCGTGCGCTGGACTGGACAATTTTTATGTCTATGTATTTATTAATGTTTAATTTGTATCATTATCCCATTTCAAAGTTTTAAGGAAATCACATAGATTGAATACATAAACTCTGTTTGTTAACATAATTATTCCCCAATCTTCAAATCCACACTAGTAATAGAAAGATGACTATAACAGACTTGGTCAAACGATCTCGGAGTACAGTAATTTTGAATACTTATTAGTTAGCAATACATTGGATAAAGTTCTATGTTTCTTCCTTTGTTTCTTTTTTCCTTGTTTTTACATTTTGGGTACCTCCATGTTCATTCCCTTCAATTTTTTTCCAGAGAGCATCAGTAATTTTCTTTAAAAGGGCACAATTTATACTTACCTCCAAATACTTCTCTTCTTCCAAAATTGTTTCCGTGATTTATTTATAGTAATATTACCTGATTTTAAATTCTAGTATCTCAGTCAATGACATAATGTAGCCAGAAAGGAGTTAGCCTATCCCTCTCGTTCCCATTACACAATTATTTTCTTAGTTATGAAATGTAACATCACTCCTCAAAGTTATCAGGGGAATAATATTTTACCTTGCAACACAAAGTGACTAACTATGGTTATTACCCTGAGTCATAGTTCTCACTTCTGTACTTATATAACATCCCATGATGACTTCAAATAAAGATAGTTCCTAGAAAGTTTATCTGCAGTAGCTCATGAGTTTAGTGACAATTTCTCCCCTTTGTTTAAAAAATGTTAAGCATCTAATAAATTGGATAGGGTAATTTTCTTTTCCAATATGCCTGATAACCATATTTCTGCCTCACAGAATGTTAGTAACATTGACTGTTCCACAAGTGACTGTACATCTGAACACTGCAAAATATACTCACAATATTACACATTTTCTTTATATGGAAAATATCAGCAAACACAACACTCTGCTAGAAAAACTGTTTAAATTAACACTCAAAAGGTTGCCGCAAACAAGATTACCTTGTCATCAACCCCTTCCAGATGCTAATCAGTTGATGTATTGAACTGTACTGAAATTTTATACTTAGAGCAGCAATTTTCAACCAGTGTGCTCAGGTAGGCACACTGGTGTGCCTCAGAATTTTTAAAACATGCAACACCTGATTATTTAGTCAGGGGAACTGACCTCTTTTCCCTTGGATTGTCAAATAAAAAATGACAACAGCCAATACTACTATAGGCAGCCAGTGCAAATGAATCAAAATTATACCTATATTTTGTCAGATCAGCAAAAAATATATTTTTCAGTGTGCCACATAATTTTAGTAACTAGTTATGTGTGCCATGAAATGAAAAAGGTTGAAAGCCACTAACTTAGACTATAAAAGTAGTTAGTCCCAGATTACATTATTTCTGACTGAATTTTTGAGCAGACCCAATAAGTAAAGTCCAACTACTGGTCTAGGACTTGAGTATGTGAGATGGTTGTTTCATAAAGCCAGCATCCCCAGTATCCTACTTGGAGAGCCCACAGTCACACTTCACATGGCTGTACCACTAAAACTGCACAAAGGAATTTTGTGGTGAAACATGTAACTGCCTATTTCACAAATGCCACTTACAATACTTGAAAAGACATTTTATTTGACATCATATTTTATTGTTTTTGAACAACGACCTTCAGTGTGGCATTAGACTCCATGCTTATCATTGATATAAAATGATTGAAACACACATTGATATAGTGAAGCTTGAAACGCACATTTTTTTTTCTTCAGGCATTTTCCCAACCTTCCATCAGGACCCAACTTTAATAGATCCATATGCTTTAAGTAGGTCAGGAAGCAAGTGAGATTTTTCAAGGTCATCAAGTTGAGGTACATGGAGGCAGAAGCCAGACACAGAAAAAAAATTCAGACTGAAACAATCTGCAAGAGCCTTTTGTACATCTGACCTAAAGAGAATCCTGAGCAGTCCCTTCATTCTCATTGATAAACTACATGGATTAAGAACATCAAATGGAAAATAGGTGGAAGGTATACAAATGTGATAGTCCACTTATTCATAATCTCATCCATAGGCATCCCCCATAGAAATGATACCAAATCTTATGTTAATAAGTGTTCCATGTTAAAATATCACCACTGGAATAAACCATTTAACATGCTTTAACTTTTTAAAGTTTTTTTTTTACCACATCTTCAAAATACTGCCTTCACAAAGCAATAAAGATATTTACACAAAGTATAATTCCTCAAGAATATAAAGCTAAATGAATGATTGTACTCACCTGAATACTTTGAGCTTCATCCTTACATTCATGAAAATCTATGGGTGCTAAAAAGGGATCTTTTTTCTCACAGCTGTCATCACTGATGAGCGTGTCTGCATAGTTGGGCTGGGGGAAGATCAGGTGACTCTTTCCTGAGTCCGCGGTGAGGGAGACTTCCTGGGAATAGGTCTGCAGGAATGCGTGCACCCCGTCCACACCCACAAAGTGTGAAGCTGGCACCCCAGCGAACCCGCCTCCTGAAGCTTGGAGCATGCGCGATGTGGACCAGCGCCTTAGCCTGAGTGCCAGCAGGATGATAACAAAGGCGAGAAAGACGCAGGAGACCACAGCCACTGCCACCACCAGGTACAGAGTGAGGCCTGAGGCTTCAGAGTCGTGAGGGACCTCCAGGCTGCCCAGGTCAGCCAGAACATCTGGGATGCTGTCAGCCACAGCCACCGTGAGCGTGACAGTGGCCGAGAGAGGGAGCTGGCCATGGTCCTGAACTGCCACCACCAGGCTCTGCTTGAGCGCATCTCTGTCCAACAGGGCCCGCGCAGTGCGCACCTCGCCCGTGTGCAGCCCCACCACGAAGAGTCCTGGCTCGCTGGCTTTGAGCAGGCGGTAGGACAGCCAGGCGTTCTGGCCTGAGTCTCTGTCCACTGCCACCACCTTGGTCACCAGGTATCCGGGTTCTGCAGATCGGGGTGCCAGCTCCACACCAGTGGAACCGTCGGTGGGGATGGCAGGGTACAGTATTTCGGGTGCATTGTCATTCTGGTCCAGCACAAACAGACTCAGGGACACGTTGCTGCTGAGCGGTGGGTCCCCGCTGTCATGTGCAGTCACTCTCAATTGCAAGTCACGGAACTGCTCATAGTCGAAGGAGTGCAATGCATACAGGACACCAGTGTCAGAGTTGATGGAGACATAGGAGGATAGAGGCACACCCTGGATGGTGTCTTCATCCAGGGAGTAAGTGACTCTGGCATTCTCGTCACTGTCAGGGTCGTGTGCAGTCACAGTGAAGATGGAAGCACCTCTGGGGTTGTTCTCAGGGACATAGACAGAGTAGGCGGAGTGGGGAAAGGAAGGTGGGTTGTCATTGGTGTCTGACACCTTTATGGAGATGTGAGTTTCTGTGGACAAGGGCGGGGTTCCACCATCTGTGGTTTTCAGTGTGATGTTGTACACAGAGAGTATTTCTCGGTCTAGGTTTTTTGCTGTCACCAATCTATAATAATTGTCTATTGATCTTTCTAACTTGAAAGGTAGATTTTCTGAAATAGTGCAGGTCACCTCACCATTCTTCCCAGAATCTCGGTCTTGAAAGTAGAAAAGAGCAATTACTGTTCCAGGGGGAGTATCTTCAGGGATTGAGCTGCTTACAGATGTTATAGTCACTTCTGGGGCGTTGTCATTCACATCTAAAATGGTGACCCGTACTTTAGCCCTTGTCATACTATCAGCACCATCCTGAGCCTGAACTTCCATTTCATAGTAGCTGGATTCTTCATAATCTAGGCCTTCTAAAGTTGACAATTCTCCTGTGTGGGAGTTCAGTTGGAATATCTGCAGAATTTTTGGAGTTATTTTCCAAAAAGAGTATGTCACTTCCCCATTGACTCCCTCATCGAGGTCGATAGCATTTACTGTGAGCAGTCTTGTGCCCACCGGCACATTCTCAGGGACAGTGACTTGATACTGGGGCAAAGAGAAGACTGGCACATGATCATTCACATCCAACACTGCCACTTGGATTCGGGCGGTGCCAGATAAGGGTGGGTCACCACCGTCAGAGGCTGTGAGGAGGAGGTGGTGAATCGCCTCTTCCTCCCGGTCCAGCACCCGCTCCAGCACTAACTCCGGATATTTAGTTCCATCCTCTCCAGTTTGCACAAGCAGGGAGAAGTGGCGATTGGGGCTGAGCTGGTAGCTCTGGAGGGAGTTCGTGCCCACATCCGGATCCCTAGCCTCTTTTAACGGAAACCGCACCCCAGGAGCTGTATTCTCCATTATTTTTACATTCATTTCTTCCGACAAGAACCTAGGAGCATTGTCATTAACATCCATTATTTCCACTTCTATAGGATAAAGATTCATTTTATCTTCTATCAGGATGTTAAAACTCACCAGACACCGCGCGCTCTGAGCGCAGAGCTCCTCCCGGTCTATCCTGCCCGCCGTGACCAAGCTGCCAGTTCTCTTATTCAGAGCAAAAAGCTGCGTCCTACCTCTGGAAACGATGCGAACTCCGCGCTCCGCCAGCTCCTGGGCCTCCAGCCCCAGATTCTTGGCGATATTACCCACAAAAGACCCTTTGTCTGTCTCCTCCGGCACGGAATAGAGAATGTGTCCTGCCCAAGCTTCGCTCCGGGTTCCCAGGAGGATGGAGAGCAGGATGAATCCTCTGTAATCCCGGACCCTCTCCGGAGCCGCCATTGTCCTGCAGATCATTAGACCCTGGGCTACCTCCTGTTGTGTTTCCGGATGTTTCCTGGAACGCTCTGTATTCGGAAAAGGAGCCCCAAATCCAGTAGAATATGGGTCTGAGTTTGATGTCTCTTGGAAAAGAGTTTGTCTCAATCTGGCGTTTCTTTGTGCTGTAAAAGCTCGGTAGTTCCGGCGGATCTTTCTCCTGGTTGGTGAACAGCGGCGCTCAGAGTCCTTACTATGTTACTGCACCATATTGGAGGCAAAATGATTGCTTTTTCAGAAAACTTGTTTTAGCCTTCAAAATTCTTCCGTTTATATTTCTTTAATCCAAAAACATGAATTTTAAGAAACTGTGAATTGATGCAACAGTGTTCATGGATGAGTGTTTATTAGTCCCTAATGATTTTTGAAAATTAATTGGTTTGCTTTTCAACTTTGAAATGACTCTTGGATACTGCCTCACACTTTATTTATTGCACATAGAGAAAATCAGCCATTGCAGGTGAAAAAAATGATTTGCTTTAAAAAGGTGTGTGTATACATAAGAAATATGTTGTATAGAAACTGTTTACATTAGAGTAAAACAAATTTATTTTATTTTTTAAAGAATTTTTTGCTCTTTAATCCTCACTGGAGGATATATTTTTACTGACTTTATTTTATTTTTTTATGTTTTAATATTTTTATTGATTTAAGAGAGGAAGGTAGAGGGAGAGAGAGAGATAGAAACATCAATGATGAGAGAGAATCATTGATTGGCTGCCTCCTGCCTGCCCCACACTGGGAATCAAACCCACAACCCTGGTAGGTGCCCCCACTGGGAATTGAACTGTGACCTCCTTGGTTCCACTGAGCTATGCCAGCTAAGCAAAACAAATTTAAATTAATTACATACTATTGAACACATACTATGCGTTAGACATCACCATGTAAAACTCAGAGAGTCAAATTTGTCTTTAAATTATGAAGAGGTAGTTTAATAAAACTTTTGATTTGATTAAACTTTGGAGATGGTTTAGTCCAATACCTTCATTTTAATGTTTTAAAAAATCAGAGGGAATTGCCTTTGTCTTGGACTATATAGTAGTAGAACCTGTGTCGAAATATAGATATCCTTACTCCCATTATTTTGAGAAAAAAGAGGAATAATTGTTGGCCTTAACTGATGCTTTATGCTCAAAAAGTGCCATGAGAGAAGAGAAGCTAAGCAGCAACAATCAGTTATAGAAGCAACTTATTTGTGACAGAAGGCCAAAGTAAGCAGAGGTTCTACTGGTTGCGGATTCATAAGAAAATGCGTGTTGGCTTGACTGCTTCTTTTCATTATGAAATTCAAATAATTATCCTACCCTATTCCAGAATAGTTGAAGAAAGGTGGGTCTCTAGACAGAAAGCTTTTGAGCACACATGCAGGACTGTCCTGAAAGGATCCTTAGAGGTTCTCATTTCTCCTCCTATGTTAATGAAACAAAAAGCAATTCTTGATGGATCTGAGGTTACACTGAGCTGGTAGAAATAAAACACAGTCCCTTCCACATAGTTTCAGGAATAAAGTAAGTAACCAGTTTTGGAATGAAGATCTAGCAAGACATAACCTTGCTTTGTAAATTATCTTAAGCCCCCATGGTAGTAGCTAGTATCACCAGGAGGAGGAACTAGAGTTAACATCGAAAATGCTTAGCTGAGTTGGTGTTCTCTGATGGCATTGCTCCAAAATATAGGTAATACTTTGAATGAAATGCTGTTTCAATTTATCAAAAATAACTCAGTAATGTTTGTTTTTACCAAGCAGATAAAATAACTTTTGTTCAAAGGAACCAATATGAGTATTACAGATTAATTTCAAAAACAGGAGTTAAATACTTTTTGTTTAGTAGTAATTTTGAACTTCTTGCTCATGTAAGCAAAGCATATGGTCATAAAAAATCATGAGTACTTGCAGACATGTGCAAACACAACTTTCATGTCTGGATATTATGGCTCCCAATGCCGTGATTTTTTTAAATCTGATATTTCAAAACTCACAGTGTCATCTCATATTTGTCTCTTATTCTACTATTTCATTAAAGTCTCAATTAACTTTACTTCTGGGTACCTTCTTTGGAGTTAAGTAAATAATATCTAGACAAATGAGATTATACACATACTCTGAAAATAAAGCATACTTTAGAATTAAATGGCTGTATCATCTCTAGTATCAAGTTTTCTAAGTTATTTTACAACATAAAATTAAATATTAAGAATGTCTACTAGAGTACCACAATATGTTTAAATATAACATAAGCCTACAGTGTAAAAGTCAAAAGAATTCTTTAGTTTTAAAGGGAGTATGTTATTATTGATTTAGTTTTGGGGCAGAATCTTGACCTTCATTTGTTTACTTGCATTAAAAATTATATGGTAAGTCTACTTGATTTCCCAGGCATTGAGTTATCTTCTCCCCTTTCTTTATGAAACTTTAAAAAAATTGAAGAACCATTTGTTTGCACTTCTGTTTAGGTTGTCATTTCCAGGCAAAGATATAGGTATTTTCCAATGATTCTAAGATTTTGCTGCTTCCCCTTTGATAACTGCCACTTCAACAGAAGTTTGATCAGAAACTGGCATTTTTCACAGATGATAAAATAGCCCAATGGTTTGGTACATTTTTCTTGAAGCTTCAAAATTTAGTGCATACTCAAAATCTCAGACTGTCTATCTTATTCATAATAATGTTCATGGAGTGTAGGTCAAAGAGCATTATTTAGTCAGAACTTAGCAAATTCCATGGTTGCCAGGATTGAACACGTGGTCAGTCCACATGAATGAATTATTATTGTGAGAGTATAATCTGATAATTTTTCTGTCAGTAAAATATTTTATTTAAATGAAATGGTCACAGGTGACTCAGATAAGAGAATAAAATAAACCAGATACTGCCCTGGCTGAGTAGCTCAGTTGGTTAGAGCATCCTCCCAATACACCAAAGTTGCAAGTTCAATCCCTGGTCAGGGCACATATAAGAATCAACCAATTAATGCATAAATAAGTGCAAAAACAAACTATCTATCTATCTCTCATAAGTAAATAAAAATAGACCAGTCTACTATCCCAGTTAGTGAGCAGAGAAGAGAATAAAATAAACCATTGTACTACTATTCATAAAACCACTTAGTGAGCTTATAACAATGAAGGTTCAAGATGTAGTTGAAATTATCCAGAATTGGTGATATAATAAAATATCTAACATTTACAGAGTGTATTCGTAAAAGATACCATCTGACTACCTTGATCAATACCAAAGATTCAAGGGAAATAAAATTGTTATTTACTATTAAATTCTGATTAAAACCACCAAAGAATTATATAAAAATGTCCACGCAAATCAGCTTTGAAAATGTGTCTGACTGAAATCTCTTGGTTAGTCATATACATTTGGAATCTTGAAAGAAATAATTCTACAATTGCTGAAGTATAATTACCACAATACTGATTTAGAAAAACATGTATTATACCCTTAGCAGCTAATTTAAAGACATCAACTCAATCAGTTTACATGAAGACTAAAAATTTCAGGTTACAAAAGAAATTCTCATTCATTATCAAAGCATCTTCTCAATTGTTTATTTTACTTGTGCAATTGTTTGTTTTAGATGCATAAGTAACAAATATATTCTTTATCAGATCATGGACTAGTCCAGCTCAGAACTGGAACAGAACTTGACTATCATGTAGTTCAACGACTTATCAAAATATATTATCCCCAGTATTCTATTAATTCCATGGCCATTAACTTAGGTACTTTTTAAGAGTGCCAATAATAGAATCTCCTAATTCCTTAGCAGTCCATTTTCTGATAAAACAACTTTGACATCTCAAAACTTTTCTTTTTTTAAAATGTATTTTTTATTCATTTCAAAGAGGAAGGAAGAGGGAGAGAGAGATAGAAACATCAATGATGAGAGGGAATCATTGATTGGCTGCCTCCTGCTGGGGATAGAGCCTGCAACTCTCAACCCCAATATGTACCCTGATGGGGAATCAAACTGTGATCTCCTGTTTCATAGGTTGTTGCTCAACCACTGAACCACATTGGCCAGGCTGCTTTTCTTTTTCCTACTCATCAAGCCATAGTTTCAGTCACATCTTTGGGCCACAGTGAATTAGACTAATTATTCTTTTAAATGACAACCCTTTATTCCTTAAATATTTGAACAGAGTTCTTACATGACAGAGCCTTATTTTATCTGGGTTACATTTGCTAATTATTTAAATTCTTAGTTGAACATTATTAAGTCTTTATTCTCCCATTCATTAGTCACTCCTCTATTTTTAGAGTTGTATCCTGTGACACTATGAGCATATTTTAACATTCACTTTCTCTTAAAAATTATTTAGAGAGAGAGGAAGGAGAGAGAGAGAAACATGGATTTGTTGTTCCACTTATTTATGCATTCATTGGTTGATTCTTGTATGTGTCCTGGCCAGGGATTGAACCCACAACGTTGGCTATGGGGACGATGTTCTAACCAACTGACCTGCCAGGGCTAATTTTCATTTATTTATTTATTTAAATATATTTTTATTGTTGATAGTATTACAGATATCTCCCATCCCCTATTTTCATTTTTAAATATTTCCCCATATTTTCTGTGAGGTACATAAGACAAGTCTTTTTAATTTAATTTTTACTTTGCGGACTATTGATATTGTGACTGGTCCAAGATGAAAAACAGATAGTTCCAAAGATATTCAGGTAGTTCCAAGGATATTCAGATAGCTCCAAGGATATTCAGGTCTTCAAACACCAAAGATCTGGTCTTCTTAATTACTTTAATCTTTTATATAAATAATTTTTTATTACTAAGTAGTAAGGGGGGAAATCTCTCACAGATCTCCATAATTTCAGAAAATACTCGCTATTAATTAAAACTGGGGGGAAAAACCAAGAAGTTGAGCTTCTTTTTAAAAACCTGCAATTTAGTTTTCACATTAGAACAAGAATCTCAGAAATGTCACATAATGGAAAAGAAATATCTAAGAAATGAGATGTATGTAACCAAAGGCACAAAGAGCTTGCCAAGAGGAGAAAAGTAAAAGAAAATCCAGGGCATACATTATTAAGATGATTTTGGTAAAATTAGAGAAAACTAAGATAGAGCTCTATTAACAAAGAAAAAACGTTATAAAATTATATGATTCACTGCAAAATACTAAAAAGACTAAGCTCTGATCAAATAGAATTTTTAAATTTTCTGTTCAAATAAAACCAATAGAAGCAATAATCTCACCTGAACAAGGGAGCCTTCCTCTTTACAAAAACCTGAATCTTCCTGAAGCAAAAGAGGATCGCTTTTCTCACAGCTCTCCTGGCTGATGAGTGTGTCAGCATAGTTGGGTTGGGGGAAGATCAGGTGACTCTTCCCTGAGTCAGCAGTGAGGCAGACCTCATGGGAATAGGTCTGCAAGAAAGCCCGCACCCCGTCCACGTCCATAAAGTGCGAGGCAGGTACGCCCACCAACCCACCTCCAGAACTCTGCAGATGGCGTGACGTGTGCCAGCGCCTCAGCCTGAGTGCCAGCAGGATGATGACAAAGGCGAGAAAGACGCAGGAAACCACAGCCACTGCCACCACCAGGTACAGAGTGAGGCCTGAGGCTTCAGAGTCGTGAGGGACCTCCAGGCTGCCCAGGTCAGCCAGAACATCTGGGATGCTGTCAGCCACCGCCACCGTGAGCGTGACAGTGGCCGAGAGAGGGAGCTGGCCATGGTCCTGAACTGCCACCACCAGGCTCTGCTTGAGCGCATCTCTGTCCAACAGGGCCCGCGCAGTGCGCACCTCGCCCGTGTGCAGCCCCACCACGAAGAGTCCTGGCTCGCTGGCTTTGAGCAGGCGGTAGGACAGCCAGGCGTTCTGGCCTGAGTCTCTGTCCACTGCCACCACCTTGGTCACCAGGTATCCGGGTTCTGCAGATCGGGGTGCCAGCTCCACACCAGTGGAACCGTCGGTGGGGATGGCAGGGTACAGTATTTCGGGTGCATTGTCATTCTGGTCCAGCACAAACAGACTCAGGGACACGTTGCTGCTGAGCGGTGGGTCCCCGCTGTCATGTGCAGTCACTCTCAATTGCAAGTCACGGAACTGCTCATAGTCGAAGGAGTGCAATGCATACAGGACACCAGTGTCAGAGTTGATGGAGACATAGGAGGATAGAGGCACACCCTGGATGGTGTCTTCATCCAGGGAGTAAGTGACTCTGGCATTCTCGTCACTGTCAGGGTCGTGTGCAGTCACAGTGAAGATGGAAGCACCTCTGGGGTTGTTCTCAGGGACATAGACAGAGTAGGCGGAGTGGGGAAAGGAAGGTGGGTTGTCGTTCGTGTCTGCCACATGTAGAGAGATCAAGGTTTCTGTAGACAGAGGTGGCACCCCTTTGTCTGTGGCTGTCACAGTGATATTGTACAGGGATACCTGTTCTCGATCTAGAACTGTATTGGTCACTAATCGATAATAATTGTCTACTGACTTTTCTAGCTCAAATGGCAGACTTTTTGAGATAGAACATGTTACCAGGCCATTCAGTCCAGAGTCACGGTCATATACTTGAAAAAGAGCAATTACTGTTCCTGGAGGAGTACTTTCCACAATCGACTTGCCTCCAGATGTGACTACTACTTCTGGTACATTATCATTCACATCTAAGACAGTTATTAAGACTTTTGCTCTGCCTTGTAGACCTGGCTGATCCCGAGCTTCAACCTCCAGCTCATAAAAGCTAGAATCCTCATAATCTAGATTTGCAGAAATTGTTATTTCTCCAGTGAAAACATTCAAGCAGAAAATCTTTGAGATCTTTTCTGTTATTCTCACAAAGGAATATGTTACTTCTGCGTGGACCCCTTCATCCTGGTCGGTGGCATTTACTGACAACAGTGGTGTACCTATTGGCAGATTTTCAGGAACACTCACAAGGTAGACAGGCCGAGTAAACACTGGAGGATTATCATTCGCATCTAGGACAGTTACCAGAATTCTCGCAATGCCTGACCGGACAGGGTTACCTCCATCCATGGCAGTAAGAACCAAGTGGTGAATAGACTCTCCCTCCCGGTCCAGAGCATGCTCCAGCACCAGCTCCGGGTATTTGGGCCCATCAGTTTCACTTGACACGTCCACTGAGAAGTGACTACTCCCGCTGAGCTTGAAGCCCTGAAGAGAGTTCACTCCCACATCCGGGTCAGAGACCTCCACTAGTGGAAAACGAGAGGATGGGACTGCGTTTTCAAGAATTTTCACTTCCAATTCTTCCCTTAAGAATTGGGGTGTATTGTCATTAATGTCCACTATTTCCACCTCTATGGGATAAAGCTTTAGTTTGTCCTCAATGAGGATGTTAAAACTCACCAAACATCGCGGGCTCTGAGCGCAGAGCTCCTCCCTGTCTATCCTGCCCGCGGTGACCAAGCTGCCTCTTTGAGTATTCAGAGCAAAAAGCTGCGTCCTACCTCTGGAGACAATTCGGGCTCCGCGCTCCGCCAGCTCCTGGGGCTCCAGCTGGAGATCTTCCGCGATGTTGCCCACCAAGGAGCCTTTGTCCAGTTCCTCAGGAATGGAGTAACGGATTGGTCCAGCCGGGACCCCGGCCCCCCACAGCGTCCCCAGGAGCATATAAAGCAGGACAAACCGGCTGTGGTGCCAGCGCCTTTGCAGAGCCGCCATTACTGGCTCCTTATGGACTTCCCTGGAGTGATGCGTAGGCGGAACAGGTTCGCTTTGCTCTTGGGCTTCTCAGAATTAAGGTTCAAGATCCATAAACAAGCAGAGTTCCGATGCGAGGCGTTTTAGGTCAGAATTTTTGCGCAGCTGCAGAGCTTTTGTATCCGATCTGCTTTGTGCTTGGAGGATATAACTGGAGTTCTCATTGCTTTCCTTACCCGGGTTAGTGAACAGCGACGCTTAGAGTCCTAACTTAATACTGCATCGTATTTGTGAAAAGATCATAGAGAAGATCTGAATTCAGCTAAATCTGCGTAGATAGCACTCATAAAATTTCTCTCCCCAAGAGTGAGAAGCATTTGGAAAAACAAAAGAGCCTATTTTAATAATTTTAAATGCTCCCTGGAATTTACCATTCATTTTTGTGGTGATATCTCTTATGGCCTTGGAGAAGAGAAATATTACACTTTTCTGTAAATCTTTAATTATCACACCCCACCGCAATTTATATTTGTCCCATTTTCAATAAGGGAACCAACAACCACAAACATATTTGAACCAATTCCCCTAGTGACAGTTAATTGTTGTCATTTAAAATTTTTCATTATCTATTTTAAATTAAAATGTAAATTAAGCCCTAATTTAGCCAATATCTGTTTATACTTTTTAAAACATGCAAACGAAGTGAAAATATATGGGCTACAATGAAAAATATTATATTTATATATTATATAGTATACTATAGAGTATAGGGTATATATAAACCACAATTGAGGATTGACTGCATTGAAACTAAGAAAAACACTTAATTGTCTGGATTTATGTTTAATTATATATAGCTAATGTGTCTCACAATGAGAGTGTGAGGTACAAATGTATTAAAAATGTTTCAGGATATATTGTTTTAGGATTAACAAAAATTTCAAGACCACCACAAGGTGACTTTGTATGAAAGAACAATTGCAACACAGATAAACAAAGAATTTCCAACACCCCCATTGTATGCTCCCCAAATCAATAAAACGCAAAATCAAGATATGTTTAGCCGGTGTACTTTTTACCTCTAAAATAATGAATTGAACCTAATTATACTTACGGGAGGAAAGAGTTTTGAAGTAACTCACCTGTTGCAACTTGACTGAATCAGATGTCATTTGGGGATTATCATTACAGGTACCCTCAAACCAAGAGGCTTCACTACATAGAAGATCTTGTGGTGGAGCATTTTCAGGGTTTATATTGACAAATTTAAACTCAGTCTTGGAGGAGTGCGAGGCAGCGCATAAATTGTAGGAATAGGGCAAAGTCCCGTCGCAGTAGTTGGGGAAAACCCCAGGTCCAGCCTTGGAGCAGACACCACCTGTCTGAAAGCAACTCCAGGCAGCGGGGCTGGAGGAACGTCGCAGGGTCAGGGCGACCGCCAGAATCACCGCCAGTAGGAAGAGCACGGAGATCAAGGTCAACGCCACCACCAGATAGAACTGCAGCTCAGCCTGGGGGTCAGAGGATGCTGGTTGGTCACCTAGGTCTGGCAGTACATCCTGCAGGTTATCAGCAAAGACCAGGTGCAGCGTGGCGGTGGCTGAGAGGGGTGGCTGTCCCCCGTCCCGCACGGCCACCAGAAGGCGCTGGCGGGCCGCGTCCCTGTCTCCCAAAGCTCTGGCCGTGCGCACCTCGCCGGTTCGCAGCCCCAGGCTGAACAGTCCGGGCTCGCTGGCCTGCAGCACGTGGTAGGACAGCCAGGCATTGTGTCCCGAGTCCGCGTCCACCGCCACCACCTTGGTGACCAGGTAGCCCGGCTGCGCGGCGCGCGGCACCGTGTCGAAGAGCGCAGAG
>NW_005370597.1:3304756-3314424 GCF_000412655.1 Myotis brandtii | reverse complement strand
GCGCGCCTGCAGCGTCAGCTCAAAGGCGCGCAGCTGCTCGTGGTCGAAGGCGCGCTGCGCGAACACCACCCCGCTCTGCGCGCTCACGGACACGTAGGACGACAGCGCCCGTGGCTCCAGGTCGCTGGCCACGATGGAGTAGGTGATCTGGCTGTTGAGTCCCAGGTCGGGGTCAGAGGCGCTGACCTGCGCTATGGAGGCACCCGGTGGGTTATTTTCTGCCACGCGGACCAGATAAGAGGCCTGGTGGAAAACAGGAGCATTGTCGTTGACATCATCGATGTTTAAGGTGACACTTGTTTTGGAGGAGAGGGGAGGTTTGCCCTTGTCGGTGGCTGTGATGGTGATGTTGTATTCCGTAGTCTGCTCTCGATCTAGGGCTCCATCTGTCACCAACTTGTATGTATTTTTTGTATCTTGAACTATTTTAAATGGTGAGTTTCCATGTAGTTGGCATAGGATTTCCCCATTAAAGCCAGAATCCAGATCATGTGTTTTTATCAGGGCAACAACAGTCCCCAGCTCTACATCTTCTTGTATATGTTTAGATTCAGCATCCAAGGTTATCTCAGGAGCATTATCATTTTCATCCAAAATATCTATCTGTATTTTACAATGTGCTGTGTGACGTCCACCATCCTTTGCTTCTACCCCAATTGTATAGCGCTCTCTCTCTTCAAAGTCCAGTCTTCCACCAGTGGAGACTTCCCCTGTTTGACTGTTCAGCTTGAACAGCTGTCTCACTGCCTTACCAATGTTGATAAAAGTGTAGGTGATTTCGGCATTGATGCCTTCATCTAAGTCAGTGGCCATCACTCTTAGCACAGAGGAGCCAACTGGCAGGTTCTCTGGAACACTGACCCTGTAGGTGTCCTGGGTGAACACTGGGGGGTTATCATTTGCATCTGCTACAATCACCCTGATCTGGGTAGTGCAACTTCTGGCAGGCTCACCCCCATCCACAGCAGTGAGGACCAGGTGGTGGTAAGACTGCTCTTCCCTGTCCAGGGGAGCCTTCAGTACCAGTTCTGGGTACGTAGTGCCATCAGGGTTCTCTTTCTGGGTCAAAGAGAAGTGTGGGTTGGGGCTGAGGTAGTACTGCTGCAGGGAATTGACCCCTACATCAGAGTCTTGTGCGGATTCCAAGGCAAAGGTGGCTCCAGTTAGGGCCAGTTCACTGATTTCCAGTTCAGTGATATTTTGGCTGAAGGTCGGTGGGTTGTCGTTGACATCCTGAATCACCACGGCTATATGAAAAAAGTTCAAAGGCTTTTCAGCAACCATTTCGAATTCCAGAACGCAGGTTGACTTCTTGCCACAAATCTGCTCTCGGTCTATACGGTCGCCCACAAGTAAGTCCCCGTTCTCGGTGTTCACTGTAAAGAATTTCTTCTTGGCACTAATCCGCAGGTTCTGAGTAGGCAAATCTCGCACACCAAGCCCCAGATCCTTGGCGAGGTTCCCCACCAGCGAGCCCCTGGCCACCTCCTCGGGAATCGTGTAGCGGATATGCTCGGCGAGCGCCGGGCAGAACAAAGGCAACAGGAGGAGAAAGGGCATTCGCCTCCGCCCAGCCTGGCCCTGCGGTCCCCAGCGGTTTCCCATCCCGCTTTCTGAGCGTTTTCCTTACTGATTCCGAGGAGCAGCGATCGATCCCTAAATAATCCCAAGAATTCTCTGAGCAAGAGTGATTCCTTGATTTGTCTTGGCAGGCAAATTCTCTGATAGCTAGCTTCTCTGCGGAGAGCCGGAGAGTGCACAGTTCTTCCGATTCCTCGGTCTGATGGCGATTCCTTTTCAGTCAAGAGCCGACACTTCGCTCAGTACTAGCCGACAGCGGCACCCCGCGTCTCGGACGCAGAACTGCAGTAGTGGTTACTAAATCAGCTCCAAATCGGAGCCGCCTAGAATACAATTCCACTGTGTCCTGATGCAGATACTTTTCTTCCCATTTTACAAGGATATAACATTTTAAATGTTTACTATATCTTCGGTCTGGTTGTCATTTCTTTGAATGTGAACTGTACTCATCCAAATTAAGTGAGTTTTACTCGTCAGAGAGCAGAAGTACCTTGCTGAAGATATGTATTGACATAGTTGTGCTTTTAGTTTTCATTGCCATAAAATGGTCATAACAACATATTCCCTGCTTACCTTAGTAGAAATGAGGGCAAAATAAAATAATATATAGGAAGTAATACAAATGAAATAGTGTTGGTGGTGGCAGATGGTGTAATTCGTAAATTCTTAAAATGACAATTTGTATGGTTATTCCACTCTAGTTTCTTTTCTTGTTACTTATAAAATTAATAAATCTCATAGCTTTTAGTTTTATCCTATGCCTCACTTTCGTCTATCTTATCTTTATCATCTTCTTCCCAAAGTAATTGATAGATATCAAGGAGGTTGGTGGTCTTTACAAAATAGAAGTATGGTAAGAAGCAAGATACTCTATTTTCCTTAGTTTCCAAGTGTCTACTGCCAATTAAATGATTGTGATTTAAAAATTATACTACTCATTTTATTTTTCTGCAATACATTACTGTCATCTTTAATTGCATTGTTTCTTCTCAAGTATCTTAACAGTGGTGAGTTATTCGGATTATGGGGGTGAAGTATGAGACTAATGATTATATATCCCAAAGAGAGTAATCTATGTTGTCCACTTTTCTTTGGGCCCCAGGTCATACTTTGATAATTATTGACACTTTCTTTGTCAATAAGCATGCCAATTTCCATGTTTCTGATGGATGTATTACAGTTTCTATTCCATTTTCAAACTAGAAATATTCATAAAGAAATTGTTTTAAACCTACATAACGTCATTCTAAAATTTGACAGGTGTGTAGCAATGTTGAACTCATAATGGAATACTATTAGAGAAACTTAAACTGCTCATTGTATTTAGCATTCTAGACAGAAACTCATTAGCATCTCTATACAAACATAAAAACATTACTTACTCAAGACTTTGTTCCAAAACATGACTAAGTGCCTTTCCACCACATATGAACACTTCAATTAGTACAGGAAAGTTATTTTTTTCAGAACACACATGAAACTAAAGATTTAAACATTTTAAGAGTATGTGGTATAGAGTATGTACACATGCGGAGTGTGTAAATCAAGCATTTTATTATGTAAAGTATACTTAAAATATACTCATAAAATTTAAGACCCATAGACCAGGATTTTATTAAGAAAAATCTATTAATTTAAGATAAGCACAGCCCCTGATGAATGAGTTGTAAACATTGAAACCATTGTAAAGTTGCATTGATTTTCCAAACACAAATGTAAAGTTTATCCAAGTTTATAAAGTCTATAGAGGTTTAAAAGGTATTTCTCCATTGCATGAAAAAGTTAACTCAGGACACATACCCAACTCTATAACCTTTTCTTTAAAAAATGCAAAAGAGAGTTTTTATATAGAAGTGAATGATACCAGTATCTATCATACAGATTCTCTTGTTGCTCTTTAGATGCACTCACTATTCAGTGAGTCTGTACATTTTACATGAAGGTCAGAATTGTCTATATATAGACATAATTAGATCCTCTTCAAATAAATGTTTAAAAAGTATTTAAAAATAAAAACCAAGTGGTCCTATGTTCCCAAATGTATCAACAAACCTTTGATATGGTTGAGTAATATAGCCTATTATCCCATTAATATTTTATTTCCATTTCCTCCCATTTATTAATACGTTGTAGCTGATGTTCAAACTGTTGAAAGCACAAAATTTGAAAGATAAAAAAAATCTTTTGAAAAGAAGCTTCTGAAAATCATCTCTAGTAAATCAGATGCCAAAAGTGAATAGGGTAGTTCTTCCATGACACAACATATACTCATAAAATGTGAGACCCAGAGACCTGCCTTTTATTAAGAAAAATCTTAATTTAAGTTAAACATAGCCCTGATAAATTAGTTTTACAATTTGAAACAATTTAAAAGTTGAATTGACTTTCCAAACACAAATCTTAGTCTCTTATAATAAAGCAGAATTATATGCAAATATTCAGGTAGATATTGATTCTGAAAAGTGAAAGGGTTACCTGTAACTAGAAGGTGCCAGGTATGTGGCATATTTGAATTTGATGAATGTAGTGATATCTAAATCTTTGGAGATTTTAAACTGCATCACAGAATAAAGCACAATTGTAAGGCCCCTCACTGATTTCTTCTCTCAACTAATTCACACATCTAATAATTTCATGGTTTAACCCAAACTTTCCAGATTTCAGAACTCCACAAACATTATCATCAATATAAATTTAATCTTTTTTCTCACATTTCTCATGCAGACTTTTTCTGTATTTTTCCAGTGATTTATTAAAATATGTAAATTATTTCCTTATGCAAACAGCAGATATGCTAAACCATAATATCCTTTCTAAAACATATTCACAATTGGTGTTTAGGCAAATATTCAAAAGAAAACATTATCTAACAGTTAAACTAATCAAACAAGATAATAACAGTTCTGAGTATAAGAAAGTCTTTGTGTGAAGTGATTATGTTTAACCACTTCTAAAGTACTTGTTTAAAAAATAATAAAGTACTCTTTTCATTTAAGTGTATGGATATCAGCTAGATTTCCTAAAATATCCACATATTGAAAAAATAAGATACTATACCCAAAATATAATTTGATAACAAATGGAGAAAGCATTAATTATCAAATTACACTAAGCTAATCTCTAAATAAAGCAAATAATGATTCACTATTTACATAATTAACCTATTTGAATGTGGAAGAAAAATAACTGAGGAAACAAATGAACAAAATACTCTAAGCATCCCTACTAAGAAAGAAAACTCACCTGAACAACTTCTAGTTCTTCATTTGCATTTATCTTCTCTGATATCAGAAGAGGCTCGCTTTTCGCACAGCTCTCCTGGCTGATGAGTGTGTCAGCATAGTTGGGTTGGGGGAAGATCAGGTGACTCTTCCCTGAGTCAGCAGTGAGGCAGACCTCATGGGAATAGGTCTGCAAGAAAGCCCGCACCCCGTCCACGTCCATAAAGTGCGAGGCAGGTACGCCCACCAACCCACCTCCAGAACTCTGCAGATGGCGTGACGTGTGCCAGCGCCTCAGCCTGAGTGCCAGCAGGATGATGACAAAGGCGAGAAAGACGCAGGAGACCGCAGCCACTGCCACCACCAGGTACAGAGTGAGGCTGGAGTCATCAGGGTCAACAGACGGCTCCAGATTGCCCAGGTCAGCCAGGACATCTGGGATGCTGTTAGCCACAGCCACGGTGAGCGTGACTGTCGCTGAGAGAGGGGGCTGGCCATGGTCCTGGACCACCACCACCAGGCTCTGCTTGAGCGCGTCTCTGTCCAGCAGAGCCCGTGCAGTGCGCACCTCGCCAGTGTGCAGCCCCACCATGAAGAGCCCTGGCTCACTGGCCTTTAGCAGACGGTAGGACAGCCAGGCGTTCTGGCCTGAGTCTCTGTCCACTGCCACCACCTTGGTCACCAGGTAGCCAAGCTCTGCGGAACGTGGTGCCAGCTCCACACCGGTGGAACCATCAGTGGGAAGTGTGGGGTAGAGGATTTCAGGAGTGTTGTCATTCTGATCCAACACGAACAGGCTCAGTGACACATTACTGCTAAGTGGAGGGTCTCCACTGTCGCTGGCTGTCACCCACAGTTGCAGGTCTCTAACCTGCTCATAGTCAAAAGAGCTCAGTGCATACAGAACACCGGTGTCAGAGTTTATGGAGACAAAGGAGGAAAGAGGCGTTCCCTGAAACGTGTCCTTGGCTAGAGAATAAGTGACCTGAGCATTGTTGCCACTGTCAGGGTCATTGGCGGTCACAGAGAAGATTGAGATGCCTCTGGGATTGTTTTCTGGAATATAGGTAGAGTATGACATCTGAGGAAAGATGGGAGGATTGTCATTGATGTCTGCCACTTTTAGGGAGATGTGGTTTTCTGTAGACAGGGGTGGGTTTCCACGGTCAATGACAGTTATTGTGATGTTATAATCTGAGATCTCTTCTCTGTCCAGGGTTCTAGTTGTCAATAAATGATAGTAATTATCAACTGATTTTTCCAATTTAAAGGGCAAGTTCCCAGAGATAGAACATGCAATCTCCCCATTCTCTCCAGAATCACCATCATGTACACTAAACAACGCAATTACAGTTCCAGGAAGACAATCTTCAGAGACGGAACTGGCGAGAGAGGTGAGGATCATTTCCGGGACATTGTCATTCACATCCTGTACTGTGACCACCACCTTAGCGCTGGCAAGGAGAGCACCTCCATCCTGAGCTACCACTTCCATGAGGTAGAATCTGGACTCTTCATAATCCAGTGACTGCATTGTTGAAATTTCACCCAGGTTGGAATCAAGTTGGAAAGTCTGTGAAATTTTGTCTTCTTCATTGCGAAAAGAGTAGGTCAATTTTCCATTTATTCCCTCATCTGGATCCGTGGCGGTTAGCGTGAGCAGCCGAGTGCCCACAGGTATGTTCTCTGGAACACTCACTCTGTACTCGGATCGAGTGAACTGGGGCGCGTTATCGTTTGCGTCGAGGACCATCACGCGGATGTGCGTAGTGCTGGAGAGTATGGGGTCTCCGCCATCTAAAGCTGTGAGGAGGAGGTTGTGAACAGCCACTTTCTCCCGGTCCAAGGGCTGTTCCAGTACCAGCTCGGGATATTTTTGTCCATCACTTCCACTTTTCTCATCCAGAGAGAAGTGCATATTGGAACTGAGCTGGTAACTCTGGAGGGAGTTCACACCCACATCCGCATCTCGAGCAAAGGGAAGCACTAACCGTGTCCCTGTAGCAGCATTTTCATTAACTTTTACTTTTACTTCCTCATCGCGGAAACGTGGGAAGTTATCATTAATGTCGATTATTTCTACTTCTACGCCATAAATTTTCATTTTATTCTCAACCAAGATGTTAAAACTCACCAGACACCGCGCGCTCTGAGCGCAGAGCTCCTCCCTGTCTATCCTGCCCGCGGTGACCAAGCTGCCACTTCCTGGGTTCAGAGCAAAAAGCTGAGTCCTACCTCTAGAGACGATGCGGACTCCTCGCTCCGCCAGTTCCTGAGGCTCCAGCCCGAGATCCTTGGCGATGTTGCCCACGAAGGAGCCTTTGTCCAGTTCCTCCTGCACTGAGTAGCGGATCTGCCCGGCCCTGGCTCCCCGCTGCATCCCCAAGAACAGCAGGAGCAGGAGCAGCTCTCTGCAGCCCCAGCCCCTCAGAGCATCCGCCATTGCCTTCTTTCCGACCGGTTTTCTCTTAGTTCTGGTTCCTGCCTGCTGTTTCCTTACTTCTTAAAAGCCAAAGAGTACAAATTCCTTGTTGGAAATGGGAGAGAGGCGCGGGTAGAAGGCTTTTTCCAGGAGCTTGTCCTTCCTGTGTGTGTTTAGTGCGGAAGAAGCTGAGAGTCGGGTCGCATCTAGCAGCAGCTTCTTTCCCACTTTGGTGAACAGCGACGCTCAGAGTCCTAACCAGTTACTACACCAATTCTGTTTTCATATCCTGTTTTATTTTATTTCTAATAATTTGGCCGCATCCTTCACGTATTACTGCGTGACACTGTTTATATTTGATTAAGGTTTAATTTTGAAATAGCAAGACCCATAAACCCCTGAGATCAATATAATAATTAGATTATTTTTACTCTTTAGAAAAGTTTTATTTAATGTGCCATTGAGCCTATGTCCTTTATTTACTTTTTACCTAAATTGAGTCCATTGAATTAGAACATTGTAAGTCTTACTTTTGTAGGTTTTAATATTTCATCGTTGTATTAAGATATATTTATGAAAACTTGCCCATTTGTACATCAAGAATGCCAAGGAAATAAGTCTAGCTCTCAATGCACCTTTGCAAAAAGGTCTACTGATTTATGCAAATTGTATTAGTTGTCATATGCAGAAAGAACTGAGGGTTCATTTTGTTACATGTGAGGTCTTTGAGAAAGTTTCCAGTTTTTCACACTAGAAATAAAGCAGTTACACTATATTAGACTGAGAGTTTGAGTTGGGTTAGCTATGCATTATGCATATTTTCCTATTACCATGTCTAAATTGGAGTCAGACATCATACAGTGACAGGCTCTTGTGGGGAGGGAATCTATATAGTGACTTTAGCAAATGGCTTTAGTTCATCATCCATGCAGAAAATATGTCTATAACTTAACAGTGAGCAGGCAGCCCACTGGACTTTCTATGTTGAGGAATATATTTAAAGTTATCACCTTTATATAGTAGCAAAACCTCATGATTAAAAAAATGGACATGTTGGGGAGTCCATTATGTGAGAGAAGCTATTTTTACTAAATGGTACCTTCATAGGGAATTGAAAAATTAAGATATTCTATATCTATAAATAGAAAATTCAGAAAATGAAGTTTTAAGTACAGAATGTGAGTATAGGTTACAAAATTTTTTTCAAAGTACAGTTTTCACAAGAGCAATTTGTTACTATACATGAGAGAAAAATAATTCTTCCATTATTAAGCACACTGTTAGTAGCAGATACCACAGACCTCAAACTTTGTCCATCCTTTTAAAATAGATCTGGAATCCCAGACACTTAGCTTGCAAAGACACTTAGATTGCTGGTGTGTTTAGGTCAGTCCTACCCATGTTCTGCTGTTGACAAGCCATGACACTTGGGACAATTTTTCCTTTCTTTAGTTCCAAGTTTTCCCAAACTAATAAGATGGGAAGCTCCTTTACTCTGAAATAATATAATTTAAAGAGGAAGTGAAACTAAAATTTGAGTAATAAAAGCCCTGAATATGAAATAAATAGTTTAAGATGCCAATAGTATTAAATCTTCAGAGGCAAGGATTGTAAAGATGAGGAAGAAAGAGAAGTATCTCATTTGGTAAAGCCTTGTAATTCTGAACAAATAACTCTCACATATTAGATAGAAAACCACGTCAAGATTTGGTTAGATAAAATTAAGATAATTAGGGCAGAAAATTGCCTAAATTCAATCCACACGACAATTAAATCTGAAATGAAGACTCCTATTCCACATGGTGCTTTATCAATAAACATTAGAACCCAAAGTGAAAATAAGTTAAAACTCACCTTTAAAATAGTATCTGAGGCAAATGGTTCCTCAGTATCTCCATGATTTGTACTTGGTACCCAAGAGGCATCTTCGCAGAGGAGATCCTGAGGGGGAGCCACTTCCGGGGTTATGTTGAGAAAATTAAACTCTGTCTTAGCTGACTGTGAGGCAACACACAGATTGTAGGAATAGGGCAAAGTCCCCTCACTGTAATTGGGGAGAACCCCAGGTCCAGACTTAGTATTGAGACCAGGCTGAAAGCAGCCCCAAGTAGCGGCACTGGAGGAGCGTCGCAAGCGCAGGGCGACCGCCAGAATCACCGCGAGAAGGAAAAGCACTGAGATCAAGGCCAAGGCCACTACCAGATAGAACTGCAGCTCAGCCTGGGGGTCAGAGGGCATAGGACTTTCGCTGAGATCCGGAAGGGCCTCTTGTAGGCTGTCAGCAAAGACCAGGAGCAGCGTGGCGGTGGCTGAGAGGGGTGGCTGTCCCCCGTCCCGCACGGCCACCAGGAGGCGCTGGCGGGCCGCGTCCCTGTCGCCCAAAGGTCTGGCCGTGCGCACCTCGCCGGTTCGCAGCCCCAGGCTGAACAATCCGGGCTCGCTGG
>NW_005370597.1:3294921-3304569 GCF_000412655.1 Myotis brandtii | reverse complement strand
CGGGCCTGCAGCGTCAGCTCAAAGGCGCGCAGCTGCTCGTGGTCGAAGGCGCGCTGCGCGAACACCACCCCGCTGTGCGCGCTCACGGACACGTAGGACGACAGCGCCCGTGGCTCCAGGTCGCTGGCCACGATGGAGTAGGACACCTGGCCGTTGGGTCCCAGGTCGGGGTCGGAGGCGCTGACCTGCGCGATGGAGGCCCTGGGCGGGTTGTTTTCTGGCACGTGGACCAGGTAGGCTGGCTGCTGGAAAACCGGGGCGTTGTCGTTGACGTCAGTGACGCGCAGGGTGATGGTGGTGCTGGAGGAGAGGGGCGGCTTGCCCCTGTCAGTGGCTGTGATGGTGACATTGTACTCCGGGGTCTGTTCTCTGTCCAGGGTCCTGTCTGTCACCAGCTTGTAGTAGTTCTTTGAGTAAGATTTCAATGTAAACTCCGTCTTTCCCAATAGGCCGCAGTAAACCTCTCCATTTTCTCCAGAGTCTCTATCTCTTGTTTTTATCAAGGCGATCACCGTTCCTGGTGGTGAATCCTCTGGAAGAGGAGTAAACACGGAGGCCACAATCACTTCAGGGGCACAATCATTCTCATCGAGGATTTCGACTTGGATACTGCAGTGGGCTGCTAGATCCCCAGGATCTTTCGCTTCTATACCGAGGGTGTAACTATTAACCATTTCGAAATCAAAATGATCCTTCGTGGTGATTTCTCCTGTTGTTTCATCTAAGTTAAAAAATTGTTCCACTTGTTCGTCCACATTATGAAAGGAGTAGGTGACCTCCGCGTTAATGCCCTCGTCCTGGTCCGTGGCCGTCACTTGAAGCACAGGGAAGCCGGGGGGCACGCCCTCCCTCAGGCTGACCCTGTACACGTCCTGGCTGAACACCGGGGGGTTATCATTGGCATCCGTGACTTGGATTTGGATCTGGGTGGTGCCACTTTGGGGTGGGTCTCCACCGTCCACAGCTGTGAGGACCAGTTGATGGAAAATCTTCTCTTCTCTGTCCAGAGAATGTTTCAGGATCAACTCAGGATACTTACGTCCATCTGGAGTCTGTTTCTCCGTGAGATCAAAGTACTCATTGTCATTGAGGTGGTACCTTTGCAGTGAATTAGGACCAGCATCCGAATCCAGGGCCGGGTCTAGTGGAAATGTTTTACCTGGCTTAGTGGATTCTCCTATTTTTAAATCAATCTTACTCTGTTTGAATAAGGGCATATTGTCATTTATATCCTGCACTACTACTGCTACATGGAAAATATTTAGTGGTTTTTCAGCGACCGCATCAAAATCCAGAATACACAGAGGCTTCTTCCCGCAAATCTGCTCTCGGTCTATTCTGTCGCTCACAAGTAAGTCCCCGCTGTCAGGATCTACAGTGAAATAGTCCTTCTCTGCGCTAACCCGCAGCTTCCGGGCCGGCAGATCCCGGACTCTGAGCCCCAGATCCTTGGCGAGGTTTCCTACCACCGAGTTCTTAGCCAGCTCCTCGGGGATTGAATAGCGGATTTGGTCCGGGAGAGCCCCGCGGAACAAAGAAAGCAGAAAGGGCAACAATACCTGCCGCCACCGCCCCGCGCTGCTCCTCTCCGCGCTCAGCCTCATCCTCTGTCTCCCTCCGCTGCTGCTCTGCTCCTTGGCCCTAGGCCGGGGGGAGGAATAAACCCTCCGTGGATGGCAAAAATCCGGGGTAGGGGCAATTCCCCTGCTTTGTTTTTATAACTGAATCTGTACTGGCCTCCTCCGTGGTTGGTTTGAGCAGGAAGTTACCTTCCGAGAGGCTCCCGAATGCATCTCAGACATCTTCCTGCTCTTCTTTTAACCTACAGCGACGCCCAGGGGTTTTCCCGTGAAACTGCTCCAATGGCTTGTACTAAATGTTTTGCAAAGAACTTTTTTGCTCTTGCGGATTTATAGAGTATTTATTTGTTTAAGTAGGTATACATTCATATAGTTCCAAAGGTATATTCAGCATATTCTATAGACTCTTCCTCTTTGTTTTCAACAACACATTTGTCCCGGAAGAAATAAGTGTTCTTTTTTTGTGTACTATTCCAGAGAAATGTTTTGTATAGTGAAGCAGAATTTTATAAACGTCCCCCCTGCTTTCATACATATATGAAAATATACAATATTCCATGTTTTTCAGCTTGCTTTGTTTACTCATTATATCTTGGAGATCATTTCATATCAGTACATAAAGAAATCTTCCATTTATTTCTTATACCTATGTAGTAGCCCACCATATGGTTGTACAATAATTTATTTAACCAGAAATAGTATTTTCTAAAAGAAAATCAGTACCCATTCAAACAAAAATATATTTTCCGTATGTTATTAGGTTATAAATTATCTACTGCTGCTCTCCTAATCATTTAAAATATGTACCATTCTGATTCTGAAATATATTCTAATATCACCATCCAAATATGTTTGACACAGTTAGAGACAGTATTTCCAAGTTATATTTTAAAGCACTAGTATTGTAAATAATCTCTCCTCAAATATGATTTATTGCTCAATATCCACTTGTTACTTGCTTTTTCCTCCCCATGCCAGTTGGTTGTATCATATCACATTCTTATTTATTATATTGTATTGCACCACAACTTCCCACGGAGACAAAAAAATCTAGAAACTGAAACTCTCCTTCTTAAGTTGAATTGAGGCATAGTTCACAATCTATTGATACAATTTCCAGGTATCCAAACACCACTAATTTGTGTAGTCCTAGACATTCATGAATCCCAAACTAAGAGAATTGAATGAAGTCATAAGGAACAGAAGTTGCATAGCCTTTGCATACAAAATATTTCCCCTTATATCAGATCGTTGCAGAGCCACAAAGTGACGGAGCTACCTGAGGGCAATTTGCAGGAACAGGGGTGAGGCCTACTTATCAGACTGTATACTTTCATACATATATGAAAGTATACAATATACCACGTTTTGCAGCTTGCTTTGTTTACTCATTATATCTTGCATTTCATATCAGTACATAAAGAAGTTTTCCATTTATTTCTTATACCTATGTAGTAGCCCACCATATGGTTGTACAATAATTTATTTAACCAGAAATAGTATTTTCTAAAAGAAAATCAGTACCCATTCAAACAAAAATATATTTTCCGTATGTTATTAGGTTATAAATTATCTACTGCTGCTCTCCTAATCATTTAAAATATGTACCATTCTGATTCTGAAATATATTCTAATATCACCATCCAAATATGTTTGACACAGTTAGAGACAGTATTTCCAAGTTATATTTTAAAGCACTAGTATTGTAAATAATCTCTCCTCAAATATGATTTATTGCTCAATATCCACTTGTTACTTGCTTTTTCCTCCCCATGCCAGTTGGTTGTATCATATCACATTCTTATTTATTATATTGTATTGCACCACAACTTCCCACGGAGACAAAAAAATCTAGAAACTGAAACTCTCCTTCTTAAGTTGAATTGAGGCATAGTTCACAATCTATTGATACAATTTCCAGGTATCCAAACACCACTAATTTGTGTAGTCTTAGACATTCATGAATCCCAAACTAAGAGAGCTGAATGAAGTCATAAGGAACAGAAGTTGCATAGCCCTTGCATACAAAATATTTCCCCTTATATCAGATCATTGCAGAGCCACAAAGTGATGGAGCTACCTGAGGGCAATTTGCAGGAACAGGGATGAGGCCTACTTATCAGATCAGTTCTGAAATTGAGTTACCCAACCTTTATAAGGGGATCCCATGATGAAAAAAGGAAGTATTTTTCAAAGTTACGTTTCCTTAGAAATAGAGAAAGGTCTCATAGTGATGCCATAATAGGTAATTTAGATATTATTAAAATGAAATGATTGAAATAAAATGGGCAATATTTTTGGAAATCACAGAAGTGCATAGAAGGAATCACACAGTCACTGCTAGTGCATCTCAGAAACTGCAACCACAAAATATTTACAATATACCAATCCAATTGAGAAGCTATCACTGTTAAAGGTATAGGTAAATTTTAAATATTCTCCCCAGTATTTATAAACTGCCATCATTCAATTATAATGGAAAATACCCTTTCAACTAAAAAAAAAGTAAATTTCAAGAAAAATATGCTGGGGTTTAAAAAGAGAAAAATTTACTCAGTCCAGATTCAACAATATGTTCACAAGAGAGAATGTTTAAATATGAATTTTCACAATTGCCTTTTATTTCACACTTTGATACTTTCAATAAGACTTAAAGGAAAGAAAATGGCTTTAAAGATCTGAAGTACAGTAGTTAGAGATATAAAATTAAGAAATTGTTGCTGAAACTATTACTGGATGAAGACTACAAAGAATAAGTAAAAAAAAAATACCTTTTAGGTGCAGTAACCATTATTAATCATTATTGAAGGATCATTTGCCCTCCCCTTTAAAGCAATAGAATACTAAAAAGAAGTATCTTATGTGATTTGGAACATATCTTATACAACCAGAGCTTATAAAATTAAAGACACAGCTGTCTGCCTATGGGTGGCAAGATTGACTTACCTGAAGAAGATTGGGGTCTTCTTTTATTTTAAGTAAATCCTGAGTTATCAAAAGAGGCTCGCTTTTCTCACAGCTCTCCTGGCTGATGAGTGTGTCAGCATAGTTGGGCTGGGGGAAGATCAGGTGACTCTTCCCCGAGTCAGCAGTGAGGCAGACCTCATGGGAATAGGTCTGCAGGAAAGCCTGCACCCCATCCACGCCCAAAACGTGTGAGGTGGGCACCCCCGCCAATCCACCTCCAGAAGCCTGGAGCAGACGTGATGTGTGCCAGCGCCTCAGCCTAAGAGCCAGTAGGATGATAACGAAGGCAAGGAAGACACAGGAGACCGCAGCCACTGCCACCACCAGGTACAGAGTGAGGTCTGAGGCCTCTGGAGTCGAAGGGATCTCAAGACTGCCCAAGTCAGCCAACACATCTGGGATGCTGTTAGCCACAGCCACGGTGAGTGTGACAGTGGCTGAGAGAGGGGGCTGGCCATGGTCCTGAACTGCCACCACCAGGCTCTGTTTGAGCGCATCTCTGTCCAGCAGGGCCCGCGCAGTGCGTACTTCGCCCGTGTGCAGCCCCACCACGAAGAGCCCAGGCTCACTGGCCTTGAGCAGGCGGTAGGACAGCCAGGCGTTCTGGCCTGAGTCTCTGTCCACTGCCACCACCTTGGTCACCAGGTATCCAGGTTCTGCAGAGCGGGGGGCCAGTTCTACACCAGTGGAACCATCGGTGGGGAGAGAGGGGTACAGTATTTCAGGTGCATTGTCATTCTGATCCAGAACAAATAGGCTTAGAGACACGTTGCTGCTGAGAGGAGGGTCCCCACTGTCACTAGCTGTCACCAGTAGTTGCAGGTCTCTAACCTGCTCATAGTCAAATGAGCGCAGAGCATACAGGACTCCTGTGTCAGAGTTGATAGAGACATAGGAAGAGAGAGGCTCCCCCTGGAGCGTGCCCTCAGCCAGGGAGTAAGTGACTCTGGCATTCTCAATGCTGTCAGGGTCCTGGGCGGTTATGGATAAAAAGGAGGCTCCTCTGGGGTTGTTTTCAGGAAGGTAGGCAGAGTAAGAAGCATGAGGGAAGGCAGGCGGGTTGTCATTGATGTCTGCTACCTTCAGTGAGATGTGAGTTTCTGTAGACAGTGGTGGAGTTCCGTGGTCAGTGGCCATTACTGTGATGTTATATTCTGAGACTTCTTCCCTATCCAGAGCTCTGTGTGTCAACAATCGATAATAATTTCCGTAGGTCTTTTCAAGTGTGAATGGCAGATTATTTGGAATAGAACATGTGACTAGGCCATTCTCTCCTGAATCACTATCATGCACATTGAAAAGTGCAATTACTGTGCCTGGGGAAGAGGTTTCTTGGATAGAGCTGGTGAGAGATGTAACCGTCACTTCTGGAGCATTGTCATTTACATCCAGCACTGTCACCAGTACCTTACTTCTGGCTCGGAGGCCAGGACCATCGTGAGCCTCTACATCTATATCATAGAATCCAGAGTCCTCATAATCCAGGTCCTCCAATATTGTTATGTCCCCAGTCACAGAATTCAACTGGAATAGCTGGGATATTTTATCTCTTACTTTCCGGAAAGAATATGTCACTTCTCCATTGGCTCCTTCATCTGGATCAGTGGCTTTTACGGTGAGAATTCGGGAGCCCACAGGCTCATTCTCCCGAACACTCACATGGTACTCGGGCTGAGTGAATAGGGGGGCATTGTCGTTCGTATCCACAAGTGTTACGTGAATTCTGGTAGTGCCAGAGCGAGCCAGGTCGCCTCCATCGAAGGCAGTGAGGACCAGATGGTGAACTGCCTCTTCCTCGCGGTCCAGGGCGCGCTCCAGCACCAGCTCAGGGTACTTTATCCCATCGGCTCCGTTTTGCACGTCCAGGGAGAAGTAAGCATTTGAGCTGAGCTGGTATCCCTGCAGAGAGTTTACCCCTACATCCGGATCAAAAGCTTCAGGAAGAGGGAATCTTGTCCCAGGACTTTCATATTCAGCGACTTTTATTTCCCTTTGCTCTGTCCCAAAGTTGGGCGCATTATCATTAACATCGATTATTTCCACTTCTACTCCAAAAATCTTTACTTTGTCCTCTAGGAGAATCTCCAGGCTTACCACACACTTTGGAGATCTATCACAGAGCTCCTCCCGGTCTATCCTCCCCGCCGTGACCAAGCTGCCGCTTCGCGGGTTCAGGGCAAAGAGCTGCGTCCTACCTCTGGAGACAATTCGGACTCCGCGCTCCGCCAGCTCCGGGGGCTCCAGGCCCAGGTCCTTGGCGATGTTGCCCACGAAGGAGCCTTTCTCCAGCTCCTCAGGCACCGAGTAGCGGATCTGTTCAGCCCGAATTTCCCATAGGGCCCCTAGGAGAAGGCAAATCCCAACTAACCGGCTGCAGGCTGGACGATAAAGAGGAGCCGCCATTACAGCGCCGCCGCGGAGAAGCTTGCGCTTGGGTTTTCCCTCGGCGGAGGCCTAAGGAGTCCCAGGATCTGCGCGGTCCCAGATAGTGTATTTTCACCGTTGGCTGTTGGAGTTCTGGGAGTCCAGTTAGAAGCTTTTGTAAAGCCCCAGGGTCAGTGCTTTGTGATGCAGAAATTTTGTGGTTCGGATTAAATTACTGGTTGTCTTTTCCCCATCGGTGAACAGCGACACCCAGAGTCCTAGCCTGTTATTGCAACCTATTCTTGGTAAAGCATCCCCTGTGTACACCATTTATTTTCCGTATCCTATCTCCCCCAAAAGAATAAAAGTCAAACTCCTGTTGTTTTATTTGCAATGAAAATAAACAATCAAAATCTTTCTGTACAATAAGACCTATAAAGTAATTAATGGTCCAGAGAAAATATGATTTCGTTGTTTGCTAAGAATTTTTCTACCTCATTTAAGTTTTTGCATTATTTATTCTCATAGTCCATTTTCAGGACAGTGTATTGTGTAAGAGACACATTTACCTATCCTGGGAACAAGGATGGACTTGAAGAATGGAACAACAGGTGAAAAGCCAGTGTCTGGAGTGTTGCAAATCTGGGCTCTAGTCCCAACCTATGCAGAAACAAGTTTCCTCACATGAATGGATTTTCTAGAATAGAAATCTTTTAGTTCCCTTGTAAGAAAATATCTACTGTTCAAGAGCTAGTCTTATGTCTGTATCAATGTGATTAGCAAATATAGGGATAGGTTTGGGAAGAGAATTTGCTCATTAAGTTTCTAGGCCAAGGGCTATGTCTGTGACTATCATGTTCAGAGTGCATCCTCACGCTTTAGAGCACCACCTTTCATGGAGTATGCAGCAAATAGTTTGTCAGTGTTTAATAAATGAGTCACTAATGCAACTGCAAAACCTAAAACAATGGGTAAATAACTCTGATCTTAAAAATAGAAACCAAAGATAAGAAGGCAGAAAAGTTAGAATAAAGCACTATAAAGAGCAGACAATGTTTCAGTGATCTTTTTCACATCAGGACACATCCAGAAGGTACTACTTTCCCATTGTTTCTAAGTTTACTTATAGTTTTCTTATTTAAGGAAACTTAGAGTAATTTACTAATCTTAGAAAACTTGAGATAAAGCAGCAAGTACCCAGTTCTTTAGATTATTCCTCACATAAGTAACATCTAGAAATTACTCATAAATTTTAACCAGGCACAAAGGTCCATTAACTACACAGAGTTTTTAAATCTTCAGAATTTGTAGAGTAGGTTAAAGGTATTTTTCACAATTCTCAAAGGACCCACAAATTTCTGGGGACTGGGAGAAAAATAAGATGTTTTGAAAAAATTGATTATTTTTTCAGAAACCTATACTAAAAAGACAAAATGTGGGAAAGGCTTTATAAAAATGTCTATTGTGTTTATTATAACCATGACAAAGTAGAATAAAATAAATTATTAAAGAAGGGTTAAGAAAATAATTCCTGAATTAGATTATGAAGTGGGATAAAGTTGACCCAAAGGCAATGATTCACATGTAAGATCTGACAGTCTTTGCTACATGTGATAAGTAATAAGAAACTTAATGATTGGAAAACTATATTAAAAATACACATTACATCCCTGACCAGTGTGGCTTAGTTTGTTGAGTGTCCTTCCCTGCACCAAAAGGTCTTTGGTTGGGTCCCAGGTCAGGGAACACGCCCAGGTTTCAGGTTCAATCCCCCATGGGAGTCAGGGTGCCTGTGGGAGGCAACCAATAGATGTTTCTCTCTCCCCCTCTCCCTTCTTCTCTCTCTAAAATAAATAAAAACATTTAAAAACAAAAATACACATTGCAGCAAAAAATATAATAACTAGGATGTATTTGATGAGATGAACATAAAGTTTAACTTAAGGAGAAAGAACTGCCAGTACATTTATAAAGTGCTTGAAAATAACAGTATCACACATCAACTAAGAACGGGTAGTGCTATTACTAAAAGCAGTGACAATCAAGAACAGCTCTCTTTAAGAAGATTTACTGACCATACAGAAATGCCAATGGTGCCGATTGAGAAGTAGCAGTTAGGTAATTGCCAAGAGCATGAACAATCAAGAGACCCATTTCCACTCATCCGATGCACCTCCGCTCCCACTACCACTACTAGAACAATGGACAAAGACCAAACTAATTATGCACACTGAGAATAAAATACAACATATAAAATTTAAGTAGGTTTATAGAAACTCACGTGTGAGGGAAAAGAAGGGTCATAAGCGATTTGGGGGTCTTCATTATTGGCACATACATCCACAGAAGGATCCTCGCACAGGAGATCCCGAGGGGGCGCCATTTCCGGGGTCAGGTTAGAAAAATTTAATTTGGTCATTGCTGGATTCGAGGCAACGCACAGATTGTAAGAATAGGGCAAAGTCCCCTCACTGTAGTTGGGGGGAACCACGGGGCCAGACTTGGAGCAAACACCAGGCTGAAAGCAGCCCCATGTGGTGGGGCTAGAGGAGCGTCGCAAGCGCAGGGCAACCACCAGAATCACCGCGAGGAGGAAAAGCACGGAGATCAAGGCCAAGGCCACCACCAGATAAAACTGCAGCTCAGCCTGGGGGTCAGAGGGCGAAGGGAGGTCGCTAAGGTCTGGCAGTACTTCTTGTACGCTATCCGCAAATACCAGGAGCAGCGTGGCGGTGGC
>NW_005370597.1:3292067-3294565 GCF_000412655.1 Myotis brandtii | reverse complement strand
GCGCGCCTGCAGCGTCAGCTCAAAGGCGCGCAGCTGCTCGTGGTCGAAGGCGCGCTGCGCGAACACCACCCCGCTGTGCGCGCTCACGGACACGTAGGACGACAGCGCCCGTGGCTCCAGGTCGCTGGCCACGATGGAGTAGGACAGGAGGCCGTTGGATCCCAGGTCGGGGTCGGAGGCGCTGACTTGGGCAATAGAGGCCCCGGGCGGGTTGTTCTCAGCCACGTGAACCAGGTAGGAAGCCTGGTGGAAAACTGGAGTGTTGTCGTTAATGTCACCAATGTGTAGGGTGATGCTTGTACTGGACGATAAGGATGGCTTGCCCTTGTCGGTGGCTGTGACGGTGACATTGTACTCTGCTATCTGCTCCCGGTCTAGAGCACTGTCAATCACCAGCTTGTAATAATTCTTGGAGGTGGATTCTAATCGGAAGGGAACTTCTTTCTGAATATAGCATGTCACCAGACCATTTTGCCCAGAATCCTGGTCTCGCACTTTAATGAGGGCGATTACGGTTCCCAGGTCTGAGTCCTCAGGAATCTTGTTAGAAAAGGACATGAATGTCACCTCTGGGGCATTGTCATTCTCATCGACAATTTCAATATGAACACTGCAGTGAGCTGTGTGTACTCCTCCATCCTTGGCTTCTACAGCCAACATATACATACTTGTCTCTTCGAAATCCACTGTTCCATTGGTTGTGATGTCACCAGTATTTGGGTTGAGATTGAAGAGAAGGTTGGTGCTCGTTGGGGCACTGAGGAAGGCATAGGTGATCTGTGCATTAGCACCCTCATCCTGGTCAGTTGCCTTCACGCGCAGCACGGAAGTTCCCCGGGGCACATTTTCTTGGAGTCTAACTCTGTACGTGTCCTGGCTGAACACTGGAGCATTATCGTTGGCATCAGTGACCAGGATCTGGATCTGGGTGGTGCCACTTAGAGGAGGGTCCCCGCCATCCATGGCAGTCAGGATTAAGCGGTGGGAGCTCTGCTGTTCTCTGTCCAGAGGCTTTTCCAGCAGTAATTCTGGGTATTTACTTCCATCAGGACTTTCCTTCGTTGCCAGAGAGAAGTGGTCATTGGGGTTGATGGTGTAAACCTTCAGTGAGTTACTTCCTACATCTGCATCTTGTGCAGAGTCTAGTGGGAATTTTACCCCGGGTACGGCTGACTCACAGATTTCTAAGTCAATGCCTTTTGCAAGGAAACGCGGTGCGTTGTCATTAATATCTTGGATTGCAACAATCACATGGAACACATTCATTGGGTTTTCAGCGACCATTTCAAATTCCAGTGCACATTCAGATTTCCTCCCGCAAATCTTCTCTCTATCGATCCTACCGCTCACTAACAAATCCCCATTCTCCGCACTCACGTTGAAAAATTCCTCTGCACTAACCCGCAGTTTTCGAGCTGGCAAGTCCTGGACACTGAGCCTCAGATCCTTGGCGACGTTCCCCACCCTCGATCCCTTGGCCAGCTCCTCTGGAATTACGTACTGGATCTGCTGGGAGATGGCCCCGCACAACAAAGACAGCAAGAAGAGAAACCGTACCTGACTTTTCATCGTTTCAGCTTGCCTGAAGCTCCTTTGCATTTCTTGAACTCAATGGGGAAGGTTCTTCTCCAGATGTCTCTGGGATGTTTAAAAAACCAATGACATCCCCCTGGACATTCGAGACTTGAGGATAGGACTTGTTTCGTGCTTCTAGGTGCACAGGAGCGGTCCGTTTCCGCTGTGCGCAGGACAAAGCTAGGAAGCACTCTGTCGGAAGCGCTGAAGAACTGAGAACCCCTTCTTCCCTTTGGTCAACAGCGGCACCCGGAGGTCATTTGGGAAAACTACATATTGCGTAGCTATCCTCAAAGTGTAAGCTCTTGAATCTATGCACTTTGCCTCTTATTTGTTTGAAAGAACAAATAAAGTTTTCCCTTTAAATGTGACATTTTCTGTTTTGTTCATCTCATAAACGTTGCCACCATTTTGCATCTTTTTTCATTTAAATATATCATAAGGCATACAGCCTTGTTTTTCAGTTTTGGGGCAAAAATATCTTCAGTAATTTCATTGTATTTATAAAATTGGCTTAACTAGTATGGATATAACAAAATAAGTTACTAGTTTTTTATCCTCATTTTAGTGTATTATTGACCCTTACATTTTTGTAATCCATAACTTCCCTTATTTAGTATTTTAACTCCCTCCACATATACTTCATCAATTCCGTACATAATACTTTTCAAAGATATAGTCTTTGCAAAAAAAAAGAGTGAGTTAAGTTCCTAGGTTTATTTTAATGTATTGCTTATCTTTTTAAAGCATAATCTTCCTGTTATGTACAGCAGAGCTTGATGTTTTGTTAAAGAGACCAATTGAAAATTTGGGCACACATACATGCATTTATAAAGCTGAATCTTGTGTGAGCCATATTTATTTATTTTTATTTATTTATTTTATTTATTTATTTTTAAATATATTTTTTATTGATTTCAGAG
>NW_005370597.1:3264611-3291982 GCF_000412655.1 Myotis brandtii | reverse complement strand
ATATTTTTTATTGATTTCAGAGAGGAAAGGAGAGGGAGAGAGAGAAACATCAATGATGAGAGAGAATCATCGATTGGCTGCCTCCCGCACACCCCTTACTGGGGATCGAACCTGCAACCCAGGCATATGCCCTTAACCAGAATTGAACCTGGGGCCCATCACTACACAGGCTGATGCTCTATCCACTGAGAAAAACCAGCTAGGGCAGCCATATTTATTTTTATGGAACCAATGCTTCTTTATTATATGAACATGTATGCAATACTCCATAATGTCAATTTTCAGCTCCAGCCAATGTACACCATTAATAAATGAAATGAGTGTGACTTGATCACTAGGTTTAATCTTGGAGAGGCAGTGAGAATATTTACACACTCCATTTTAGAACTTACCTGTAATTCTTGAACTGGTCTTGGGTAACAAAAACAAACAAATGCACTGCCAAATAGATATCAACCCAACAATTTGTTCTACAATTTTCAGTGCTGAACCATACTCATCTTACACTCAGTCAAAACGGACCTGTTTTCCTAAGACATCTTTTCCTTTGTTTTCCTTCATGCCTTTATACTTTTTCTTCCTTTCATTAGAATTTTCTCCCTTTCTCTTATAACGAATTCTTGCCCATCCTTACTTTTTTAGTGAAAAAAGGATGTCTGCAACCTTTTATTATCTATACCTGTAGACGGAAATTGCACTGCCTTTGTATTCCCTCTGCATCTTCACAACATCTATGTAGGTTATGTTTTATATGGGATTCTTAGAAAATTCTCTTTGAACATCTAAAGTTCTCCTGACACTAGCCATTTAATATATTTTTTCTCCTTACAAGGAAAATGATATTAATATTATAAAGATTTTTCCTAAAAAGATATTCCAAAGGTTATGTGCTTTTTTCCTGTGTGTATTTGCATGTTTGAGTTATTTTGTTCAGGCCCTGTTGTCACACACTTTTAAATGTAACTCTTCCTAATATATTGAGGGAGATATCTGTTCCTTTGTTTGAGCTCTAATGAAATATATTTTGGTCTAACTTTGGATGACTCTCTGATGTGACTTTATGGGTGAAAGTAATTTTATAAATTGGCCGAAATTTCTGGCCAAAGAAAGTTGTAGACTCCTATTTCATTATTGCAGCATATGGCCTGGAAACATGCAAAGGCCAAGACATATCCCTTTACATTTTTTATCCTTCTCAAAGAACAAGAAATACCACTCCAAAGCTCATAACAGTTTAGGCAATTGAACTTCCCATCTTCAGGAAAACAGTTTCAATCAATATGAATACACCACTCATTTTCAGCATGCATAATAGGGACTACAGGCCAAGTAAAACAATGTGACCAACTACATTTTTTTATCCTACAATTTTTATGTCATTGAGATAAAGAGTGTGGTCTTGCTTAAAAGGAGTTAAGCATCATTTATGGGAGCCTAAACTAACTAACTAAATATATATATTTAGTAGTTTGTATCAGTCAGGATAGGCTAAGTAGGCTGGAGTGACAATCTTCAAACCACAGGGATTTTAAATGAAAAAGGTCTACTTGTCACAGGTATAGGTCAATGTTGGGTAACCACAGGACTCATCTCTCATCTAACCAAGGACTCAGGTAGAGGGAGCAATCACAATTTCAAAAAATATCTTAGAGATCTGGAAATTCCCACAATGGCAATTAGAGTTTCCTCTAGGTAGAGACACACCTTCTTCCATTTACAAGGTCTTGGCCAAAACTAGTTCCTAGGTCCTCTCAGTTACATTAGGCCAGGACATGTAGCCCTACCATAGGTTCAGAAAGAGAGAAAAACAAATATTTAAACAACAGGACTGAGCTTATATAAGCTTTATAATAATCACACTGGCATAATTGTTCTTTATAATATTAGAAGAAGAAAGAAATAAACTCACCTGAAGTAGCTTGGGGTCTCCTTTTGCTTCGAGTAAATCTTGAGTTACCAAAAGTGGCTCGCTTTTCTCACAGCTCTCCTGGCTGATGAGTGTGTCAGCATAGTTGGGTTGGGGGAAGATCAGGTGACTCTTCCCTGAGTCAGCAGTGAGGCAGACCTCATGGGAATAGGTCTGCAGGAAAGCCTGCACCCCATCCACGCCCACAAAGTGCGAGGTGGGCACACGCGCCAACCCACCTCCTGAAGCCTGGAGCAGACGTGATGTGTGCCAGCGCCTCAGCCTAAGAGCCAGTAGGATGATAACAAAGGCAAGGAAGACACAGGAGACCGCAGCCACTGCCACCACCAGGTACAGAGTGAGGTCTGAGGCCTCTGGAGTTGAAGGGATCTCAAGACTGCCCAAGTCAGCCAATACATCTGGGATGCTGTTAGCCACAGCCACTGTGAGTGTGACAGTGGCTGAGAGAGGGGGCTGGCCATGATCCTGGACTGCCACCACCAGGCTCTGCTTGAGTGAATCTCTGTCCAGCAGGGCCCGTGCAGTGCGCACCTCTCCTGTGTGCAGCCCAACCATGAAAAGCCCTGGCTCGCTGGCCTTAAGCAGGCGGTAGGACAGCCAGGCATTCTGGCCTGAGTCTCTGTCCACTGCCACCACCTTAGTTACCAAGTAGCCGGGCTCTGCAGACCGGGGCGCCAGTTCCACACCAGTGGAACCATCCGTGGGGAGGGTGGGGTAGAGGATTTCAGGTGCATTGTCATTCTGGTCCAGTACGAACAGGGTTAGAGACACGTTGCTACTGAGAGGAGGGTCCCCGCTGTCACTGGCTGTCACCAGTACTTTCAGGTCTCTAACCTGTTCATGGTCAAAGGATCGAAGAGCGTAGAGGACTCCAGTGTCAGAGTTGATGGAGACATAAGTGGAGAGAGGCGCCCCTTGAATGGTATCCTCAGTCAGTGCGTAAGTGATGTGGGCATTCTTGATGCTGTCAGGGTCTTGGGCGGTCACAGCAAAGATGGAGGCTCCCCTAGGGTTGTTTTCTGGAACATAGGCAGAGTAGGAGGCATGAGTGAAAGCAGGTGGGTTGTCATTGATGTCTTCCACGTGTAGCATGATGTGAGTGTCTGTAGACAGTGGTGGACTTCCTCCATCTGTAGCTCTCAGAGTGATGTTATATTCAGAAACCTGTTCCCGGTCCAGGGATCTGGCTGTCACTAAACGGTAATATTGGTCTATTGATTTTTCCAAATTAAATGGCATATTTCCCAGAACAAAAACCATGACTTGCCCATTTTGACCAGAATCCCGGTCATGCACATTGACAAGGGCAACTTCTCTTCCTGCAGTAGCCTCTTCTGAGACTGATCCTGTGAAAGAAGTGATTGTAATTTCTGGGGCATTGTCATTCACATCCAAAACTGTGACTAGAATCTTGGCTTTTGAGAGGAGACCTGGTCCATCTTGTGCTTTAATTTTAATTTCATAGAATATAGCATCCTCATAATCTAGACTTTTTAATATAGATATATCTCCAGTCACTGAGTTGAGATGAAAAATCTGAGCAATTTTCCCAGGCATTTTATCTAGTATGTAGGACACTTGAGCATTGAATCCCTCATCAGGGTCAGTGGCATTCACAGTGAGCAGCCGGGTGCCCACTGGCAAGTTCTCCTGAACACTTACTCGATACTCAGGCTGGGTAAATACTGGTGGGTTGTCATTCGCATCCAGAACTATCACTTGGATGTACAAGTTGCCAGAGTGAACAGGGTCCCCACCATCAGAAGCAATGAGGACAAGCTCATGAACTTTCTTTTCCTCACGGTCCAGAGCCTGCTCCAGCACCAGCTCTGGGTACTTGGCTCCATCAGAGACAATCTTCACAGCCAGGGAGAAGTAGTCATCCAGGCTGAGCTGGTAGTTTTGCAGAGAGTTTATGCCCACATCTGGGTCAAATGCAGTCTTAAGTGGAAATCGAGTTCCAGGAGCCGTTAGTTCACCAATTTTTATTTCCAATTCCTCCGTTAGAAAACCAGGAGCATTATCATTAATGTCTTTAATTTCTATTTCTACTTCAAAAATATTCAGTTTGTCTTCAACCAGGATGTTAAATTTTACTAGACACCGTGTGCTTTGAGCACAGAGCTCCTCCCTGTCTATCCTGCCCGCGGTGACCAAGCTGCCGCTTCGAGGGTTCAGAGCAAAGAGTTGCGTCTTACCTTTGGAGATGATGCGGACTCCGCGCTCTGCCAGCTCCCGAGGCTTCAGCCCCAGGTCCTTGGAGATGTTGCCCACGAAGGAGCCTTTGTCCAGCTCCTCCAGCATTGAGTACCGGATTTGCCCCGATCCAGTCTTGCACAGCGTCCCCAGGAGCGCGCACAGCAGGGTCAGTCCTGCGCTGTTTCTGATCAGATAACTGGTCATTTCCTTTTTGGTGAATTCTTTTTTTTCTGTATCCAGTTCCAGCTTCCCACGACGGAATCCACTCTTATTTTCTCAATGAGATAAGCCCTTCATGGGCCTAATTCATAGGTCACAGAGCTGGTTGACCGACAGGTGAGCGTAGCAGCCCTGGATCTTCTGAGTATGATTTGCTGACTCCTTTTGCTTTTTAGAAACAAGGAAATGGTGGACTAGCTTTCCTATTGCATTTTCCTCCTTGAGTGGTCAACAGCGACGCTCAGAGGCCTAACCGTTTATTGCACCCTCTCAGGCAAACTCAAATTTGTATTAAAAAAATTTCTTTTTATTGTTGACAAATTTCTATTTTTAAAGTTTCCCAACACCCAAAATCATTTTTATAAGAGGTAGCAGGATTGGTGTTTGTTTCACATAATTGAAATGCTTTATGTTAAAGGATGTGACTTCAAGTTATTTCCTCTGGAAGCCATGAACTAACCTTAATGTCATCAATATTGCTTCAAACATGATGGAGTTATTGTTTCAAGATATTCAAAGTTTAAGAACCACACAGAAACATCAGCCATATTTATAAATCATGCCTCTTGAAGTTTGTCCCTAATAGCCTGACATCTTAGTTTTACTATTTTTATTTAACCAATTCATTAAACAAACATATAATTGGGTGTCAGACAATATCTGGGGATTTCAGATGAACAATATGGACAAGTCACTTCCTTCACAGATATTATGAAGATATAAAAGCAAACAATAAATGACAGTGCACTGACATTCTGGCCTTGGAGTTTAGCAAAGGCTTTCCCCCAAAAAACATGAGAGGAGTGGATCATGGGAAAGGCCTGGAATGAGAGAACAGCATGGCAGGACTTAGATGTGAGTGAGAAACCACATAACTCCAGGGTACTAAAAGTAGTTCACTTTGCTCAAATCTAGAGTTTGAGGAGGGTTTTTAAAGACCCACCTAGTGGAGATAAACATTTGTTTTATGTTCCAGAAACCCCCTTTTTTTCTGTGTGTTTTCCTTTCCAAGCGCAAAATAAGAATACAATACAGTTGTCATTTCAATTATGATGCATTATATACCCAGGTTTAAGGCATTTATTCTTGTGAAGTTACTATACACACTAAAAGAAACTGTCTTTAATTTTCCTCAGTTAACTTATTAATTACCTACAAGATGTTATATTATTCCACAATGAGTTACAATTTTATCTCATAACACAATGGAATACATTGTCTCAGATCAATTTTCCTTCAGATGCCCTTAATTATAATAATCACAGAACCTTGAAAGATGATGATACCATTAAATACAAGACTCAGTACATGATTACTTCCAAATAAAAATAATGCCAGTTACAAAGAATATTAGTGCATTCTTTATCCCATGATTAAATACGTGATAACATACTAAAAGCCAACATGGAAAAAGGAATGGGGAAGGAAAGCCGTGGTTTCTGAGGGGGACTGAGGAGCTATCCATGGCAGGATTGGGAATGTATTAAATAGCTGCTATAAATGGGAAAGTTTGAAAAGAGAGATTTATAAGGAGGATTTTAGGGGCAATTACTGACACAGTCTCTAAATCCCTTGAGGATATATATTATTTTTAAAGATAAAAAGGTAATCCTATATAATAAAAGGCTAATATGCAAATCGACCAATGGCAGAACGACTGGTTGCTATGATGCACACTGACCACCAGGGGGAAGACACTCAATGCAGGAGCTGCTCCCTGGTGGTCAGTGTGCTCCCACAGGGGGAGCACCGCTCAGCCAGAAGCCAGGCTCACTGCTGGTGAGCACAGAGGTGGTGGTGGGAGCCTCTCTTGCCTCTGTGGCAACGCTAAGGACCCCTCGGGGTCATTAGCTGACAGGATCCCAGACTGTGAGAGGGTGCAGGCTGGGCTGAGGGACCTCCCCCCACCCCAGTGCACGAATGTGTGCACCAGGCCTCTAGTATGATTATAAGATATGAGAAAAATAAAAACATAAAAGAGAAACATGTTTACTATTATACTACCTATTTATTATAGAGCAAACAATAATTCAATCACTTCTTCAAGGAACACCTAGTTAATCTAGAGATGAATGAGATTTTTAACTAAGCAGAAATACCATGACATATCTTCCTGAAACATGATGAAGCATTGGTATTTCTAAATTTCCATCTTTTAAATAGGGAAGACCATGCAAATCAAATAAAATAAAGAACCTCACTGCCAAACTGAAGGAAAAATAAGATTGAGTGAGAAGAAACTAACCAAATAAAGTGTTTCATTATTCATAAAGTAATTCAAATATAAAAGCCTTAATTTTTAAAGCACTTGAGTAAAGATAAAATCAATCTTCATATTGTTAAGAGAGAAAGAATTATTGACCCAGGTAGATGAGGTGATTTACCCAAAGATGGGAAACAATGTATGAGAAACCAGTAGCCCTGGTTCCCAATGTTCTTTTGATAACTGACATATCATCTTTACCTACTAACTCCTGATTTATACTTATGACACTATGATTCTAGCCCCTCTTCCCCCTCACAATGTGTGAAAACTTAGAAGTAGCAAGAAATAATTCACCAGGACTCATTTACTAAAAATTGAATATATTATCAAGGAAATATGCGAAATAGAAGAAATATGGTAAACAGTGGAGGAAGCTAAATAAATAGGCAATTTTATTTATTTTAGTGATAGCTCATAAGCATATTGTGAAGAAAGTTTACCTGAGGTAATGTTTCTTCTCCTTTATCTTCAAGTAAAGACTGAGGCGCTGATAGAAAATCCTTTTTCTCGCAGCTTTCCTGGCTGATGAGCGTGTCAGCATAATTGGGCTGCGGGAAGATCATATAATTGGGTGTCAGACAATATCTGGGGATTTTAGATGAACAACATGGACAAGTCACTTCCTTCACAGATATTATGAAGATAGAAAAGCAAACAATAAATGACAGTGCACTGACATTCTGGCCTTGGAGTTTAGCAAAGGCTTTCCCCCAAAAACATGAGAGGAGTGAATCAGGGGAAAGGCCTGGAATGAGAGAACAGCATGGCAGGACTTAGATGTGAGTGAGAAACCACAGAACTCCAGGGTACTAAAAGTAGTTCTCTTTGCTCAAATCTAGAGTTTGAGGAGGGTTTTTAAAGACCCACCTAGTGGAGATAAACATTTGTTTTATGTTCCAGAAACCCCTTTTTTTCTGTGCGTTTTCCTTTCCAAGCACAAAATAAGAATACAATACAGTTGTCATTTCAATTATGATGCATTATATACCCAGGTTTAAGGCATTTATTCTTGTGAAGTTACTATACACACTAAAAGAAACTGTCTTTAATTTTCCTCAGTTAACTTATTAATTACCTACAAGATGTTATATTATTCCACAATGAGTTACAATTTTATCTCATAACACAATGGAATACATTGTCTCAGATCAATTTTCCTTCAGATGCCCTTAATTATAATAATCACAGAACCTTCAAAGATGATGATACCATTAAATACAAGACTCAGTACATGATTACTTCCAAATAAAAATAAAAATAATGCCAGTTACAAAGAATATTAGTGCATTCTTTATCCCATGATTAAATACGTGATAACATACTAAAAGCCAACATGGAAAAAGGAATGGGGAAGGAAAGCTGTGGTTTCTGAGGGGGACTGAGGAGCTATCCATGGCAGGATTGGGAATGTATTAAATAGCTGCTATAAATGGGAAAGTTTGAAAAGAGAGATTTATAAGGAGGATTTTAGGGGCAATTACTGACACAGTCTCTAAATCCCTTGAGGATATATATTATTTTTAAAGATAAAAAGGTAATCCTATATAATAAAAGGCTAATATGCAAATCGACCAATGGCAGAACGACTGGTTGCTATGATGCACACTGACCACCAGGGGGAAGACACTCAATGCAGGAGCTGCTCCCTGGTGGTCAGTGTGCTCCCACAGGGGGAGCACCGCTCAGCCAGAAGCCAGGCTCACTGCTGGTGAGCACAGAGGTAGTGGTGGGAGCCTCTCTTGCCTCTGTGGCAACGCTAAGGACCCCTCGGGGTCATTAGCTGACAGGATCCCAGACTGTGAGAGGGTGCAGGCTGGGCTGAGGGACCTCCCCCGACCCCAGTGCACGAATGTTGTGCACCAGGCCTCTAGTATGATTATAAGATATGAGAAAAATAAAAACATAAAAGAGAAACATGTTTACTATTATACTACCTATTTATTATAGAGCAAACAATAATTCAATCACTTCTTCAAGGAACACCTAGTTAATCTAGAGATGAATGAGATTTTTAACTAAGCAGAAATACCATGACATATCTTCCTGAAACATGATGAAGCATTGGTATTTCTAAATTTCCATCTTTTAAATAGGGAAGACCATGCAAATCAAATAAAATAAAGAACCTCACTGCCAAACTGAAGGAAAAATAAGATTGAGTGAGAAGAAACTAACCAAATAAAGTGTTTCATTATTCATAAAGTAATTCAAATATAAAAGCCTTAATTTTTAAAGCACTTGAGTAAAGATAAAATCAATCTTCATATTGTTAAGAGAGAAAGAATTATTGACCCAGGTAGATGAGGTGATTTACCCAAAGATGGGAAACAATGTATGAGAAACCAGTAGCCCTGGTTCCCAATGTTCTTTTGATAACTGACATATCATCTTTACCTACTAACTCCTGATTTATACTTATGACACTATGATTCTAGCCCCTCTTCCCCCTCACAATGTGTGAAAACTTAGAAGTAGCAAGAAATAATTCACCAGGACTCATTTACTAAAAATTGAATATATTATCAAGGAAATATGCGAAATAGAAGAAATATGGTAAACAGTGGAGGAAGCTAAATAAATAGGCAATTTTATTTATTTTAGTGATAGCTCATAAGCATATTGTGAAGAAAGTTTACCTGAGGTAATGTTTCTTCTCCTTTATCTTCAAGTAAAGACTGAGGCGCTGATAGAAAATCCTTTTTCTCGCAGCTTTCCTGGCTGATGAGCGTGTCAGCATAATTGGGCTGCGGGAAGATCAGGTGACTCTTCCGCGAGCCCGCAGTGAGGGAGACTTCGTGGGAATAGGTCTGCAGGAAAGCCTGCACCCCGTCCACGCCCACAAAGTGAGAGGCAGGCAGGCCCTCCAACCCGCCTCCTGAAGCCTGGAGCAGACGTGATGTGTGCCAACGCCTAAGCCTGAGCGCCAGCAGGATGATAACAAAGGCAAGGAAGACACAGGAGACCGAAGCCACTGCCACCACCAAGTAGAGCGTGAGGTCCGAGGACTCCGGGGTGGAATGGATCTCAAGACTACTCAAGTCAGTCAACACATCTGGGATGCTGTTAGCCACAGCCACAGTGAGTGTGACTGTCGCTGAGAGAGGGGGCTGGCCATGGTCCTGAACAGCCACCACCAGGCTCTGCTTGAGCGCATCTCTGTCCAGCAGGGCCCTTGCAGTGCGCACCTCTCCCGTGTGCAGCCCCACCGCGAAGAGCCCTGGCTCGCTGGCCTTGAGCAGGCGGTAGGACAGCCAGGCGTTCTGGCCAGAGTCTCTGTCCACTGCCACCACCTTGGTCACCAGGTATCCGGGTTCTGCGGAGCGAGGCGCCAGTTCCATGCCGGTGGAACCATCGGTGGGGAGTGCAGGATACAGAATCTCCGGTGTGTTGTCATTCTGATCCAGAATAAACAGGCTCAGAGACACGTTGCTACTGAGCGGTGGGTCCCCGCTGTCCTGTGCTGTCACCCACAGCTGAAGTTCGCGGAACTGCTCGTAGTCAAAGGAGCGCAGCGCATAGAGGACACCGGTGTCAGAGTGGATGGAGATGTAGGATGACAGGGGCGCCCCATGAAGGGTGTATTCAGCCAAGGAATAAGTTACATGGGCATTGTGGTCGCTGTCGGGGTCATTAGCTGTCAAAGAAATGATGGAGGCGCCTCTGGGGTTGTTTTCAGGCATGTAGGCAGAGTAGGAAGTGTGAAGGAAGGTGGGCGGGTTGTCATTGATATCTGCCACCTGCAGCAAAATGTGAGCATCCGTGGACAGAGACGGGTTCCCTCCATCTTTAGCGGTCACAGTGATGTTGTAAGAGGGAAACTGTTCTCTGTCAAGGGCTCTGGTTGTAACCAGCCGGTGGTAATTGTCCACTGACCTTTCTAACTTGAAAGGAAGGTTCTCTGGGAGTGAACATGTGATAAACGCATTCTGCCCAGAGTCTCTGTCATGCACATTGAAAAGTGCAATTATGGTTCCTGGAGGAGAGTCTTCAGAGATTGAGCTGGTAGCAGTGGTGATGTAAAATTCTGGGGCATTGTCGTTCACGTCCAGAACTGTGACAATAACCTTCGTTCTGGTCAGAAGGCCTGGACCATCCTGAGCTTCAATATCAATTTCATGGAATTTGGCATCCTCATAATCTAGACTTTTTATAATTGTTATCTCTCCAGATGCTGGCTTAAGCTCAAATACCTCTGAGGATTTTCCAGGGTTTTTCTCTTGAAAATATGCCACTTGAGCGTTGTATCCCTCATCTGCGTCAGTGGCGGTCACTGTGAGTATCCGCGTGCCGACGGGCATATTCTCTGGAACACTTACATGGTACTCGGGCTGTGTAAAGACAGGCGCGTTGTCGTTCACATCCAGGACCATAACGCGGATACGGGAGGTGCCAGATCGGACCGGGTCGCCCCCGTCCAAAGCCATGAGAACCAGGTGGTGAACAGCCTCTTCCTCGCGGTCCAGGGCGCGCTCCAGCACCAGCTCCGGGTACTTGTTCCCATCCGCCCCGTTTCGCACGTCCAGGGAGAAGTGGTCATTTGGGTTAAGTTCGTACTTTTGGAGGGTGTTCTCGCGTATGTCCGCATCATGAGCACTCTTTAGAGGAATCCGAAATCCCGGCGCAGTTGTTTCACTGATTTTTAGCTCCAGTTCCTCTACTCCAAAGCCAGGGGCATTATCATTTATATCTGTTATTTCCACCTCTACTGAATAAATAGTCAATTTATCTTCCACAAGAATGTTAAAATTCACCAGACACATAGCACTCTGTGCACAGAGCTCCTCCCGGTCTATCCTGCCCGCGGTGACCAAGCTGCCGCTTCGCGGATTGAGAGCAAAGAGCTGCGTCCTACCTCTGGAGACGATGCGGACTCCGCGCTCTGCCAGTGCCAGCGGCTCCAAACCCAAGTCCTTGGCGACGTTGCCCACGAAGGAACCTTTGTCGACCTCTTCTGGCACAGAGTAACGCATCTGCCCAACTGCGGCCACCCACAGGGCCGCCGAAAGGAGACACAGCAGGACCAGCCTTCTGCGTTGTGGCAACTTTTGCAGAACCGCCATTTCTTCCGCTGCAATCTTTTCTCCGAGGCAACTTCCGGCATCCAGTGCGGGATTCCAATCTTTATTCCTCAAGGTCTGGGGAATGGAACCAGCACTCAAGGGACCCAGCTCACTGTGGAGAGAGCAAGAGGGCGGCTGGACTGTATTTCTTAGCCGTCCGGAAGCTTGGGGGCCGAATGCCCAGCCCTCTGTGTTGTAGCAGGCGTAGCGTAGGATCGAGTGTCTTGTGGGCTTTTACTTCTTGGGTGGTCAACAGCGACGCTCAGAGGCCTAAGTAATATCTGCACTCTATCAGGCAAACCTTGATGTTTATGTTAGCTTTGTGACTTTCAAGTTTCTTGGAAGAACCTTACAGTTCTAAGATATCTTAGAAGGAACTCGTTCAAGTCCAGAGTCTTTCTCTCAGAATTAATAAGAATGGTGTAAACGAATGTGAGCTTGATAGTAGTTGCTTGGAAGGTATTATTGAAGTTCAAGGCATTGATTAAGGTTGCTGCTGCCCTTGCTCTAAACATCTTCAACCTCTTATTTTATATTCAGAGGCAATAAGATTAATTTGAAAGCATTAGCTACATTATCTTCTAAGGTTATATATTTTGAATTTCTGTGCTTGATGGCTTAGCACTTAACTTCAAGACCTGTATTTAAAATACTGAATTATTAGACACTGAATTGGGTGACTATCATGTGCCTGACACATTGTCTGATTGATGCTGGAGATAGAAATGGTGACTCTGATGAACACAGTCCTTGTTCTCCTGAAGTTTACAGGATAGTGGAGGGCAAAGGAAAGTAAAGAGAGTATTTATGATAGAGTATAACTGCTGTGATGGTGGGGAACACTGGGCAATGAGGGAATACATAGGAAGGGTAACTAGCTTAGATTTGGGGGTCCTTTTCCAGGACATAATTCAAGCTGAATCCTAAAGGGTACGATTGGATCAAGAAAGAGGCTGGAGCAGTGTTCTAGAACCTCAGTACAAATGCTTTGAGGTGAGAGGCAACATGGAACATTAAAGAAACAAGGAAGGTGTTTTGTCACATGGAGAATAAGTCACTCAAAGTTGTTAGAGCTTGCTGAGTTTTTCTCCCCTGATGTTTAGTGTTTCTAAGCACATAAAATACAATGCAGTGGATGTCTTTTTACTTCTGTTTTATTTGTATGTATTTATGAATAATGCATTTGTTAATTCTGAAATATTTCAAACATATAGGCAAGCATAGGAAATAATGTAATGGAAGTCTGTGTACATACCATTTAAGATTAATAAAATCTTAATATTTCACCATATTTGAGATCAATTCTTAAACAATTTGTTTTTTTAAATAATTTCAGACTTATAAAAAGATTACAAAATAGAACAAAGGTTCCCATATACTTGTTATCCATATTATCCCAAATGTTAACATTTTGATTTCATGCTCTGTCTCTGTCTCCTTCCCTCTCTCTCTCAATCTCTCTGAACTATTTCAGAGTATTGCCCATATGATGCTCCTTTACCTCTTAAGTACTTCAGTGTGTAGTTCTTAAACTAAATAATATCCCCTCAGTAAATTGGCACTGATATAGTGCCATTATCTTACCTACAAATGTTAGTCAATTTTTGCCAGTTGCCACAATAATGCCTTTTTATAGCAAAAAGAGGACAGTCTGGTCTGTGATCAAATCCAGGACCAAACATTATATTCAATGAATTTCCCTTTAGTTACACTTAATCTGAGACAGTTCATCAGCCTTTTATTTATTTTCATTACTTTATTCTTTTGAAGAGTAGTGGTTAGTTATTTAGTAGAATACCCATCATTATGGTTTGTCTCATATTCCCCTGCCCCCCATGATTAGATTCAGATTATGTGGTTTGGGTCAGGAATACTAAAGAAATGTTGTAGTTTCTCAGTGTCTCTTACCAGGAGGTATATGACATCTTTTTTACATTACTGCTAATGTTAACATTGATCATTTGGTTAAGGTGATGACTTCTGTGTTTCTCTATTAATAATATCTCTAGTAAAATTACTGTTTCCCCTTTATTTTAATTAGTTTCTTGTAGAGAGATGCTTTAATACTATGTAAATGTCATGTTTCTAAATGAGTTTTCACCCATTGATGATGCTTACCTGAAACAATTATTACTATAGTTGTTGGAGATCAATTTTTAAGAAACAAACACACAAAAAGATTCAAATCCCTCTAGTATCCTTCCTTAAAAACACCCCTATTCTTCCCTCCATAGAAGTAATCACCATCCAGAATATAGGAATTATTATTCCCATGTATTATTTTTTAATGCATATGGATGCATCCATAAACATTTTTGTCTATTTCAAATTCATACAAATAGTAGCATGGTATACTTATTCTGCAATGCACTTTCCTAAACATTCCACTTGGTTACCAAGTATTGTATGATTTATTTGATATTAGATATCCAGGAAGGGGAAATCTACAAGAAATTTAAAAAATAGATTAGTAGTTGCCTGGCTCAACATTCCACTTTTGATATTTATGTATGTTGGTAATGTTCATTTTAACTGATGTATAATATTCCATTATGTAAAGAATGTTAAATTTTATTTTCTTATATCTGTAGGAGGATATTAGGTTCTTGTTTCCCTTTTACTCCCCCTTCTCCCTTCCTTACTCCATTTCTTTCCTCTCCTCCTTCCTTCTCTACTCCCTCCCCTTCCTTCTTTACTACTGCAGACAATGAGACAATTAACCTTACTGGACATGTCTCCTCATGTACACATCTTTTTAGGACTAGGACATTAACTTAAAAAATAGGATTTCTGGGTCATATTATATGCATATTACTTTAGTTATCATTGAGTATAACAAACCACCCCCAAAATTAGTGTCTTAAAATGACATGGTTTTATTTGTTCAATAATTTTCAATCTGAGCTCAGATAATCTATTTCAATTCTTCTGCTGGTCTTGCTGGTGGTTTCCCATGCAGCAGCATCTAGGGACTGTGCTCAGTTGGTGTGCTAAAACATCTGAGTGACTTTCTATGTAGTCTCATGGCCTCTTCATTTCCACATGGCTTTTCTACGTGTGCTTTTTTTCTTATGATCTTAACAGCAGATTAACTGGACTTCTTTAAAAAAAATTGTGGTGCCCTGGCCGATAATGCCCAGTGGCTAGAGCATCAGCCTGTGCACCAGTGTGTGTGTGTCTCTCTCTCCCCTCTCTTCCCACCTCCCCCATCTTCCCTTCCACTCTCTCTAAAAGTCAATGAAGGAACATCCTTGGGTGAGGATAAACAACAACAAAAATTGTGATAAAATATACATAACATAAAATTGACCATTTTAACCATTTCAAATGTATAGTTCTGTAGCACTAAGTAAATACACATCGATCTCCATAACTTTTTCATCTTCCCCAATTGAAACTCTGTACTCATTAAACACTAATTCCCCATTCCTCCCTCCTCCTATCTATTCATCTGTCAATGGACAATGGCTTGCTTCAACTTTTTTGGCTATTGTGAATAATACTGCTATAAATATGGGTATATAAATATCTGCCTAAGTCCCTACTCTTGTTTCTTTTGAGTATATATCCAAAAGTAGAATTACTGAATCATGTGATAATTCTGTTTAATTCTTTTGAGGAATCCTCATACCTTTTCCATAGCACCAGCAGCAACATTTTACATTCCCAGGAACAAAGCAGGAATGTTCCTATACTTCATATGATCATTTGTTATTTTATTTTTAATAATAGCCATCCCTAGTAGGTATGAAGTGGTATCTCATTATGATTTTGATTTGTATTTCCCTAATGTGTGATATAGAACATCATTTCATGTGCTTATTGGCCATTTGTATACCTTATTTGGGGAAATGTCTATTCAAGTCCATTATCCATTTTAAAATCCAGTTGTTTGTTTTTTGTTGCAAGTAATAGTAGTTCTTTATACTAGTATATTCCAGATAGCAGTCCTTGTCAGATATTTTCTCCCATTCTGTGAGTTGACTTTTCATTCTGTACATATTGTCCTTTGATGCACAAGAGTTTTTAATTTTGGTAAAGTCCAATTTATCTGTTTTTCATTTGTTACCTGTGCTTTTAGTGTCACTTCTAAGTAACCATTGCCAAATCCAATGTCATGAAGATTTTTCGCTATATTTTCTTCTACGCGTTTTATCATTTTAGCTCTTGTGTTTAGGTCTTTGATTCATCTTGAGTAAATTTTTTTTCAATTGCTTTTTTTTGAGTAAATTTTTATATGGTATAAGGTAAAGGCCCAATTTCATTCTTTTTGAATGTGCATATCCAGTTTTCTCAAAACCATTTGTTGAAAAGATTGCCCTTTCCTCATTGAACAGTCTTGGAACACTTGTTGAAAATCATTTGATCATATATGTGACAGTTCATTTTTGGACTCTATTCTATTCCATTAGTCTATATATCTTTCTTTATGCTAGTACCATATTGTTCTGATTATTGTACCTTTGAAGTAAGTTTTGAAATCAGGAAGTGTGAAAGCCCCAACTTTGTTTTTCTTTTACAAGATTGCTTTAGTTATTTGAGGTCCCTTGATCCTCCATATGAATTTTAGGATGGAGGTTTTTTCTATTTCTGCAAAAATAGTATTATTTCTAAAGCTATATTGTTCAGTAATGAGAGCTCATAATTTTTATAACCTTTTGTCTGTTCTTTTTATAATTATGATAGTTCATTTATAAAAACCACTATTAATGTTGTCGCCTAAACACCACTTTGTTGTTAAATTAATATTGACCTGACTGCTTTGTTTTGTCAGTGTGTGTGAATTACACTTAAATATTGAAAATAAAAAAGTATATAATATATATATATATATTTGTTTTAAGCATGTATCTTGTCAGCAGAATATAGGTGGATTTTTAAAAACATCCAACTTGATCATCTATTTATTTTAATAGGTAAACTTAGCTCATTTATACACACAGAAGTAAGATGTTTTAAGAAATGAGAAAAGTTTAAATTACAAGTTATGTTATTGAGAGTGTGCTCTCAGTACCAAACAGAAAATTAAAATCCACACTTAGACATTAGGAATGAGAAAGAAAAAAAAACTATCAGAGAGAACACAGACATTTCCTACAAAATAATGACAATCTGTTGACAGAAAATTTCTCTTAGCAACAATATATTCCAGAAGACAACATGTTTCAACATTTTGGCTTGTACACTTATTTTAAGTGGAAGAGCCCCCCTCCCCACTTCCTCTCCCTCTCTCCCTCCCTCTTGGGTTCAGTGTTTTGATATCACAGCTCACACCTGAGATATTTTCCATGTTCATTTTCTGAAACCAGTCATCTGTATCCACCATTCTGCCTTGGTCTTAGGCTTGCAAGTTATGACCAAAAGATTTGGTAGGCAGCATTTTTATGCAATTTCCCCTTTTAAACTAGCTTAGGGGCCTAATTGCTTATTTTGCATTTAAGTAGTAAGCCTGGCTCAGGTCCCTTGTTTAGCCTGAAGCACTTTTGTCTCTATTACACTGCTGAAACAACCTCCTGACCTTCACTGCCTTCATCTAAATCCAAGATTAGAACTCCCTCAGCTTTAGTCTGTCTCACCTTACTTTTTCACTTTTCATCCATTTAAATATGTATCTTTTATTTGTGCCTTACTATGCTTTTGCTTTCCTCTTTTTATATTTTGTATATATCTGTAATTTATTGGAGCATAGTAAGTAAATCAAAGCAAGAACTTACTCCCCTATGATACATTTTTTGTGAAGAGCTAACACACACATTAAAATGAGATATAGTCCTGGCCTGTCTGGCTCAGTGTTAGAGCATTGGCCTGTGCACCAAAGGGTTGTGGGGTTCGATTTCAAGTCAATGGTGTGTACTTGGGTTGCAGGTTTGATCCCACAGGGGAAGCAACCAATGTTTCTCTCCCTCCCTGCCTCACTCCTTTCTACTTTCTCTAAAAACCAATAGATCCCTGACCGGTTTGGCTCAGTGGATGGAGCGTCAGCCTGCGGACTATCAGTGGAAAAATATCCTCTGGTGAGGATAAACAAACAAACAAAAAAACTAATTCTCAAATTGCATAGTCAATTTTCTATCATTCATTTTATTACTTCATTTTATAAGTAACTTAAACATTTGATGTGTCATAATTTTATACTAACACAATAAAAATTACTAATTTAGAAAATCTTTACTTCTTTAAATGTCCCAAATAAAATAGCATCCTGACACCTGACAGATGACCTCTACATTATATTTAGGAATAAATTAGGAGGAGTTTGTAATGTAAGGAAATTTGAAAACACTATTAGTAACATAAATATTGGTGTGTCTTTGCTAGTCAAACCCTATCCTTGCCAGATAAGGCAATGTAAACCAAGAAAAAACACACTATTTGGCGAGAGGCAAGCGAGATGATGTTAGAAGGCATTGCTCCTTCACCACTGAAGTGGCACGTCACACATACTCTTCATCCCAATCACCTACAGTCTCCTTTTCAATGAAAGAACAATTATAAATATGCTGGATATAAACACTGAATAATATTTCCCAGGCTTTGCCAATAGAAATCTACAAAGATATATGGGAAATAGAACTGCTAGCAGCAAAGAGTGAAAGCAAGTAAGCAAACTCAGGGATTCTTTTTATCTAGGTAAATTTACTACAAAAAGTTTTACCTGCGAAAATATTTCCTTTTTGTCTTCAAGTAAAGACTGAGGCGCTGATAGAAAATCCTTTTTCTCGCAGCTCTCCTGGCTGATGAGCGTGTCTGCATAGTTGGGCTGCGGGAAGATCAGGTGACTCTTCCGCGAGCCCGCAGTGAGGGAGACTTCGTGGGAATAGGTCTGCAGGAAAGCCTGCACCCCGTCCACGCCCACAAAGTGAGAGGCAGGCAGGCCCTCCAACCCGCCTCCTGAAGCCTGGAGCAGGCGTGACATGTGCCAGCGCCTCAACCTGAGCGCCAGCAACACGATGACAAAGGCTAGAAAGACGCAGGAGACAGCCGCCACTGCCACCACCAGGTACAGCGTGAGGCTGGAGTCATCAGGGTCAACGGAGGGCTCCAGGTTGCCCAAGTCAGCCAGGACATCTGGGATGCTGTCAGCCACCGCCACTGTGAGCATGACAGTGGCAGAGAGAGGGGGCTGGCCATGGTCCTGAACAGCCACCACCAGGCTCTGCTTGAGCGCATCTCTGTCCAGCAAGGCCCTTGCAGTGCGCCCCTCTCCCGTGTGCAGCCCCACCGCGAAGAGCCCTGGCTCGCTGGCCTTGAGCAGGCGGTAGGACAGCCAGGCATTCTGGCCTGAGTCTTTATCCACTGCCACCACCTTGGTCACCAAGTAACCAGGTTCTGCAGAGCGGGGGGCCAGCTCCACGCCGGTGGAACCATCGGTGGGGAGAGTGGGATACAGGATTTGGGGCGCATTGTCGTTCTGGTCCAGCAAAAATATGCTCAGGGAGGCGTTGCTGCTAAGCGGAGGATCCCCGCTGTCATGTGCAGTCACTCTCAGTTGCAGGTCCCGAAACTGCTCATAGTCAAAAGATCGCAGTGCGTACAGGACGCCGGTGTCTGCGTTAATGGAAACATAGGAGGACAGAGGTGCCCCCTGGATGGTGTCCTCTGCCAGGGAGTAGGTAACTTGTGCATTCTCATCGCTGTCAGTGTCATGGGCTGTCACAGAGAAGATGGCGGCTCCTCTGGGGTTGTTTTCTGCTATGTATGTGGAGTAAGAGTCCTGGCTGAAGGCTGGGGGGTTGTCGTTGATATCTGTCACTTGCAATGAAATGCTCATTTCAGTAGATAGAGGTGGAGTTCCCTGATCCGTTGCTGTTACTGTGATGTTGTACCTGGAGGTAAGTTCTCTGTCCAGTGTTCCTTCTGTCACTAAACGGTAATAACTATCATCTAGTCTTTCTAATTTAAAGGGTAGATTTCCAGGAATGGAACACGTAGTATGACCATTGTCTCCAGAGTCCTGGTCATGCACACTGATAAGAGCAATTATGGTTGCAGGAGGAAAGTTTTCTGGGACTGCAGTGGTGACAGAGGTGATGGTCACTTCTGGGGCATTATCATTTACATCCAGAACTTTGATCAGCACCTTAGTTCGAGACATAAGACCTGCACCATCCTGAGCTTGAATTTCCATTGGATACATTTTGTATTCTTCAAAATCCAAGGGTTCTTTATTCGATATTTCTCCTGTATAAGAATCCAATTGAAATATTTGGGCTACTCTTTGGTCTGTATTATGAAAGGAGTATGTTACTTCCCCATTGGCTCCTTCATCTGGGTCGGTGGCTTTTACTGTGAGCAGCCGAGTGCCCGGGGGCACGTTCTCCGGGACACTCGCGTGGTACTGTGCTTGAGTAAATGCTGGAGGGTTGTCATTTGCATCCACTACCTGAACACGAATCCGGAGGGTTCCAGAGAGGACTGGGCTGCCCCCATCAGAGGCCGTGAGGAGGAGGTGGTGGACAGCTTCTTCTTCCCTGTCCAGGGGACTCTGAAGCACCATCTCTGGGGGTTGGGACCCGTCAGCTCCTTGCTGCACATCCAGGGAGAAATGAGGATTGGAGCTGAGCTGGTAGCTCTGCAGTGAATTAATACCCACATCAAGGTCTTGCCCAAAAGGCAGAGGAATCCTTGTACCTGGAGCAGTTAGTTCATTCATTTTAAATTCCACTTCCTCTAGCTGGAATTGGGGAGTGTTATCATTAATATCAATTACTTCCACTTCAACAGGGAAAAGCTTCATTTTATCCTCTATCAAAATGTTAAAACTCACCAGACAGCGCAGGCTCTGAGCGCAGAGCTCCTCGCGATCTATCCTGCCCACTGTGACCAAGCTGCCGCTTCCAGTATTCAGAGCAAAAAGCTGCGTCCTACCTCTGGAGACGATGCGGACTCCTCGCTCCGCCAACTCCTGGGGTTGTAGCCCTAGGTCTTTGGCGATATTGCCCACGAAGAAACCTTCGTCTGTCTCTTCTGGCACCGAGCAGCGGATCTTTCCAGCCCGGGCTTTCAACAACGGCCCCAGAAAAAGGAACAGCAGGACCAGCCCGCTATAGCCGGGCAGCTTCACCCAAATCGCCATTGCTTTCTTGCTTCAGTTTTCTCCCAGTCCGGTACCAAGGGTATTGTTCCTCTGCACTTCTGAGCCTAAACTAACTGAATTTTCAGGAGAATTCAGAGCAGAAAGTGGAACAGGAGCAGGGTCTGAGCAGCCTCAGGGAGACTGTTTTCAATCTGGCGGTGATGGAGGTTCTAAGAAGCTTTTTTTTTTTTTTTGCTTTTTTTTTTTTGTGAGGGGTGAATGCGCGCGCGTACTGTCTGTACCTCCCAGACTGGTGAACAGCGGCGCCTAGAGTCATAACCAGTTACTGCACTCTTGTAATAAATATTCTCTTCTCATTAACCTTATCTATCAAGTCTTAGTTTATTTGTCAAGGAAATAGTTAAGCATTGTACAATATATGCGTGAAAAGGAGAAACTATTTTCATTTATTTAATCATATCTAAATATTGCTAAATTTCAGCATTCAGTAGAAACCCAGTGTTCCCAAGCTATCTGCTTTCCCCATTTGCTGTTCAGAGGGAATACCACAAAGGGGACAAAAATCATCCCTCCACTCTGTGGTATATGTTGACCACTTGATAACTTATCAGGCCACATAGATGATCCACTGACCTGTGAGGATGAAAAATCAAATGGAAAAATGAACCTCTAGAATATAAGCTAGACTTTTAAAAAATTGGACTGTCCCATTTACTCTCCACTGTGCTTTGAATATTTATCAGAAACCTTGGCCTTTTTGAAGAACATGTTTTAACCCAGCCTCATTTTTTGTCTTTTTTCTGAATTGTTTATGTATTATGTGGATTATAAAAGATCTCTAATGTGAGTTTTTAAAAAGACCTTTAGTTCACCAAAAGGTAATATATTTTGAATAAAATAACACTGGGCTCTTGGAATTACACTGGGAAAATGTCATATGAATTTCTAATTTAGACTTTGAATTTAAGAGATATAAGAGGTGGTGATATTATTCTTCAAAACTGAAAAGAAAAGGGCAGTTTATTTTTAGAAAGGCTATTAAGGATAATATGCATTCTCCTATATGTTATTGCATACTCAATAATTTCTCCAAGAGAAGCTGGTGTTCTTAAATAGCAGGATTTTAAGACTACATTGTCTTCCTTCTTTTACATATTGCAAAATTAGTAAAACGGTTACTAACTAAAATGTCTCAGGCTTAGAGTAATGTATTTATCTTTGCCCAAAAGTTAGGGAAGAATGTTTTCTGCATTCCAGAGTTTGACATTTTCAGAAACAAATTGGCCAGATGTTGGCAGCCAATCCTTGGACACCATAACTCAGAGGAGTCTAGAAAATGAGGAAACAAAGGAAACAATCAAAAGCCACAAGAATATTTCTTGGAAGGAGAATTTCTGATCCTTCATAACAAAATCTACAGTTTCTCAGCTTCTCAAGGACAATTATATGGAGCTCAAGGGCAGAGACTTAAAGGTACAATGAACCTTCTTCAATACTGCAAGGAAAGAACTCTTTAGCAGGAAACACAATTTTCCAGAACATACATTAATAGGCACAAATCTTTCCCCAAATGAATTGTCCAGGTTAAAGGGACAAAAATATAAAGACTAGCAAGTAAACTTGTAGAGCTCCGCTCATCCACCAACAAGACAAAAAAGCAGAATTTATTTATAACAGGATGATATTTATGAAATAAAAGTGTTAAAACTCACACATATACATTTGAATCCAATGTAATATTTTAGGCTTCATTGCTGGCACTACAGAGAATATCCAGTTGAAGGATGTTTCCTGAGTTAACTTGAAATTAAGATTTTGCAACATCTGAAGCCACACATAGATTATAGGAACAGGACAAATTGTTCTCGCTGAAGTGAGAGCAACTCTAAATCCAGGCTTGGACCAGAGACCAGGCTGAAAGCAGGGCTGGAGGAGCTTTGCAGGCGCAGGACGATGGCCAGTCACTGGAGGAGAGAGGGCACCATGATCAGGCCAAGGCCAGGTAAAACTAGCTCTGCCTGAAGTCTGGCAGCAACTCCTGCAAACTGTAGGCAAAGACAGGTGCAGCATGCTGTCTATCACCATTGTGTAGGGTGACCTGGAGAGCAGCATCTCTGTCACCCATAGAGCCACAATGCACATCCCCTCTTGTGCAGCCCTGGGTTGAAGAGTTGGAGTTGGTGGTCTGAAACATTTGATAGAACAACCAGGCCTCGTACCCAAGTCGGTGTCCACCTCAGTGACCAGATAGCCCGGCCACACAACCTGCATTGAAGAGGGCTGGGACTTCTAGCTGCAGCTCCTGGCGTAGCGTTCTCTGAGCATTTTCACCATCGGTCCACCAGTTCAGACAGGCTCCGGATGACACTGAACGCAGCTAAACCCTGGTCATGAGCCCGTAGAGTCAGCTGCAGTGAATACTATTGTGTTCTGTGCTCACTCACAGGTCAGATAACAGTACCAATGGCGCTGCTGATGGGTGGCTGTTCTGGAAGAAATAGGAGGCACTTAGGGCCCCAAATCTGAGTTGTAAGCACTAACATGTGTGATGGAGGCTCTGGGTGGGTGTTCCCAGTCTCCTGAATCATATTGGAGACCTATTGGAAAACCAGAGTGTTTTTGTTGATGTTGGTTACATGCAAGGTGATATTTGTGCTGGAAGAGGACAGCTTGTCCTTGTCTATGAGTCTGTTGGTGACATTGTACTTCAGAGTCTGCTCCCAGTTTAGAATTCCTTCTGCCAGTAGCTCACAAAGAATTACACAGTAACTTTTAGAGGTGAATTGTTTGCCATGTAGTTATTATTCGCTACAGTATCTTTCACTTCTCCAATTAAACAAGGTCTCTGAGTCCTGCATTTTTGGTTAGGGCAACCACATTTCTTGCCTCAAATATAACTAGACACCCAGCTGAAAGTCACCTGCACTGCATTAGTTTTCAACTTGTATTTCAGCCAGGTTTCTGAAATGGCTCCTCAAACTGCTGCCAGTCTTCTCTTCTACCCCATGATCTAGCTGTCACTCTTTCAAGTCAAAGATGGTGTTCTCGCTATTGAACGCTAGATATTTTCTGTATGCCCTTTGAGACTGTGTGGAAAGTGTAGGAGAACTCTACCTTAAGGGTGTCATCTAGGTCAGCGGGGATCACCTGAAGAATGCAGAGAGGAGGCGGGGGGCAGGTTCTCCTGCAGGTGGACACTGCTGTACTCCTTGAGGCTCCGTATGGGAGGACTGGCACTGGCACCCAAGACCCACATTTTGCCATGAGCTGTTCTGTCCCCTCCCCACCAAGTGGTGGCAGCTCTGCTCTTCTGGTCCATATTTCTGGTTCAATTAGCAACCAGAATATTTACTGCCCTAATGCTTTCTTTTATTTCTAGGGGCGGGGGAGGTAGTTATTGAAACTGATTTGATTAATTCATAGAGGATTACTTGCAGCATCAAATCTACTGTAGTTTAGGAGTAAACTTTGCTTCCATTAAGATATTTTCTAGACTTTTCAAAACAAAACATCGGCCCTAAAAGCCATATGTTATTTATACCCAGGATGAATATGTTTCTATGAAAAGCACATTCATAGGGTTTCCAGTGACGGTTGGAGATTCAAGGAGCTTAGGGACTTCTTTGATGTATCCTGTCATTCTCAGTTTCCTCCCTGCTCTCTCCGTTGGTGGTAAAAGAAAGGCTCCTCAGCACTCACCCATGGCTATGGTCACTGAGACGCAGATCTCTGGCGAGATTCCCCAGTTTTAGACCTTTGGCCATTGCTTCCGGATCTCCGGATTTGCTGCGTGATTCAGTAGGCTGAACAAAGACGGCAGGAAAGGAAACAGCGCTTGCTTCCTGCACTCCCCGCGCTTTCTCTGCGGGGGGACTTCTTCCTATGTCTTCTCAATGCTGCTTCTCAGATCCGAATACATCACTACGGTTGCTCCAGATTACAAAGGTGTGCTAGAAAGAAAAATCAGGATGATTAGACGTTCCTTACCCAGACATTTGGAACAGATTGCAGGAAAGATGGCACGCAGAGTTCGCTCCGGATGTGTTTCTCCAAAGTCCGCCAGGATCCTGCGTCAGCGTCGCCAGTGGATTGCTTTGCTTCACTCCACCCACGGATTGGCCGACAGCGGCACCCAGAGGCCCAGACCTATATCTATTTTCATTTCCAGAAGTCCTAGCAGGAGACTGCATTTGCTTTATTTCCAGGACTTATTTTAGAATACAGTTGGTTTAGTACAAAGGCTGCAAGTCGTTATTTCTTCTTGACAAAATATCAATAATACGATCTTTCCACAAAATTTAACTCAAACGTTTTAACTTATCAAAATGCATAGCGCCTTAAAATACGGATTTTTACAGAATTTTCCCTCTTGACATTTCCTTTTAAAGATGATATACCATTGAAGCTTCTTTTCCTTAAAAGAACTTTTTACTCAAGAAATTATCCATTGTGAAAAGAATTTTACATTGCAAAAAATAGAATTTTCACTGTAAATTCTATAATAAAAACGAAAGTTTCACTATAAAAAGGTAGGAAATACTTATAAAAATGTAAAATCATCAGCAACTGCATTATATAATTTATGATTTAAAGAATTTAAATTCTATGCCTATTCATACTTTTAATATATATGTATACTTCTCTTCTTTTTTATTATGGTAAAATATACCTGACTTAAAATTTACCATCATAACCATTTTAAGTGTACATTTCAATGGTATTAAATACATTCATAATGTTGTGCAACCATCACTACCATCCATTTCCATAATTATTTTCATCATATAAAACTGAAACCTACACCCATTAAATGATAACTCCTCATTCTCTTTTCTCTCCATCCCCTGGCAAACACCATTCTACTTTCTGTCTCAATGATTCTGACCACTAAAAATACCTAATATAAGTGGAATCATACAGAAATCTTTTTGTGACTGGTTTATTTTACATAGCATAGTATCCTCAAGATTCATCCATGTTGGAGCATATGTCAGAATTTCCTTCCCTTTTAAGGCTGAATAATACTCCATTGTATGTAAATACCACATTTTGTTTATCTGTTCATCTGTTGATAGACATTTGTGTTACTTAAAACTTTTAGCTATTGTGAATAATGCTACTAGGAACATGGGTGTACAAATATCTCTTCAAGACTCTGCTTTCAATTCTGTTGGAAATTGCTAGCTCATATGGTAATTCTATTTTTAAGTTTTTGAGGAACCATCATACTGTTTTCCACAGTGGCTATACGATTTTACATTCCCACTAACAGGGCACAAGGATTTCAATTACTCCGCATCCTTGCCAACATTTGTTATTTTCTGTTTTTCAATAGTAGCCATCCAAATGGGTGTGAGGTGTTATTTTATTGTTGTTTTGATTTGCATTTCCCCAATGATTAGCGATGTTGAGGAGGATCTTTTCATGTGGTTATTGGCCATTTATAATACTTATGGAATTACATATATACTATTATAATCCTCCAAGTAATTAGTTCTTTCATGGATATTATGGGTTGCCTCTGTAGATTGAATATCCGTGTCCTCCTCCCCTGCCCCCCAATTCACGTTGAAACCTAATACCCAATGTGATGGTATTAGGAGGTAAAGCTTTTGGGAAGTGATTAGGTCATGAGGGTGGAGTCCTCAAGAATAGTATGAACGTCCTTGTAAAGAGGTTGCAGAGAGCCCCCATACAACTTCCACCATATACAGTTACAGTGAAAAGACTGCTGTCTATGACTGTAGAAGCCTGTCCTCACCAGGCACCAAATCTTCCAGTCTTTATCTTGGACTTCTCAGACTCCAGGACTGGGAAATAAATTTCTGTTGTTTGCAAGCCACTTGATTTATGGTATTTTGTTATAGCAGCCCAAATGGACTAAGACAGTTGCCCATGCCCTCTCCTTTCTTCTAACACTTTATTTACAGTTTAGGGGCCCAGTCTCTGAATGCCTAAGGCAAAGCTGAAGCTATTCATAGCTATAGTAGGTTCTGAGAGCTACAAAGCAATAATGATAATCTCATTCTACTTGTCAATGTTTAGTTAGGAATATGGGCTTAAAATAATAAGCTTAGGTCAGGGTTTCTCAGCCTTGATAGGACTTTGAGACAGATAATTCTGTTAGGGGGGATAAATGTACTGTATATTGTAGATTATATAGCAGCATTCCTGGTCTCTACCCTTTAGATTCCAGTAAACTCCACCCCTATAGTTGTAACATTCAAAAATGTCTTCAGACATTACCAAACATCGCCTTTGAACCACCATATTATAGAACACATTATAGAACAAAGAGAACAAATGTATCCCTAACCAGTTTGGCTCAGTGGATAGGGCGTTGGTCTGCGGACTGAAAAGTCCCAGGTTCGATTCCGGCCAAGGGGATGTACCTTGGTTGCGGGCACATCCCCAGTGGGAGGTGTGCAGGAGGCAGCTGATCGATGTTTCTCTCTCATCGATGTTTCTAACTCTCTATACCTCTCTCTTCCTCTCTGTGAAAAATCAATAAAATATATTTTTTTTTAAAAAGAGAGAACAAATGTAGAATTATCTTAAAGAGCATAATTTCAACTTCAAACTTAACATTAAAAAAAGCAAACACGCCGAAACCGGTTTGGCTCAGTGGATAGAGCATCGGCCTGCGGACTGAAAGGTCCCAGG
>NW_005370597.1:3253684-3264539 GCF_000412655.1 Myotis brandtii | reverse complement strand
ATATATATATATATAAAGCAAACTGGTGTCAGGGCCATTTTAATTCCTCCCATGATATATAGTCTACTTAAAACAAAGGACATATTCACACACACTATTAATAAACCTCTGCTCATAACAATTAGCACTGTCCTTGACTAGAGAGGAAATGTATACGAAATGACTCTATCTCATTTAAAAATAACAAAGAATGTATTTTCTCTCACAAATTATCATAGGAGTTAGACTATATTTATGTTCCTTTTAGATGGATGGATTGGTTCATTCAATTAGCAAATATTTTCCGTATATTTCCCATGTTTTGATGCTAGGTACTGGGACATGATGAGCAAAACAGAAGACTCCTGATTATCATGGAGCTTCCAATATGGGGTAAGAGAAGCAATAAAAACACAGAAATAAAGTGAATTTTTGAAAGGTTAATCACATTTTTTAAAAAATCCTCACCGAAGGATATTTTTTTCCCATCAACTTTAGAGAGTGGAAGGGAGGGAGAGGAGGAGAAAGGGACATCATGTGAGAGAGCCACATTGATTGGTTGCTTCCTGCATGCACCAGACAGGGTAAGGGATAGAACCTGCAACCCAGGTAAGTGCCCTTGACTGGGAATGAAACCTGCCACCCTTTAGTGCACGGTCTGCCACTCTAACCACTTAGCAACACCAGCCAGGACTATTAATCACATTTAAAAATATGTATTTTATTGATTTTTTACAGAGAGGAAGGGAAAGGGATAGAGAGTTAGAAACATCAATGAGAGAGAAATACCGATCGGCTGCCTCCTGCACACCCCCTACTGGGGATGTGCCCGCAACCAAGGTACATGCCCTTGACCGGAATCAAACCCGGGACTCTTCAGTCACCAGGCTGACGCTCTATCCAGTGAGCCAAACCGGTTAAGGCTATTAATCACATTTTTAAGAGCATTCTCTTAAATTTAGACATAGTGGTTAATATTTTACAGGATAGAAATGAAATTTTTAATGACCTTGATGCTCTACCAAACTGATTCCATTAAAAAATAAATGGAAATGAGTAGAAATAAGTGGAAATTGTTATATAATGATGTTGGGGTCCAACCCCAACAGGTCCAGGGGTACCCAAAGGTGTGGATGGAGTTGGAGAAGGAATGATACGGAGACAGCGTTCAGTTGATCAGCAGCCTAGCCAGGATCTCCAGCCAAGTTCTGTCTTTTATTGTCTTGTTACACCTGTATTTATACCAGTTGATTTTAATCCTGTCAATTTCTATTCCAAAGGTTAGGGAGTTTCTTATCTCTATTCCAGGGAGTAAAGATTATGTAGCTTAAGGGTGATTGTTTTAGTCAAAGTGATTAACTACCCGCCTGGCATTTAGTTAAGGGGTTTTATTCCCTCCCTAACTTCAGGGAAAAATCCCTACCTGGGGAAACAACCTTTCTCGGAGAGGTGACCTTGGTTAAAACACATAGCGCCAAGAAGGTGAGCAAAGATATTAAGAACAGTATGCCTTGAAACATATGCTGTGCAGATGTTTCTTCCCTGCAGCGACTGTGTCAAGCAGCAAGGATGGACCGGCTTCCAGCATAATGAGGCTTAAATATTACAGATACATGTTGATGAATACCTAATTACATACAGAAGAGACAAGCAGAAAACAGTTATCAAAATAGTAGAAGTGGAATGAACAAAAATCCTAACTAATTTAAAAATTACTGGCAAGTGAGTGGCAGGGAATAATACTTCAATTATATTCTACCTCAAACAGACCATTTGTCAGACAATTCTGTCTAAAATGAACACGTGCCTCCAGAAGAATACGTACTCCTTTGTTTACATTTGTATCTATGTCAAACATTAAAAAGAGGAATCACCCTTTTTCCCTTGGGGTCCTTTAAAACAGACCCTTGAGGCATGGGTCCACTCCATTCATTTTCATAATCAATGTTATGACAGAATTATATAGTGAGCAGCATGTCCTCTTCACTCCACTGATTTGCATACTTTGAAATACACTGCACGGTTAGTTGTAAATAATTCTCTCAGCTCCCAAGTGGACATATACCCTGGGGAACATCCGAGATGTTTCCAAAAGCAAAGACGCTTTCCACATGGATGCCCTGTATCCGACAATCACCCGGAAGCCTGGGAGATAACCGCCCCCACGGTGATCCGATAAAACCTCTGGCTTAGCGGCGCGGCGAGGGGCGGGTGTGGGAGGATCTATGTCTAAATACAATAACTCCTTAAGCTACTCCCTTAAGCTACTTCTCGCGAGAAGACAGGATTACGCCAGCTAGTATAAAAGCGCCTGCGCAGATAGAGTCATTTCAGTCTGCGCGGTGAGGCAGCCCGCACTTCCGCCTGAGTCGCGCTGTCACTCAAAGCCGTCTCCCGCCCCGCGCGGTGACGTAGCGCTTTCTTCTCCGCTTGTCTGCAGCACCGGACGGAGGTCTGCGGAGCCGCAGAGCCGCGGCGCTGCCGAGTCTGGCGCTCCGAGCGGCGCATCTCAGCGAGATTGCGCGCTGGCCCCCTCCCCCCCGGACAATTCACTGGTAACCAGTACCGGGTCGCTTTGCCGAGAGTCCAGAGGAACAAAGGAATCGGGGAGGAGAGACGGTCGGCTCCCAGCCGCTTGCTCCGAGTGGCTTCCTCTTCCGCTCGCTCCGAACCGGAGAAGCTGGGTTTAATCGTCACTGGATCGTAAGTATCCGAGGCGAAGAGAGCTCACTGCGCCCCGCTTTTTGACTGCCTTTGCTCCGGGAAAGTGTGGCTTGGGAGTGTCAGCTGGGGCCGTAACTTTCTGTGCTGCAAATCATTCTGCAGAAGCCACCATTTGCTTTCCTGCTCTCTAGCTCTCTGCATTGTCCGGCAGCGGCATCTAGAGGTTGGAACTTGGCATTGCAGCTAATATATTTAAATGGACCTAACTGAATAAGCCAGTCAGTGTCAGTACCAACGTATTAAGTCACAGCATATTTTAAAAGACTTGGTGCTTAATTTAAAATTAAGAAAATAGACGCTTAGCTGCTGTAATACTTAAATATTTCAATTCATAACAAACTGGACTTTCTAACTGTTGCAATAACTGGAACTTTTTAGTGCAACAAGTGGCTATTAGAGAAGTGAGTCTCAAAGAAAGAAAGATGAGTAAGAGCAAAGATGATGCTCCTCACGAACTAGAGAGCCAGTTTATCTTACGTCTACCTCCGGAATATGCCTCTACTGTGAGGCGGGCAGTACAGTCTGGCCATGTCAATCTGAAGGACAGACTGACAATAGAGTTACACCCAGATGGGCGCCATGGAATTGTCAGAGTGGACCGGGTCCCGCTGGCCTCAAAATTGGTAGATCTGCCTTGTGTTATGGAAAGTTTGAAAACCATTGATAAAAAAACCTTTTACAAGACAGCTGATATCTGTCAGATGCTTGTATCCACAGTTGATGGTGATCTCTATCCTCCAGTGGAGGAACCAGTTGCAGCTGCTGCAACTGCTGCAGGTGCTGCTGCTGCTGCTGCTGATCCCAAAGCAAGCAAAAAAAAGGATAAGGACAAAGAGAAAAAGTTTATATGGAACCATGGAATCACTCTGCCTCTAAAAAATGTCAGAAAGAGAAGGTTCCGGAAGACAGCAAAGAAGAAATATATTGAATCTCCAGATGTGGAAAAAGAAGTGAAGCGTTTGCTGAGTACAGATGCTGAAGCTGTCAGTACTCGTTGGGAAATAATTGCTGAAGATGAAACAAAAGAAACAGAAAATCAAGGCCTTGATATCTCTTCTCCAGGAATGTCAGGCCACAGGCAAGGCCATGACTCATTAGAACATGATGAGCTTCGGGAGATTTTCAATGACCTCAGCAGCAGCAGTGAAGATGAAGATGAGACACAGCATCAAGATGAGGAAGATATAAACATCATCGACACTGAAGAAGATCTGGAAAGACAGCTACAGGACAAGCTAAATACATCAGATGAACAGCACCAAGAAAATGAGGGGACCAATCAGCTGGTTATGGGAATTCAGAAACAGATTGATAACATAAAAGGCAAGCTCCAAGAGACCCAGGATAGGGCGAAACGGCAGGAAGACCTCATCATGAAAGTGGAAAACCTGGCCCTCAAGAACAGATTTCAGGCTGTGCTGGATGAACTCAAACAAAAGGAAGACCGAGAAAAGGAGCAGCTCAGCTCTTTGCAAGAAGAGCTAGAATCACTCCTAGAAAAGTAAGAAGAGTTTTGTTACTTAATATCATCCTGTAGAGTGGTCAGCATTGGGAGAAAAATTTTGGCTTCATCACCTGGACTAAATATAACTTTTCAGTAGTTCCCAATTCCTCTGCTGCCTTCTGTTGAATTTGTCTTACAGACAACTATAAATGTGAATTTCTATTTCACTTGTTTCTCAGAACTTGGCTAGGTGTTTATCCTGTAGAAAGGAGTAATGTATGACAGATAAATGTAGAAAAGTTGTAAGATTAGTGGAACTAACAGTTCAACTTTAGTAATCACAACTTCACTGCTGGACTTTGCTGCTGTTTCTCCATTTGCCACAAGCTGCTATTGCTAGTTTGTGAAGCCATCTAGGATCAAGAAGAGTAGTCTAGAGGTAGTGAAGCCAATTTGCATATGTTTTCCCACGCGGTAGTTATTTTTCTATATGTAGAATTGCAAATCATTTTATAAAGTTTAACACCATAAATAAAAACTAGTTTTCACCTCATAATGTGTCTTGTTCTTTTAGGGGCAGTTGGTGTCAGATCCTCTTGTGAAATGGTCTGTTGGTAGGGTTTAATGACAGCAACTTGATCCTGTTTTGTAGGGAAAGAAGCTGTTATGTTGGGTTTTAAGAAAAAGATAAATACAGTAGGTGCAAACAAATTGGGAAATGTCATCTTTGTATTTTGTTAAATTTCTAATCCACCTGTTCCATTTGGAGGTTAAGAAATACTAGGTACAGAACCTTCCTAAATTACCCTAATTTTTGTACATGAAGGTTTTTTTTAATGCTTGTGTGTGTTTAAAGCACTACATTCACCTGCTTAATATATTAGGAACAAAACAAAGTGAGGGCTTTTAGGTACTGTTGAAAGAATCATTCCATTGAGTTGAATTAAGATTATATTTCTAAATATTTTCCACTTAATTTCTGCAATTAATATCCTGAAACCCAAGGTGATTTGTCATGTCAGTTCATCAAAATTATTCATAAAGTCAGTACATAGTCTGATACTTCAAAATTTCTTAAACATAACATATTTTTTACATGTGTTAAAGATTCTAATCTAATGCCTAACACTTGAGCTATTTGGAAGAATCAGTGATAAAATTTATAAAATGCAGAGTTGCCTGCAGTTCATTCTGACAGTTTATAAAGAAAATCTTTGGTTTGAAAATATTAGACTCTTGAAGTGCAAACATTTAAAGCCCATTTTAGTTATGTTTTTAACAGAAAAACGTTAGTGGTAAAATGGTAAACAGATTTTCCAGACCTCTCAACTCAACAGTTAAACATGCTGATATTTGGAGACCTCACAAGGCTGACTTCTCTCATGTTATCTGATCATATTTCTTTTACCAACATGTTTTTCATGATTAATAGAGAGTATGGAGGCTTAAGCAATATTTCTCTCAGTATCTAGGCTTTGGATTGTTTCTTGAGGTTTGCAAATAATAAGAGGCAAATTTTCTTAATACATGAGGGTGGTTGGTAACAAATTCTGTTTTAGTATATTGGATGTTTTGCCATAAGATTGACACCTGAAAAGCTCTCACCTTACTTGGCTTTACAGTCGATCATTTATCAAAATAATTTATTCTTATGAAGACTTGAACACCAATAATAGTTCATTTCTATTAATAATGGAAAGGAGTGATGCAGCATGCAAAAAAACAAAATTAGTGATTTCATTATCTCCATTTCAGTCAGCTCTGCTGATTTTCAAATCCATATTTCTAAACCTGATGTCTTCTGAACTTTAGGTTTAATATTATCAGCTGTGTATTAGAAACATAAGTGTTGCATCAGGCAACTCAATTCTAAATGTTCAAAATGAGCTCATTATTTCTTTTTTCTTAAAAGCCTGCTCTTCCTCCTGTGTTTCATGACTCAGTGAAAATAAATGGCACTACCACCCATCCCAGTTGCTGAAGCTATAAATTTAACCCCTAATCTTTGACTACTCCCCCTTACTACTGATTCTACTTTCTAAAAAGCTCATCCATTACTCTACTTCATCCCCACTGCTACCATCCTAGTATAAGCCATTACTGTCTTTTGCCTAGCAATGGCAGTAGCTTCCTAATTGTGTGTGTGTTTATATAAACTTACCATCCAACTTAGTATTTTGACTAGGGCACCAACATGATCTTTCCAAGATATATTTGATCTTTCACTTCCATGCTTAAAACCATTCAGTGGTACATCATTATTTCAGGATTAAGTTTATATCTTTTAAATACATAGGATTATGGGTGCTCCAATTACCTTTTCAGCCTCATCTCATCACATCCTCTCACTGTTTTCAACCCATACTGAGCTTATTTACATTTTTCCAAGAAGTTTAATTACTTCTCTTCCTCTCCTGGGCCTTAGAGTCTTTTAACAAACTGTTCACTCAACCTAGAAGACTCTTTTTATTTAATTTTTTATTAAATTATTACATATGTGTCCTTATCCCCACATAACCTAGAAGACTCTTCCCTTTATTTGGCCATATCCTACTTAAACCTCTGACTCAATCTAAGTATCACTGACTCCAGCAAGTCTTTCTTGATCTCTATCTAGGTTAAGCAATTATATTAAGGCTTTGCCCAAGCTCTGTGTTTCCCTATTATTCAACAAATATTTATGGTGCCAAGCAGTACCAGGCACTGTATATGAAATCCTGAACTAAACATTTAGTGTCTAATCTCTTGCACGCTATACTAGTCTTCTGGGATAATGATCTGTTATGCATTTATCACTAAAATATAAATTACCTGTTGCTCATATCCCCACTAGGCTGTAAATTCCCTGAGTAGACACTTTGGCTTGTTAGTCACTAAACTTTAGTATAGAGATTAAAATCTCAGGGTCAGGAGATGTAGTGCCTGTGTCTGTATCCTAGCTCAGTGACCTATTGTATTATCTTGGGCAAGTAGCAATCTGTTTGCTTCAATTTTTTCATCTCTAACATGGAGATGATAATATTACCTGCCTCAGGGCTGTTGAGTTTTGGCTGTTGGCTATTGAGTTGATACATATAAAGGACTTAGAATAATGCCTGGAATATACTAAACAATAAAAAGCAAACTATTATTGCCTATTTACTAAGGTCTGAACATAATGGGGATTAAATAATTAGTTGAATTAAAGAGTTAACAAAATAGTAGAAAAATGTATAAATAGCTGTTTAAAATATGGTTGACTGATTTCAAATTAAGGATCCTAAATCAAAGTTTATAAGTTAGAGCAGAAACAGGGTTTGCTTCAAATATATCTGCAGCATAAATATATCAACTCAACTTACTACTGTGACTTTATTTTTTATTTGATTTATTTATGGCTTGGCTTTGCATTAAAATTAAAAACTCCACAATGAAGAGTAATGATCTGTCACATAAACTTCAAGAAAGAAAGACTTAACTAAAGAAGATTGGGATCCATTTCCCTTCAAATAAATCCAGAATTATAAAAACAAACACCACTTTTCTCACAGCTCCATTGGCTAATGAGTGTGGGTGTGGTTGGGCTACAGTTTTCAATATTTCTGGGTTCATGAACAAAAGTTATGAAGAAATCTTTAAAAATTCATGTTTTAAAATATTACAGAAATAAAACATGACTCACTGAAAACATTCAAACAATGCAGAAATTTTACAAAACTAAAAAGTCCCTTTCACCCCAACTTTCTAGGGTAAACAACATTTTTGATATGTATCATTCCAGGTCTTTATTTGGTATGCAATTAATTGTATACATATATGTAGTTCTATAAAGCAAAAGAAAAATATGATTTAGAGACATGATTCTAAAACTTTTCTCACTCAAAAATACAATATGAGCATCCCTCCTTATTAGCTTGTATAGACCTGCTTTTTTTTTTATGATATAGATATCTTCTTAATTTTATCCATTCCCCTATTGCTGGTCATTTAGGTTGTTTCACTTTAAATTTGCAGTTACACAGAATGCTGCAATAAACATTCATGTCAATATGGCCTCTGTTTGTATCATATCTATAGATTAGGTAAATGGGACCAGTATTCCATTTTAAATGTCATAAAGCCTAATATATCAAATCTAGAGAGCAAATGTTTGAGATGAAAAATTTAGTTAAATTATAACAATTCATGTGTCTCAAGGACTGTATCTTAAACTCTGGTTTTTGTTTTATTTTGCAGTAAGAATTCTCTGTGAAAACATAGACCAGAAAGATCGCTCACCACTTAGCAGCCATACAGGCCTACTTTCTGCACTTCAAATATCTGACCACAGAGCTTCATTTAGCATTTATAGTTCCCCTTTCCTGGAACAGTCTCCAGATATTTTCATGGCCAGCTTTTTGTCTTTCAGGCTTCAGCTCAAACCTCTGGTAATCCTATCTGGCCATTCAGTCTAATTGCTAGGGAGCATGTGATTTGGATGTTCTCACCTTGTCAAGAATCTTTACTGAAAGGTTGGGAGTTTCTTTCCCATTATTTTCTGGTTTCTATGCATGGAAGGACATGTGCTTAAATTTGAAACAGGAGCATCATCATTTTGGTTAGTTAGAATCAGGAAAAAATAGCTTTCAAGATGGCTTTTTGTCTTGGGCAATGTTTAATATATGCTGGGGCCTGTTCTCTCCAAGTCCAGCTGTTTAGTGGAACTTAATCTCCATCTCTATTATTTGTGCAGCGGCTATATCTGACAATTCAATGAAGATACAGGCCATTTCCTTATTAATGCCCCTGTGATGCCTGGCCTTTACTAATTTGGTTTCTCCAAAACATACATGAATTTAATGCAAAAGCAGTTGAGGATTTACTACAGTAGCCTGCATCTCTTGTGTTTGTAAAAACGCAATTAAAAACAATGAACCAGGTGCAATTAATTGAAAATCAGTGGCCATTACTAAAATATTGAATGCACTTCTAGATCATTTGATAGGGCCTCCACAATAATTATTAAAATATACTTTTTTCTCCCTGTCTTTCCTGAGGGTCATATCAAAACATTAAAACATTTCTTAAATATCACATGAAGGATTTAAAAATATTTTTAGTCTAAAATGGCAGATTGTTCTCACATATCTCTTCTCTATAAAAAAAATCCTGCCAAAATAACTAATCCCCAAGGTTATGAGAATAAGAGATGAGACACCATTAAATGATAGATGTCAAACCGTTTTCAGAAGGCCAAGGCAGATGAATATATGATAAATTAATTCAGAGATCAGAGAAAGTTACATAGTAAATGTCTGTAATGGGGCATACTAAACAAACCCACTTGATATAGAACCCGTGAGGCTCAATTTTTGCAGGCAGCAGTCTCCAAGGAAGGGGGAACGGTGGAAACCTGGGATTCATTAAAGTCTGTGTTCGGAGCTGTTGGATATCCAAGATCCTTAACCCACCCTGGGACTCTAGATGACTCTTCCTTCCCCATCTTACAGATGTAAAGTTTATTTTCTTTAATTTTTGTATTTATTTTGGAAAGTTTTTTTTCCCTAGGTAAATTAAAGCAAAGTCTCAAAGTCAGAGAAAGGCACAGATGAAGGTTGGGGTGTATAGCATCAAACAAGGGAATTACTATGTGAAAATCTATATCCATTGCTATAGGAATGCCACCCCTACTCCCGCATCTTGGCCTCATTAAATCAGGATCCAAAGGATACTCCCTCCTCCAACACACGCCCACGTCCACGCCCACGCCCACACACAGAGTCAATCAGAAGATTATTCTCTGAAGAAACCATGTGATTCCTGAGAAAAGAAATCCAAATACTGACATCTGGGCATTCTCCAAGAAAAGGACAGGTCACACTCTCTAGGGACAAGAAATCTATTTGTTGACAAACTACCCATACACAATCCACTTTCCAGTGCCTCACTTTTAAATATTGACAGCCCAAGATAATCAGACAAGGAAGGCTTTCTAGATGAAAGAGAAAATCATTTCAGTGTACTTTCTGCCCTTTCCCCCATTTCGTTTCTAACCCCCAAAGTAAAATCCCAACTAGGCCTTGGAATGTAAATCTTAACAGAACACATTCTAACGTTGGGATCATGAGCATCTGAGAAGAAAAAGTGTGTCCTAACCGCGGTACCCTCACGGATGTTCCAACCTCATCTCACCTTGAGCAAGTGTGTTATTTGTATCCTGAATTTATGTGGCCGCTGCACAAAACTCTATGGCTCCTCAAGAACCTTGAAACTTAGCAAGCAGAGACAGCTGGAACCACACAGCCTTTATCAATTATATAAATATCTTTAGCAATTATATAATTATCTCTTTTCGGAGCAATGTCCTACCTCAAGAAATGTTGAGAACTCAGTCCCTCACAGGGCTCTAGCCCCATGTCCCCTGCGATATTGCCACGAAATAGCCCTTCTCCGGCTCCGCAGACCGGAGTAGCGCCTCCCTCCGCCCGCCTCGGGTCCCCTCCAGCGCCCCCGGGACCACAGAGGCCCTGCGGGGCCGGTCCCACCGCAGAGTCGCCCTTCTCTTCGCACAGACAGTTCAAGGTTCCCTAGACCAAAGCAGCGGCAGACTGTTATGTAAATTGCCTCCCACCCCCAGCGGTTTGTTTGTCTTTCCTACTGCGATCTGTTTGGGTAGATGGACCCTTTGGCCCCCCGCTCAGTTTCTCGCTGGGCCCCTTGGCGGCGGCGTCTGGCCCAGGGGGAAAGTAC
>NW_005370597.1:3243474-3253434 GCF_000412655.1 Myotis brandtii | reverse complement strand
GCGGCGGCGGCCCCGGGGACCCCCGCACCGCTCCGGAGGGTCGCCTTCCACCGAGACCAGCGCGCGAACATGAGGTTCAACCCCGTCATCCAAGCGGCCATCGACCTCACGTCGGGGGCCCTCGGGGGCACCGCGTGTGTCCTGACCGGGCAGCCCTTCGACACCGTGAAAGTGAAGATGCAGACGTTCCCCGGCCTGTACCAGGGATTCGCCGACTGCTGCCGCCAGACGTACGCGCAGGTGGGCCTGCGCGGCTTCTACAAGGGCACCGGCCCCGCGCTCATGGCCTACGTCGCCGAGAACTCCGTCCTCTTCATGTGCTACGGCTTCTGCCAACAGTTTGTGAAGAAAATGGTGGGCTTGGACAAGCAGGCCAAGCTGAGTGACCTGCAGACCGCGACCGCCGGCTCCATGGCGTCCGCGTTCGCGGCGCTGGCCCTGTGCCCCACTGAGCTGGTCAAGTGCCGTCTGCAGGCCATGCACGAAATGGAGAAGTCAGGAAAGATCATCCAGAGCCACAACACAGTTTGGTCCGTGGTGAAGGGCATCCTTATGAAGGATGGCCCCTGGGGCTTCTATCACGGCTTCTCCAGCACGCTCCTGCAAGAAGTACCGGGCTATTTCTTCTTCTTTGGCGGCTATGAAGTGACCCGAACGGTCTTGGCCTCGGGGAGATCAAAAGATGAACTGGGGCCCGCCCATTTGATGTTAAGCGGTGGAATTGCTGGGGTTTGCCTCTGGCTTGTCATATTCCCCGTGGATTGTATCAAATCCAGAATTCAGGTTCTTTCCATGCATGGAAAACAGGCGGGGTTTGTTGGAACTCTTGTAAGCATTGTGGAAAGTGAGGGGATAGCAGCCTTATATTCTGGACTGACAGCTACTATGATTCGAGCGCTACCTGCCAATGGGTCACTGTTTTTGGTTTATGAATACAGCAGGAGGAGGCTGATGAGCCAGGTGGAAGCATACTGAAGTGTCTTGGTGAACCTGGATCCACATGTACACACCTTTGAGGACTGTAGTTTATCTCAGGTTTTCATGAAGTACTGGACTAAAGTAAGATTATTTTTTTTACCTCATGGGAGTTTTGTGTTTATCTTCTTCTACCCAAAGTAAGATTATTTTTTTTACCTCATGGGAGTTTTGTTTTTATCTTCTACCTTATACCTTAACCTTTGTGGAAGAACCTCTGTTTTTCATCATATAATTTCTGCCCATAATTGTAATGAAATAGAAAAGTTGCTGCTTTTGTGTTTTGTGGGATATACAGAGTGAGTGGGTGGCCCTGTCTACCTAATTTGAAAGGCTAAAGATAGTTATATCACAGCCTTTTCGTACACCTATGAATGTACATACAATTTAGTTGGTTATGTGTTGTGAGTGAAACACAGTTTGGTTCCCTGTTTAATGTCATAGCACCAGAAAAACCGAGTTAACTGTGTTTCATGAAGATGGTTGTAAATGATGAACTCATTCAAAATGTAGGTTCTCTTAAAACTGTACACTGTACTAGGAAATTAAAGTTTTTTTAAAAAAGTTTTTGTGTGGTAATTGAAAACCAAAATACACATCTAGATTTTTAAGAAGAGGGTATACTGCTGTGTGTTCCATGTTCTTGAGTTAAAGTTCCAGAGTTGGTATCCTGGATTTTTCTAAGATGCTCTGCTCTTAAAATAGAGTCAATCATTTTCAAAGTGGGATCATATTCCACACTCTTAGCTGTGGCCCAGAGTGTCAGACCTTTGGGAAGTAGCATAGCCTTCAACTATATCAACTTCCCTTCTTCTCTCCCAAAGAGCTTCTCCTCTGTGGGGCTTAAGATTGAGGAAGGAGTTGTGCTGCTATGCTTTGATGAAGACCAATGTAGCTAACAACAGTTCTTAGCTTCTAGTTTCTGGGTCTAGGATTCCAGGGGTGTTATCTGGGCCCATTTAGGCGTTGTTAATCCACTTTGGATTATTCACTCTCTGCCTCCACCAGTCAGACACCCTTTCAGGGAACAGAGAGTGCCAAAGCCAAGAAAAGCTTCTGTTCCCTGTTTTGTGTTCAAATGATAATACTTGTGGATGAAGTCCTCTCCTCTCAGGCAGAACTAGACAGAATCTAGTGTTTGCACTCCACTGTGAGGAATATTAAGGCTGACCCATCCTGAAGTTTACCTCAAGGTCTATAACTCCTCGTCATGCTTATATAGTGTTGGAACCTTCTAAATTTGGTACTGAGCATCAGTGAATTTTAATGAAAACACTATATGGAGTGTGACTTTATAAAGCAATGAAACATAAGAAATGCAATTTTATTAAACTATACCACATGTATGTATATATGCACACACAAAAACCATAGTTCATCTGATCCTAGAAATTTGGTGATGTGTACCATATGGCCATATGGTAAGATAGTTATTCTTGTCACCATTAAAATAAGCCTTATCATTCCTTGCTGGTCCAAGACCAGCAGAATCTTCAATAAGAAGTGTTCTTAAGCAGCTTGTAAAGCTAAAAGCCAGCAGGCTACCAGTCTTAATAATAGTCCACACCATGTATGTGTATTGCTGTCAGTAGACCATAAATCTTTGTAAAATCTCTAGTTTCCTTTAGCTTTTTCTATCAGTGAAGCCTCTGTTAAATTCATGGTTTGATATTTGGGTACAATTTGTACCATTTAAGATCTGTATTCCAGAAAGATAGTAATTTGAAATATTGTGTTTAAAGAAATTTGAGTGTTCTATCATTAAATTATTTACCTAAATAAAAATATTTATTTAATTCACACCACTTAAAATGTACTGTATTGACCTCTAGATATTCAGACATTAATAATATCTGTGTTCTGTTCTCAAAAACTCTTTCTTTCTTTCTTTCTTTCTTTCTTTCTTTCTTTCTTTCTTTCTTTCTTCCTTTCTCTCAAAAATCTTTCTTTCTCTCTTTCTTTCTTTCTTTCTTTCTTTCTTTCTTTCTTTCTTTCTTTCTTTCTTTCTTTCTTTCTTTCTTTTTTCCTTCCTTTTGCTAGTAACTTCCCTTCCACACCCTCCTGCCTATAAAAACCTTCCATTTTGTGCACCCCTCTGAGCATCCTTCTAGTTGCTAGATAGGATGCTGCCCTATTCATGAATCACTTAATAAAGCCAATTAGATATTCAAATTTACTCAGTTGAATTTTGTTTTTTTAACATACCACATCCATCACCTTTTTTTATTGCGTTACTAGAGGCCCAGTGCACAACATTCATGCAAGGGGCTCAGCCCCCACCACCACGGCAGCCGGGGGCCTTTACCTCGGCCCCTGCCCACCGTTGTGGGGGCCTCTACTGCCTCTGCTTTGGCCCTTGCCACTGCAGTTTCATCTGGTCTAATTAGCATATTACGCTTTTATTATTATGGATAACTAGCCCCCCCCCCCCCCCCCAATTGCCATCCCCTCCCTCTGCCTGCTGCCACCTGCCTTGGCTGGCCTGGCACCGCCCACTCGCTAGCCCCACCCTCCGCTGACTGGTTGTTCTGCCGTTTGGTCAATATACATATTACCCTTTTATTATATAGGATTGGCATATAATATTCACTTATTTGTTATTTTTGTGTGGTGAGATGGTATTTATTTCTAAGATTTAAATTGGTCAAATCCATTTTTCTGATGCCTAGCCTTATTTTAAATTTCACTTCACTCCCACATGGCATAATTTACCCCTCAACTTTGAAAAATCTTTTTTGCTGTTATTAATCCTCACTCAAGGATATTTTTCCATTGACTTAGAGAAAGTGGAAGAGACACAGAGAGAAACATCACATCAGTTGGTTGCCTCACACACACACTCGCACCAGGGCTGGGGATAGAGCCTGCAACCCCAGGTACCGTGCTCTTGACCGAAATTGAAACTGGAACCCTTCAGTCAGCAGGCCAACACTTTATCCACTGAGCCAAACCAACTGGGGCAAAAAATATTTTCTGATATTTATTCCATTATTTGGTCTATAGTCAGGGCCAGATGGTCTGCATGCTACAGTGAAATTGTAACTAGAAATTCATTCTCTGTCCTAGCTTTCATAGGATACCAAGCTTTAGCAGTTGTTAAGTATATGTGATATCTCAGAAAGATCAAATCTGGCAATGTACTACCAAACCTGTAATTTTCTTTAATTGCACAAGAAAATAGCTTCAAGTTGCTGAACTTGGAAGAAAAGGAGGTTCTTTTTCTTCTGGCCCAAAGCTCTAAAGAGGAGTGATAATTATTTCTAGGAAGTTGTTGTGTACATAAAATAGTCACAGGAGAAATTTTTACTCAAGGCCTGGAAGTAGCCTTCTGTCCGTGGTTGTATTTCCAACTTGAGCACCATCTGAGCTTTGAAATCCCTATTTTCAAAGCCTGTAACTCTCTGGTCTCTCTGATCCCATCCAGTTCCATGTGGAATGGGCCAGAAGTCTTCTTTGAGAGACTTTTTACAAAGTAAATTATTTCAACATTTGAACTATCTAGGACAGTGGTTCCCAAACTTATTTGGGGGCGGTAGCGCCCACTTTGGGAATCACTGATCTAGGATCTGCCTTGTGAGCTCCACCATCCAAAGTGTTCTTGGCTCCATTCTAATGCCAGTATTTAAATACTGGCTCCTTGTCAATGGACTAGTATCTTCTTGCCAACCAATCTCTTCAAGGTTGGTGGTGGTCATCAGCACTGATTCTCTGTTCATTGAACCAGGCTTAATGGCTTTTTTCAAAACCAGTTCAGAACATTTGGTGTTAGTGGTTTTACTCTACACCTAGAGATGGAAAATTTCACAGGTGGGTATGGGGGGGTTCTCTCTTCCCTCGGCCAGCGCAGAGAGAGAGAACGCGGGGGTTGATGAATTCTTGTGTAGAACACCACGAAAGTTTAGGGAAAATGAATAAAACAAGATTGAGACAGAAATATAGGGAAAGCTGGGCCTGGGTGTGGTGTCTGCATTCTGATGGAGGGACAGCCAGCTAGCACCATATAAATATATATATATATATCGAAGTAACCAGAAGTTACGTCACATTTCTATCTATCTATCTATCTATCTATCTATCAATCAAAGTAACCGGAAGTTACGTCACATCTCGGTGGGCCTTGAGTTCCTGGCAACATAATAGGACCCGCCCCCCTTAGCACCTGGGTGGGAAAGTCAGACTGAGTGACTAGGACCACCCCCAGGGTGTGGCTCTGCCTGCGCCTTGAGTTCAGCCGACATATTTAAAAAACGCCCAAATGTGCTAGCCAGCAGCCCTCCACAGGTTGATAAGTAGTTTTGTAGAAAGTTGACCTTTCTTAACAATCCTGCACATTCTGTGGTGGAAAAAAAAATGTCCCCAGAAAGGATATTAGTTCCTCCAGATAATTGTCTGTCTAGTGACTATTTCTACTCCAGCCTAAAGAAGTTTCACTGGGTCCTCCTCAGCAACCTGGAATCAGCAAACATTAACTAGGGCATCTTTCCACATACATTGCTTGCTGGTTTATATACAAATGGCTGTTCTTTTTTTTTTTTAAGTTTTTATTTATTTCAGAGAGAAGAAAGGAGAGGGAGAGAGAAACATTCATGTAAGAGAGGAACATCAATTGGTTGCCTCCTGCACACAGCCTGGCTGGAGATCAAACCAAAACCTGGGTAAGTGCCCTGATCCAGAATGGAACCAGCAACCTTTTGGTGCAGGGGACAACGCTCAGCCACTGAGCAACACTGGCTGGGCACCTTTTCCAAATTTTTAAGATGTCTATTGATGAGTCAAAGTTCTTGATTAATTCAGTCAAATTTTTATTACTTATTAATCCTTTATTCTATGGTCAGTGTCTTTTTAAAGAAGTTACTTCTTTGCCGAAGATCTAAACTTTATTTACCTATATTTTCCACTAAGAGCTTTAAAGGTTTTGCTTCTGTTTGGGGGTGATTTTTCTTTGGACTTTTAAGTCTTAAATCCATTTGGAGTTTATTTTTAAATTAAGACTCAATTTAATTTTTTCTGTATGAATAACTATTTTTAATTGGACATCTCATCTTTTCTCATTGATCTGTATTATAAACTGAATGTGCCCCCCTCCTCTCCAAATTCATATATTGAAGCCCTAACCCCCAATATGATGGTGATAGGAGGTGGAGCCTTTGGGAGGTAACCAGGCCTGGCAGACATTATAGGATAGAGCTCCATGATGAGGTTAGTGCCTTTATAAGAAGAGGAAGAAACACCAGAATTGCTCCTCTCAGCCTTGTGAAGATACAGAGAACCCTGCAGTCTGCAAGCCAGGAAAAAGGCCCTCATCAAGAACCCAATCTGCTGGCACCTTGATCTTGGACTTCCCAGCCTCCAGAATTGTGAGAAATAAACATCTGTTGTTTAAGCCACTAGCCTATGGTATTGTGTTAGAGTAGCCTGAGCAGACAGACAATCTGACTTGCTATCTCTCTAATATTCAAATGTTCCATATACAGTATATATGTAAGTCTATTTTGACCTATTACATTTGTCAAATTTTCTATCTGTGCACCAATACCAGACCATCTTGTTTAATATAGATTTATAACAAGTCTTAATAATTAGTAGGGCAAGTTTTTTCCTCTTGTTCTTTTTTCTTAAGATATTTCCTAGATGTTAATGACATTTTATTATTTCATATGAATTTTAAAGTAATGTAATGTCCTGTTATAATGTACTGGGGGAGAAGAGAATTGATAACTTAAAAAATGAATCCTTCCATTCATGAGCATCATATATTTCTTCATTAATGTAAGTCATCTTAATGTCTCTTTATAAAGCCATATAATTTCCCCATAGAGATCTTACACTTTATTACACTTGTTCCTAGGTACTTGATTTTTTTTTATGGTTGTAAATTGTATCTTTATTTTAAATGTCGATTTCTGTTTGTTGCTGGTTTATAAAATAAAATTATTGTGTATGTTTTTTTCAAATTCCGCAACCTTCCTTTTTTCAAATCCTCACCCAAGGACATGCTTAGAGAGAGGAAGGGGGGGGGGGGGGGGGGGAGGGAGGGGAGAGAGGAAGAGAGAGAGAGAGAGGAAGAGAGAGAGAGTGTGTGTGTGCGTGTGAGAGAAACAGATTGACTGCCCTCTGCACAGTGCCCCAACTGGAGATCCAACGCACAACCCAGGCATGTGCCCCAACCAGGAATCAAACCGGCAACCCTTCAGTGCACAGGATGACACTCAACCAACTAACTGAGCCACTCTGGCCGGGCTGCAACCTTACTTTTAAAAAATTATAATATTTTATCTGTAGGTATCTTTGGATTTTCTGTGCACTCCTTAATATCATCTGCAAATAATAACTTTATTTCTTCCTCTACAATCTACATAATTTGTATTTCTTTGCCTTATCATGCTGGCCAAAACCTCCAGTACAATATGAATAGTGGACATTTGTTTATGATCTCAGGAATGCTTTTAACATTTCACAATTCACTTGTTTTGTATTCAATGTTTTCATACCATTTTAAGATTAAGGGAATGTCCTTCTAGTCCTAGCTTAAAAAGATTATTTCTCCCAGCATAAAGAGAATTTTAACAAAAGCTTTTTATGTGTCATAAAGATAATTGTGTGATTTTTCTCCTTTAATTTTTGTCAGTGAGTGATAATGGCTCTTTTTTTAAACTAAAAGAGTTGACAATTTTATTTTCACATTTCACAATACAAATTAAAATTTATTTTTTGCCCCATTACTCCCCGCCCAAACTATTCTCTCTTTGATAGGAAGAGGGAGTGAATCTTCCTGACCTTGCTGTTTGAAAACATGCAGAGTCACAGCACCACAATCTCCTGGTGAAGTAGAACAAGTAATATATAACTGATAGGAAGAGGCTCTCCTCTCTTCTCACCTTCCTGGTCAAGTCATTCCTGGCCAAGTGGGCACTATTATGGGACAGGCGGGAGGTCTCATCATTGGGGGCCGAGGCACCATTCCCATGTGCCCTGGCATTGGCAGCCTCATTCCAGGAGCACTAAGCATTTGTCCAGAGTTGTAGGAAAGGTGAGCAGGAGGCCCATGCTGGAACCAAGTCCTACTGGCATCCTCCCAGGCCCATCATTGGCATCATGGGAGGGCTCCCATATGGAGTGCTGGCATCATACCAGGGCAAGGAGGATCCAGAAGACTAGGAGAAAGTGAGTGTCATTGCCCCTGCTGGAGTAGGAGGTATTTTTCCTTGCTGAAAGGCTGCAGTTGTTTTGCAAGTCAGGCTCTGAGCCTGCTCTTCCATCATTTCTGATGTAGTCTTGCACATTCTCATTGTGTTTCCTACCACTGCAGTGTTTCTCACAGATGGAGAGTCAAGGGTGAGGTATATATTGCAGTAGTCACACTAAAACTTGGGCATATTGCTCTGCAGGCCATTGGGCACTCCATTTGATAGTGGCATTTAATTTTCCTTTCTTGATATTAGGATTATGCTAAACAAATAACATTTTTAGGGAGTGAGTGTTCTCCTTTTTTCTCTATCCTATGGAAGTGTTTGTGTAAGATTGGATTATTTCTTTTTTGAATTTTTGGTAGTACTCTTGGCTAGATGATCCTAAAATTTAACTTATTTAACAGTTATCATGCTTCAGTTTATCTAATCTTGATGAATCAGTTGGATTATATTTCTAGCAATTTGTTTTCCAACTAAATTTTTTAGCTTCTTGTCATAGACTTGGGTATAATATTTACTGTGTCTACAATATTTGAATTGCAATTCCCCTTTCAATTTCTGCTATTGGTTGTTTGTACCTTCCTTGTAGTTTTCTTGTACATTGCCAGAGATTTGTCAAATTTTATTAATATTTCAAAGAATCAACTTTTGGGTATTTGGGTTATCTTTCTTAGATACTTGTTTACTATTTCATTAATTTCTTCTCTTAATTATTTTCTTCCTTGTCTTCTTTTGGGTCCATTGTCTCTTGTTTTTCTCATTCTTGAGAAGGATAGTTAATGCATTAATCCTTAGTCTTTCTCTTTTTATAATATATTCAAGGCTATTAAATTTTCCCTAAATACTGCTTAATTGAATCCTACTTGTTTTGTTAGGATATATCAAAATAGTCCAGTCTAATTTTAGTGTGATGCTTTCTTTAACTCACAGGTTATTAAACTAAATTTTTAAATTTCCAAACATATGGGATATTCTCATCATCTTTTTGTTATTGATTTCTAGCTTAGTTTCATTATGATAAAACTAGGGGCCCAGTGCACGAATTCGTGCACCTTGAAAGGAACTGTGGGCCACGAGGCTGCGGTGGGCACAGGGGAAGGTCTCAGCCCATTTTCTGCACCCCCGCCTGGCCCCTCCCACCATGGCCCCAGGTCCCCTGTCTGCCGCAGCCCCGCTCCTGCCACTGCCACTCCCATGTGCTGACTGCGCTGGCCCCGCTCGCACCTGCTGACCACGTGGAGCAATTGAGGCTAGTGCCAGCAGTGGGTATGAACAGTGGCTGCTGCCCCCATCGCCCCTCAGGAGCAGGGGGAGGTGGAGAAGCCCTCAAGGGCGATAAGGGCCAGCAGCTGCCGCTCACACCCGCTGACGGCACCAAGTGATCGGGGCTGGGCGCCAGCAGCGGGTGTGAGCCGGCCGGCACCAGCAGCAGGTGTGAGCGCCCAGCAGGACCACAGCATGCAGGAGCAAAGAATTTTCAGTAACCACCAGAGGCTTGCCCCAGTGACAGTGACCAGCACTCTGCCTTAGTCTGTTGCCCCTGCTCACCTGCTCCACCATCCTGCTGTGGTCAATCCCTGCCATGTTCTGCACTTTGCCGCCTTGTTCTGCCAATGCCCACCATGTTCTGTGCATGCCCCCTGGTGGTCACCGCACGACATAGTGACCGGTTGTTCGGTTGTTCTGCCGTTTGGTCTATTTGCATATTAGGGTTTTATATCCTATACTAGAGGCCCGGTGCACAAAAATTTGTGCACTCGGGGGGGGAAGGGGAGGGCCCTCAGCCCGGGCTGGG
>NW_005370597.1:3226156-3242523 GCF_000412655.1 Myotis brandtii | reverse complement strand
GCCGCCATCTTGGCTGGCAGTTAATTTGCATATCTTGCTGATTAGCCAATGGGAAGGGTAGCGAAGTTACGGTTAATTACCATGTTTCTCTATTATTAGATAGGACTAGTGGCCCAGTGCACAAAATTCATGCAGGGGGGGGGTGTCCCTCAGCCCGGCCTGCACCCTCTCCAATCTGGGACCCCTTGGGGGATTTCTGACTTCCAGCAGTCAGACATCCCTCTCACAATCTGGGACCGCTGGCTCCTAACCACTCACCTGCCTGCCTGCCTGATCACCCCTAACCACTCTGCCTGCCAGCCTGATCAACCCCAACTGCCCTCCCTTCTGGGACATCCCTCTCACAATCCAGGACTGCTGGCTCCTAACTGCTCACCTGCCTGCCTGCCTGATCACCCCCAACTGCCCCCCACCACCAACCTGATCACCCCCAACTGGCCCTCCTGTTGCCTGGTCACCCCTAATTGCCCCCACACCAGCATGGTCACCCCTTACTGGCCCCCCTGCTGGCCTGGTTGCCTCCACAACCCCCATCTGCCAGCCTGGTTGCCCCTAACTTCCCCCTCTGCTGGCCTGGTCACCCCTAGCTGCCCCCCTCCCCCGCCAGCCTGCTTGCCCCCACCTGCCCCTCCTGCCAGCCTGATTCCTCCCAACTGCCGCCCCCCACCACCCTGATCACCCCTAACTGCCTCTGCCTCAGCCCCGCCACCATGGCTTTGTCTGGAAGGATGTCTGGAAGATCTCCTGGTCTAATTAGCATATTACTCTTTTATTAGTATAGAAAATAAAGAGCTAATATGCAAATGGTTGTCATGCCCACATGCCCTCATGCCCTCATGCTGGAAATGCTCAGACACTCAACACTGGGGAGAGAGGAATGGGGACCAGCCAGGCACAAATGAGCTCACAAGAGAGGAATGGGGACCAGCCAAGCTGCAGCCCAGAGAGGGACAAGCCACCCACCTAACAGTCCTGAGCACCTGCAGCTGCGGCCCGGGCAAAGCCGCCTGCTCACAGTCCCCTGCAGCTGCGGCTAGCTAGAGGGAAGGAAGCCTGCAGGCACCCAGGGAGTGGGCCAAGACAGAAGCAGTTAGGGGCAATCAGGTCAGTAAAGGAGCAGTTAGGGGCGATCAGGCAAGCAGGAAGAGGTGGTTAGGGGCGATCACGTAGGCCGGCAAAGGGGTTAGGGGTGATCAGGCAGGCAGGCAGGTGAGCGGTTAGGAGCCAGTGATCCTGGATTGTGAGAGGGTACCGGCAGTTGGACATCTCCCGAGGGGTCCCAGATTGGAGAGGGTGCAGACCAGACTGAGGAATTCCACCCCCCCCCCATGCTCAAATTTTGTACACCAGGCCTCTAGTATAGAGATAATATGCTCATATCATTTTCATCTTTAGCTATTTGTTGAAACTTTTTTATAGAGAATATGGTCAATTTTTATAAATTATGACAAAAATAATATTTGTTCTATACTTGCTGAGTTTGATGTCCTACATATGTTTATTAAGTCAGTTTTTTGTCTCTAATGTAATTGTGTTCCTTCCAGGTGCTAAACCAACCAGCCAATTCATTTGTCACTGTTTATCTATCTGTATATATTCAGGCCACTTCTCTTTCCATAAGAAATGGATGACAAGTGTGCTACTTACAGCCCTGCTTACTTAAAAGATTTCCCTGCACCACTGTCTTTTTTAAAATATATTTTTATTGATTTCACAGAGGAAGGGAGAAAGGGAGAGAGATAGAAACATCAATGATGAGAGAGAATCATTGATCAGCTGCCTCCTGCAGGCCCCCTAGTGGGGACCGAGCCTGCAACTCAGGCATGTGCCTTTGACCGGAATCAAACCTGGGACCCTTCAGTCTGCAGGCTGATGCTCTGTCCACTGAGCCAAATTGGCTAGGGCTGTACCACTGTCTTTTAGGACCACCCTTGAGTAGGCCTGCAATTCAGCAGTTAAACATTGTTGGCTTGCACCAACCATCGGTGAATTTAGGTCAAATCTTTTCTCCTCTGCAATTGGTCATAGAGAATCTTCCTGTGAAGTGGTAGGTGTGAATTGGGAGAGACTTTGGTGCAATAGAAGTAGGTGAAATGAGAGTTCAGATCACTTGTTCATTAAGTTCCTTCTGAACCTGCTTGGAGACAATTCTGAATTCATTATATCTGTTACATAAGAATTTCTCCAACCTTACATAACAGAAATTATAATGGCATGATAATTTGGTGTCCCATAGTAGGCCACTCAGTCTCTACTAGGGCTCAGGAGCATGATAGGATCTGTTCATAAACACAGAGAAGTTATCTGTTTTGGAAGGCGTGGGTCTGCACTGCAAGATTTGCACTGTAATTCTCCTATTGTGGCTTGCCAGAAACTCCATACAGCATCCTTATCCGCTATGGGCATTGCAGGCAACATCAGATTGGCTGGATCATGTCAGATTGGCTAGTTTTGAAGCCTGAACCTTCTGCCTATCTTACTCTTACTCCAGGCCCTGCTCAAACCTGGCAGCATTTTGTATTCCAAATATGGTACATGCTGCTTTTAAAATCCAAAGAGGTCCCTAAAGACAGTGCCTCTTTCTTAGTGGCAAGAAATGCAAAAGATAATTTGTATTTAACCTCAGACCCCTAGAATCATCACTGATGTGGCAGACCCATGAACCTTCTTAGGTCTAATCTCTTACACTTTGACATGCATGTAGGCCATCCAAGGTCCTAGTCATATACTGTTCACTAGGTCCAATTTTCAGGATGTTACCAATATTGTGGTCTAGCATTATGTTCTGCAGAATGTTCAGTGTTAAGGTCTTTATAGAATATGTTACAAAAGAAAGCCAAAATGTAACATAGCTCTGGAGCAAGATAGTGAATGTGTTGTTGCCTTGTTATGAGAAGATAAGCTTAAAACCTAAAATACCCATAATGTCTAGGGTGATGTTGGAGAAATGCTCTAATGGGGATGTCAGTGCCCAGAAGAGTGCCATAATAAAATGGAAGTGGTTTATACAGGGTCATGCTGCCTGGGGAGGTCTTTTTCCCCCTAAGACTTACTTTGGTACTGCATGGGGAGTTTCTGGCATCTATTGTCACATTGGCAGTGCCCTGTATAGAGCCCCCACTGACTGACAAAAAGCTACTTGGTTTGTGGGTGATAGTTCCAAGGATCCTGTTTGAAAGGCTGCCATTCAGATGGAAGGAGATAAAAACAAATCAGCTTGGTGGGTTGGATTGCATGCTGTTTTCCTAGCAGTTTTGGAATAATTCAACAGTGGTAAGAAGCCTTTATGTTTGGCTTTTTGTTGGCCATATGATCATACTGGAGGGCAATGGAAATCTGGCCTATTAGAGGCATGTCCAAATGTGGCACAGCCCTATGGAAATTTAAGTGTGCATTAAAGTAGGACATGTCAGTGCCCATTAGAATAACTCCCTTGCAGGTTTGGAAGGTAATTGGAGTCAACAAGCAGATGTATTTCCATGTGCTCACTTGAGGTGGCCACTGGGCCCATGAAATAAGTGGACAATGGGGGTCTGCATCAATGCAGAGATGGGCTGGATCTAGACATATTCCTTGTGCACCCTCTGAGGCACAAAATGCCAGTGAGAACTGTTCTGTCTGCCAACAAAAGAGACAGAGACTGCAGATGACTATTTGGAATATTTCCTGGTGTGAAGGCCCTGAACACAGCTGGCAAGTCAGGCTGATGTTGGTATACCTGAAGGACTACAAATGGGTTCCAACAGAATAGACACTAATTCTGGACTGGCCTTAGGTTACCTGGTGGTAGATGCAGATGCTCACAGTATAAGGAAAACCAGAACAGACGATAAAGCATTGGTTTGGATGGCTGACTGACAATCCTAGAAACTTACTTTATGGCCCTCACATAATGTCCATAATGGGCAGACAGATATCCTCCTCAGCTAATGGTTTGATAGATAATTGGACTGGGCAATTAAAACATTGGTTGTCAAAAACAGTAGAAAATAAAAACACAAAGGGTTGGCTTACATACCTTCAAGAGTGTGTGTGCACATTCAACACGAACATGAGTGGGGCTAAAAGAGTTTTCCCACTGGATAGATTTGTCTGTGTTTCTGGTGGATTGGGGGAAGGGGGTTGGTAAAGGTGCTAGTGTACTTTTTATCCACTGCCCCTCAACTTTTTATCTCCCTCTGATTCAGTGGACATAGGACGAGGGCTGCAACTATAAGGGCTGAAAGCATGGATGATTCCTAAGCAGAAACTGTACTGATGTTTTTAACTTTTTTGTTAGAATTCTTAAGGGCCTTACTGGGTAGGATGTGCCTTCATCCCATCTGACAAAATTGGGATTAAAAATACAGCATATTGCATGGTGTTAAAAGTAGTCCATTAGATCTGTACTTGTGTAACAGGAGTGGACTGGGAGGCAGGCACTTGCTAGACTCGTATTGCTGCCTTCAGTCTAGACCAGCATAGGGTTGAACCTAATGTCCTTTCCAAAGTTGGAAACGTTTGGGATTAAATGGAGAGAATCAAAAATAATAGCTATGGGTAAAGGAATGAATGGGCTATGTAATAAGGGAAATCCAATATTATATTAACATCTCGAAAGAGGCTCAGACCAAGAGATGATACTCAAACTTTCTTGTTATCAACCCTCCAATCTTATTATTTTTTTTATTCCATGACATACGGGCCAAACCATTAGCTACTGCTCATGAATAAATGTTGTTATAGGATGAATTGTGTCCTCCCTGAAAAAGCTACATTGGCATCCTAACCCCAGTTCCTCAGAATGTAACCTTATTTGAAGAGAGGGTCTTACCAGAGGTAACAAAGTTAAGATGAGATCATTTGGATGGACCCTAATCCAATGTGGCTTATATCCTTATGGAAAAGGGAAATTTAGACACAGAGACAGACACACATAAGGGAAGACTATGTGAAGAGACACAGGGAGAACATAGCCACCTACAAGCCAAGGAAAGAGGCCTGGAACAGATTCTCCCAATCTTCACCAGGAACCAACCCTGTTAGCACCTTGATATCAGATGTCTATCCTTCAGAACTGTGACAAGATAAGTTTCTATTATTTGAGCCACCCAGTTATGGTACTTTGTCATGGCATCCCTATAAAATGAATACAAATGCAAATCCATACCTTTGGCCATTTTTCTTTCCAGGAAAAGTGAACAGTCAGATGTACCACTTGAAGTTCTTTCTTATCGGGAAGAGTTCCCCTCCAAGTCAGTCCTGTAGGATGTGATATTCTAGCAGTCTCCTTATGGCTTGTGCAAGACTTCTGTGTGGAAATATTTCTAAATTAGGCCCAAATTTTCCCTCTTTATCAGAACCACACGTTATCAGTAATCTAATGACAGGAACTCCCAACGAGACCACAGATTGAAAGAGAGGAGGTAATTTAGGAGCAGTGAGTACATTGTCAGTGCAAACCATCTACTCAGGAAATATACTTATGCTCTTCAGACTTGCACATGTATGATCATATATTACTACTTCTACTTGAAGATGGAGTGTTGCTATTCATTAAACCTGTTTTAGGGTTTGATGGGTTAGGTAACATCTAGTAAATTAAAGGCATCTCATATCACATGTTTGTTTAGTGTCCCACAATCAGGGGTTCAGTCTCTACCATAGTCCAATGGCAAACGAGAAGCTACGTTACCAAGTTGGGATCTCTAGGAAGCAGACTCTGAGATAGAGTGTAAGGTGTTTGCTAGTGAGTTCTTTGGGATTAGTACCTATGAAATGGAGCCAATGTAGGAAGGATTCAGCAGTAGCACTCAACAATGCAATGGGCACAAAGTTTCTCATTTGTTAAGTTGTTTAGGATATAACATTATATAATTTAGAAAAACAGTTGCTAGAAGTATTATTGGAACTGTGTGTTCACTATAGAAATTAGACCTTTCACATATGTGGGGGAGAGGGCATCAGAGGATTGGAGAAAGTCTCTAGTCATTTTATCCTAAAACAGCAGTATGAATGGGCAGGTTTGAGTTTGAAATTCAAACAGCTATGCATGTCTAGCCACCAAGGTGGGACCATGAAGAGTGAGCTCATGAAGATGTTTGTGGAAGCTGCCATTTCTGAGGGGAAGTGAAATGCTTGGTGATTGTCTCAGGGCTAATGTTTGGAATTTATAAACAGCTCTGGATCTTTTTGTTAATCTGCTACCTCCATATATTTTGAGAGTACGGATTCTTAATTTCTGCATTCCAAATCTCATGCAGGTTCTTCTTTTGTCCAATTCTATTTTATAACCTTAAAGTAAAGATAATTCTGGAAAATGTAGGTCTAAGCTTCATGTAACACAGTGCAACACATTCATCAGTATCTTTAGCTTTCATCCTCATGGCTGCAAGATCTCTTTTTTCAGCTTGCAGTATTGTGTTCAAATTGAAGAAGGAGCAAAGTACAAAAGGATACATTACCTTCTGATGAAAACATTCTTTTTTGATAACTTTGCACATTTTTATTTATGTCAATTTCTTTTTTAAAATACATTTGTTATTGATTTTAGATTTTAGAGAGAGAGGAAGTGAGAGGGAGAGATAGAAACATCAATGAGAGAAACATCAACATCAATTGGCTGCCTCCAGCATGCCCCCCACTGGGGATTGAGCCCACAACCTGGGCATGTGCCTTGACCAGGAATCAAACAGCAAACTCTTGGTGCATGTGTCAACACTCAACCACTGAGCCACACTGGCTGGGCATATATAAACTTCTTATTCACCAAGACAATTAGTTGTAGACTATACTAGCTACAAAAATACAGAAGATACATCTCCCAACAGTAAAGATCAATAACCTGAAATTTTCTAAGCTCTTTTTAGTAAGGAAAAAAGGCAGAATAGCTATCAAGTAGGCAAATCCCAGGTTCTGCCACAGCATGCCAGAAAGAAAATTCCAACAAGTACCAAAGTCAATGACTACACACATTGTATGTACTGGAAATTAATTAGAAACAATAACAAAACTAAGTTAAATACACTTACTTGCATATTAAAAATACACTTTCCTTCAGTCCAAGGAAACTTCACAAAGGAAATGAGACAATATATATAAGTGAACCACAATGAAAATATCACATATCAAAAATTGTGTGCTGCACTAATCGGTTTGGCTCAGTGGATAGAGCGTCGGCCTGCGGACTCAAGGGTCCCAGGTTCGATTCCAGCCAAGGGCATGTACCTTGGTTGCTGGCATCTCCCCAGTAGGGGGTGTGCAGGAGGCAGCTGATCGATGTTTCTCTCTCATCGATGTTTCTAACTCTCTATCCCTCTTCCTTCCTCTCTGTAAAAAAATCAATAAAATATATATTTAAAAAAATTGTGTGCTATAGGTGAAAGGGTACTAGGAGCAATAGTTATCACTGCAGAGGTTTATATTAGAAAATGGAAATTATAAATTATGAACTAGGGATCACTTCAAAGGTGAGACACTGATAAAGCAATTCCATATTTATAGCATTTTAAAGATTTCTCCTCCAGCATAAATTTCTTCATGTATGATAAAGGAAGAGATGCACCTGAAGGCATCCCCACGTTGATTACATTCATTAAGTTTCTCTCCAATATGAGTTTTCACATTTCTTTGAAGTATAAGAAGAAAACAAAAAAAATTTCCACATTTTTTACATTTCTGTCTCTCAGTATGAGTTCTCATTTTCTGACTAAGGTTTTCCCACATTCTTGAGATTTATGTGGTTTCTTTTCAGTATGTGTTCTCACATGTGCACTCAAGTGTTAGGAATTATACTTTCATTTTTCTTTTTTTAATACTCTGGAGTATATTTTTATTGATTTCAGAGAGGAAAGGAGAGGAAGTGAGAGAGAAACATCAATGATGAGAGTGAATCATTAATCGGCTGCCTCCTGCATGTCCCCTAATGGGGATCGAGCCCACAACACGGGCATGTGCCTTTTATCAGAATTGAACCTGGAGCCCTTTAGTCTGCAGACCGACACTCTATCCGCTGAGCCAAACCGGCCAGGGCTTTCCCACATTTCTTACACTTACATGGTTTCTCTCCAATGTGAATTTTCACATGGCTTTGAAAAAAAACTAAATATAAGTTAAGATTTTCCTACACTCCAAATATTAATGAAATTTCTTTCTAGTGTGAGTTATCATATGTTTCCTAAGGGATGGTGAATAACTGAAGACATTTCATATATTCACAGTGTTTCTCTCCAATGTGCATTATCACATATACAGTGAAACCTGAAAAATAAAAGAAATATTTGTCACATTGTTTTACAATTATAGAACCTCTCTCAAGTGTTTGTACACATGTGGTTATTAAAGAAGAAGGAGAAATGTAGACTTTCCCATACTCCTTACATGCATAGAGCTCCTTTCTGGTATGTTTTTTCACTTGTAGAGTAAGCTTTGAGAAATAAATGAAGGTTTTCCCACATTCCTTCTATAAGGCTGCTCTTCTATGTGAGTTCTTAGATGTACAATAAGAGATGTAAAAGAAATAAAGGCTTTCTCACATTATTTTACATCTGTGGGGTATGTTTTCAACATTAGTTCTCACATGTGCCCTAAATAATGAGGGCCAATTGATTCTCATACACTTTTTTTATGCATAGAATTTCCCTCCAGTGAGAATTTTTGCATTTTCTGAGGGATGAAAGCAAATGGAAGGCTTCTGCATATTTTTCACATTATATTAATATAAGTATTCTCTCTCCCATGAGTTCTTACGTGTAAAGCAATAGATGAAGAATGCATAAAGAATGAACATACTACATTTTATATATCCATAATATTTTTCTCCAAAGTGAATTATTACATGAGTCCTAAGATACAAAGAACAGCTGAAGGGTTCTCTACATTCCTTACATTGATATGGTTTGTGTCCATTGTCTTGTCCCATATGTGTCTTAATAAATTAATAATTAATGAAGGCTTTCTTGCATCCAATGAATTTATAGATGTTCTCTTCAGTATGAGTTCTCTAGTGCACAATTAAATTTGGAATCTGGCTGAAGGCTTTTCCATACTGGTTACCCTCATTATCTCTCTCTCATATGGAATATCTTATAGACAGTAGATATTAAAGTCTTTCTGAAATATATTCCAATTTGATTATAGTCACCACCATATGACTTCTCCACCATGTGATTTCTTAAATTTCTCCTGTGTCTTACACTAATTTTTTGTACCATGGCAAAAAGGATGAGGTTTACATAATAGGTAATTGTTGTGTGGGGTTTTTTTACATTGCAGGTGAAGTAGCATAATACTAATTTAAGGTATATTGTGATAAGTAAAGGCTATATATTCTTATCCTTAGAGGGAATACCCCCCAAAATGTTATAAGTAAAAGTCCCTTTAGGAAATAAAATGAAATACCAAAAAATACACAAATAAGTCAAAAGAAAAAAGAAAATGTGAAACAAAGGAATGAATAAAAATGCAATAGACACAATTATATAATTATATTAAATATACATGAATTCTCCAATTAAAAGGCAGAAATTATAAGGCTGGATTTTAAAAAAATCAACATTCAACTCTATATAGCTTACAAAAGATGCACTTAAAATATAAAGAGAAGATGAAAAAATGATATGTCATAAACTCTAAGTGTAAGAAATATGGGCTGAATATTAATATCAGTTTGAAAGAATTATTAGAGACCAAAGGGGTGTTTCATAATGATTAGTGTCAATTCATCAAGAAGATAAACTAATCCTATCTATGTGCATGTCAAATAACAGAACTTCAAAATACATGAGGTTTTTAAAAATGCTAGAAATAAAAGAAGTACAGAAAATCACAATCAAAGTTGAAGAATTTAACATTTTTCTTTTAGTAGTTGATAAAACATGTAGGAAAATGTCAAGCATAAAAAAGATTTAAACAACATTATCAAGCAACTCACTTTGAAATGTATAGGATACTACACACATTTATTTCAATTACACAAGGAAACTCACCAAGGTAACCCATATGTTAGATAACAACAACACATCAGAACTCAATTAATTGTGCACTAGAGAACTCATAATTTCAAAGGACTTAAATCATATGGACTATGTTCTCAGGCCAAAACAATTATTTTATATGTTAAAAATGATATCCCTGGATATTTGGAAGTTAAATAACATACTTCTAGTTAACCAATGGGTTAAAGAAGAAGTCAACAGGAAAATTACAGATAAACTCAAACTGAATGGTAATAAAACCACAATACCAAAATTCATGAAATGCAGCTTAAGTAATCGATAGGGGGAAAAGTGTATAGCTTTAATTTATATTTCATATATTTAATCTATATTAGAAAAGAAAGGCCCAGAGTCAATGATCTAAACTTTCAAAGAAGCTGCAAAAAGAAGAGAAAACTAAAACCAAACTTGGTATAAGAAAAGAAATAAAAATATAAGAGTGGAAATCAAGGAAACAGAACAGAAGTCAATAGGAAAATAACAAAGACAAGGGTTGGTTTTTAAAAAAGATTAATAAGATTGATATACTCATGGCAATATTTGATAAAGACAAAAGGAGAGAACATATTTGACCAATATCTGGAATGAAAGAGGGACATAATATAAATATATAGAAAAGATGATAAAGGAATATTATCAATAACTTTAGGCCAATAACTTTAACACCATAGATAAAATGTGCAAATAACTTAAAAAACACAAGCCACCAACTACATAAGAGAAAATTGGAATTGTAGCATACCTTAGTCATTAAGTTTGCAATTCAAAATCTTCCTACAAAAAAGTGTTAGTCATAGATGGCTTCTGTGATAAATTCTATCATGTAGATAAAGAAGAAATAATATCTTATACAAACTCTTTCATCAAAGAGAAAAAGAAGGAAACAATTGCCAACTCATTTTATGAAACCTGTATAAACCTGAAACTAAAATCTGACAATGGCATAATATGAAAAATTATATATCACTCACAAACACACATGCAAAAATTCTTAACAATGTAGTAGCAAATCAAGTTTACCTAATATATAATATTTTTCACACTGATGCATGCCACCTGGAAGAAAAATACATAAACAATTTGCCTGGCCAATCACAATCATGCAGGTGCTCTTCCATTTCCAGTCTGCAGGACTCCCGTTCATCAGATCTGCTTGGATATCTTTGTATTCTTCCACTGTTGCTGCTGTTATCCCATATTCACAATGGAGAGGAACTTGATTCATATTTTACTCTCAGATTCCAGTTGTAACCACCATCACTAGTGCTGTGATGCTCATTTGAATTTGAAAGTTAGAAACAACCAACAGGACCAGGACTAGAGCAAGGCAAATGTCTCAGAAGAAAAATTAATGGGTCACTCAAAAACTTGGTAGTAAAGACAGACCCTAGCCTAAAAAATCAAACTTAATGAAAAAATCCATTATGAACAGAATTTCAATGTTTGATTAAAGACATGACCTGATCCTACACAACTTGTCCTCACCCTAATTCCTGCCATGTCACATCCTGATGTCAACTTTATTGTTTCCTGATCTCATTGGGAGATAAAAGGCCATATATGTTACACTTCTCTCTTCTGGGCTGCTCCTTCAAGGTCAAGAGGGCTCCCAAACTTCTAGATCAAATAATGCTGCATTGTTACATTTACAAGAAGAAAAATCCTGTAGTTTGCAAAAATGATCTCTTCTAGAATATGTTACTAATGCATATTTTATTACATACATTTATGCATTAAAGGGACATATGTTTACAATATGGAAAGAAATGGAAAAGTAATGTTACTCTATTATATATATCTGCAGATACAGTGCATCTCCACCATCTACTAAAGCTACTCCCCTAGACACACACATGCTCAAATGCACACATGTACACAAACACACACATAGACAAACACTCTGGGTGCAGCTGTGAAGTTCAAAAATTGTTTGAGGTATTACCATTCATGTGTAGTGATAGATTCCTATTGATGTTTCATGATTACGCTGATAAACTTCAAGTAATCTCTTTTCAAGGTATTCAGATCAATCCTTGAAGAACAAATATTAATCCTTCGGAGATATCTTTCATTCTACACTTTACCAATAAAGTATTTGTAAAGACAGGAAAGGAGTAGTGGATACTGACACATTGTGGTCTCTGGGCCTGTTTCAAAACATGCACCTCTTTATTATGAAAAGGCAGTTAGGAAATTCTGATCCTCCCACAAGGCATGTTCTACCAAAACACATAGATTGCTGATATGCATATGATGATTTTCAAGACTCATATTAGTCCATTTATTTTACTAAGTAAAAATGTTTTGGCCCTGCTATTTTCCTGTCTGAGAAAGAAACCATTGTTCTGGATTGCTGTATAAACATTGTAGTCATGTTGTAAGGATACCACTAATTCAGGTTTAAGCACATAATTGGCATTTATCAGCTTGCCTTCTTGTTCTATTCTCCCTAAAACTCAATGGTTTGGGTTGCTACCATCCAGGAATATTTCTTTGAAAGTTCAATTATCTGTGTATGTTTGTATTAGCCAAACTGCATGAAGATATGAACTCAGCCACAGTAGCTCAGAGTACTGTCCTTGGATAACACTTAGAGGAAAACAAAACTGCTTTTCTGACAAGCATCTCAAACATCTTAAATAGACAACCTGAGACATAGTCAGAAAACTGTGTAAATCAACCTGACTCATGGGGAAGAGAGATGTGCCAATTTGGAATGCATCTCTCTGTATTCAACAGAAATCCCAATTACAGTTGCTTAATCACATAGGGTTTTATTCATATGCAGGCTGTGAGAAGGTAGTGCAGAGTTGTTGCAGCAGTTTAACAATACTATGAAAATTCGGGGGCTTTCTATCTTATCATACTTATATGCTAAAGGTTTAGTATATAAACCTTTGTTTATGGCACTTATCTTATGGTTGCAAGTTGATTGCTTCAACTCAAGGCTTCCTCCTCAATACCCATGCTGGTTAAGAAAAAAGAAAATGAGCCCTAGCCGGTTTGGCTCAGTGGATAAAGCGTTGGCCTGCAGACTAAAGGGACCCAGGTTCGATTCTGGTCAAGGGCATGTACCTTAGTTGGTACCTTGGTTGCAGGCTCCTCCCCGGCCTGGGCCCTGGTCAGGGCTCATGCAGGAGGCAACCAATCTGTTTTTCTCACATCGATGTTTCTCTCTGTCTTTCCCTCTCTCTTCCACTCTCCCTAAAAAAGTCAATGGAAAAATATCCTCAGGTGAGGATTAATAAAAAAAAAGAAAGAAGAAAGAAAGAAAGAAAAGAAAATGGGTAAAGATTTAAGGAACATTCCCCCAAGACTAGCCTTTTCAAAAATATTTCCTCCCTTAAGACCAATCCCTCAATGATACTTTTAAATTGTCAGCAATAACTGAGTTATATGATATACCTACCTGCAAGGGATTATGGGAACATGAATATTTTGACCCAGAAAGGAAAGAAAAAATGGTCTTGGAAATGGATTTTTTAGTAGACACATGTATTCATTTCCTATTGCTGCTGTAACAAATTACCACAAACTTAGTGCTTAAAAACATAAGTATATTATCTTACAGTTCTAGAGCTCAACAGTTAAACTGGGCTAAAGTTAAGTTAGGGCTGCATTCCTTTCTGGAGGCTCTAAGTAAAAATACTTTCCTTACCTTTTCTAGCTTCTGCACTCTCCCACTTGTGGCTCCCTTCCATCTTCAAAGTCAGTAATGGCTGGTTCAGTCTTTTGCACATAACATCACTCTGATACCGACTCTCTTTCTGCTTCCTACTTCCATTTCTTATTAAGGGCTCTTGTGATTACACTGGAACCACCTGGATAATTTAGGACAATCTCCCAATTTAAAGGCCAGCTGATTATCACAACCTTAATCTCATTGGCAATTGATTTCCCCTTTGCCACACAGCCTCCTTGATTTTCTCTCCAGAACATGCTTTCCTGATAATGAATCTCCTAATTATAGCACTTTTTAACCATTTGAATAGGCTGCAAATCATTAAATTCTGGTTTCTTTTTGCTTAACAGTCCTTCCTTCAATCTATCTCATTCCTCTCACATTTTACTAAAAGCCGCAAGAAGAAAACAGGCTGTAGCTTCCACCCTAGCCTGGAAATCTTCTCAGCTAAATATCGTTAATTGTTTACCAGTCCTTCTCTCCACATTTCCACTGCAGGACACATGATCCAGCTAAGTTTTCTGCCAGTACATAACAAGGATTTCCTTCCCTCCAGTTTCCAATAACATTTTTCTCATTTCCTTTCCTCTGGTTTCCAATATCATTTTCCTAATCCATATTTCTACCAATAGTCTCTTTACCATGATTTAGGTATTCTGGAAGGAAATATATGTTTTCTCCACCATGCTCCTCACTTTCTTCTGTGTCTTTGCTATCAGAGTGATTATCCATGTTTCAACTAACACTCTGTCCAAAACAATCTAAGCTTTAAAAAATCATGCTCTTTAAAATTCTTCCAGCCTCAGCCCAATGCCCAATTCCAAAGCGACTTCTACATTATTAGTTATTTGTTACAGCAGCACTCCACTTCCAACTCTGTATCAGTCAGGGTTCAACCAGAAAAACAGAACCAGCAGGAGATATAAAGAGATTTATTGCAAGGAAGTGATTGATTCAATTGTGGGAGCTGGCTAGGTAAATCAAAAATCAGAGGGGCTGGCTAGGCAAGTCAAAAATCCAAAAGGGCAGGCTGCAACTCTGGACACCAGCAGAAGCTGCTGCCCACAGTCATAATTTCTTCTTCATCTCAGGGAACACTCAGCTCTGCTTGAAGGCCTTTCAGCTGATTGAGTCATGCCCACCCAGATCATTTAGGATATTCTCCCTATTACAAGGTTAGTTGATTAGCAACCTTAATTCCATCTGAACTGTAAGCCCCCTTTGCAATATAACATAACATAGTCACAGGTTCCAGGGAATAGGATGCAGATGTCTTAAGGAGGGCATTATTCTGCCTACCACACTGTCCCATAGTATCTGCAAAGTTAAGAGGCTCATGAAAACAGAACTGATTATTTCTTCAAACCATTCATCACCTTCATTAACATATCCTTTAAAAAGTTTTCTTTAATATTAATTCTACAATTTATTTTTCCAAATTCCTCTAGGCCCAGAATTTGGAGCTCACTTGAGAATTCCTTGCAATAGCAAGAGACAATTTCAAGCAATGTATTACTTGGTCCTAGCGTCTATTGATCTTCAGAGTTTATAGGAACAAGTTAAACACAGCCAATCTGGGTATCCAGTAAAACTGTGCAGGACTCTTATCAGGATCATAACTTCAGTTAAATATAAGAAAAAAACCCATGATTTTTCTCAACATTAGATGAGAAAGATATATTTTCATGAGGTAACATGTATTTTAGAAAGTCTAATAATTACAATTGTGATTTTGATATAAACAGCATGAAATTATACATGTTGCCTATTAATAAAAACAAAAAATACAGAGTTTGAAAGAAACTGGATATGGGTGAATACAAATTGATTCTACCCAAAATGGGTTATAAAAAAGTCATAGCTGTGTAAATAATAAAAACTAAATAAAACCTCTGACAATTTAAAAATGAAGTAGGTAGAAAGGAATCAAATTCTTATGTACTGTCATGAATACTTTTAAATTTAGAATTACATTTATTTCAAGAGGTTAACTTTCATATTAACCTTAAGAAATCAGTACTAAAATTTTTAGTCAGAAATATGAAATTTCCTGGTATTTTTTAACTAATAATATAGTAATTGAAAAAATAATTACAGGACAACAAAACAAAGAATAACTGCTAAGGAAAATAATACAGAAAAATAAAAACAAGTAGAACTACAGGCTATTACTGCATTAAAAAAATGAAGGAAAGATAAAGGAGACAACAAGCGGAAAGTTTCAGATACCTAAACTATCATGGAATGTTGGATTTCCCTCTGCCTTCCTCCCAATGTCCTGGCCTAGAATATTAGGGAAGACAGGCTTCAAGAATTTGAACTCATTACTCCCAGAGCCTCCCGTCAGGCACACCTCATACTGGTAGCTCTGGGACAGGGTCCCAGTACCGCTGACGTCCACCAGGTGGCCCGGAAAGTGACCCTCAGGCACCGAACAGCCACCCACCCAGGCGGCCCTGCTCCGCCTGCACAGCCGCACCGCGATGAACGCCAGCACCGAGAACAGGAACAGCGACGACACCGACGCCAACGCGATGACCAGGTACACGGTCAGCGGGTCGGCCTGCGCCTGGTCGGCCGCCACTTCCGGCAGCGGCAGGTAGGGCTGCGAGAAGCCATCCACCAGCAGCACGTGCAGCGTGACGCTGGCAGACAGCGCGGGCTCGCCATTGTCCTTGACCAGCACCAGCAGCCTGTGCTTGGCCGCGTCG
>NW_005370597.1:3220754-3225883 GCF_000412655.1 Myotis brandtii | reverse complement strand
CGTGGCGCCCACGCGGAACTCGAACGCCTGCAGCGCCTCGAAGTCCAGCGCCCTCAGGGCGAACAGGTGGCCGTTGTCCGCGTTGATGGACACCAGCGAGGCCAGGGGCAGCTGCGGGTCGTGGGGCGGCAGCAGCGAGTAGGTGAGCTGGGCGTTGGCGCCCGCGTCTCTGTCTGTGGCGCTGACGCTGCCGATGTGCAGGGCGGGGCTGTTGTTCTCGCGGAGGAACAGGGTGTAGGAGGTTTGGGTGAAGGCGGGGGCGTTGTCGTTGACGTCGGAGACCAGCAGGGTGATGTTGTGCTGGGTTTTCAGCCTGGGGGTCCCCAAGTCGGAAACTGTAATAGTGACATTATACTGGGCTCTGGTCTCCCTGTCCAGGGCCCCATTCGTTACCAGGGTGTAGAAATTCTCTTCAGTTGGTTTCAGAAGGAAGGGGAGATCATCCTGGATAGAGCAAGTCATCCTTCCGTTGTCCCCCGAGTCTCGGTCTCGAATCTGAAACAGGGCCACTTCTGTCTCGGGGGAATTTTCGGGAATGGGGCTGGTAAGTGATGAAATAGTTAGTTCTGGGGAGTTATCGTTAACATCCACCACCTCAATGGAGACTGAACATTTTCCTGAAAGTCCCCCGCCATCAGAGGCATCTATATCCAGCTCATATGAGGATATTGTCTCAAAATCTAGTTTTTTAATTAGCCGAACTTCTCCTGAAAGGCTGTTTACTTCAAAAGTTTTGCTTATCTCCTGAGAACTATAAGAAAGAGCGTATGATATCTCTCCGTTTGTCCCAGTGTCTAAATCTCTAGCAGAAACCTTGACAACTAGGGAACCTACAGGGCTGTTCTCAGGGACCTGCACGTGGTACAGTCTCTGTGCAAACTCAGGGGCGTTGTCATTGACATCCAAGACCAAGATGTGCACCTGGGCGGTGCCAGACAGGGGTGGAGAGCCGCCATCCAGGGCTGTGAGGGTTAATCTGAGCTGGGCCTGCTCCTCACGATCCAGCTCCTTGTCCAGCACCAGCTCGGGGTATTTCCTGCCATCTCCTAGGTCGCGGGTGGAAACATGGAAATGGGAGCTGGGACTGATGCTGTAGTTTTGGATGTTGTTGTTGCCCACGTCCAAATCCTGGGCTTTTTTCAGAGGAAACACGGTCCCAGGAGGGCTAGTCTCTGGGATTCTCAGCGTCATTTCTCTTTCAGAAAACTCAGGAGAATGATCATTTATGTCTCTCACCAGTAGCTCAGCTCGAAATACTCCCAATGGTTTTTTCAGTAACACTTGGAAATGCATCACACATGGGTCAGTGGAGCCACACATCTCCTCCCGGTCCAGTTTCTCATTTAATATCAAGTCCCCGGTCTGCAGATCAAGCTGCAATCGGGGTTCCTTATCTTCAGTGACCACCCGGGCTCCCCGCGCAGCTAGCTCTCCGGCTCCCAGCCCCAGGTCCTTGGCCAAGTTGGCCACAAAGGAGCCGCTCTCTGTTTCCTCCATCACGGAATAGCGACGGGATTCCCATCCTGCCACAGCCACTCCCACCAAAAGAAAGAGAACCAGGACTTGCCTTTGTTTAGGAAAGCGCTCCTCTCCGACCTCCATCTTTATTTCACAAACACCTTTCCAGGAACCGGGCCCAGCTCTACCTTAGGGAGCAATGGGACTGCGATAGGGATGGATCTCTCAGTTGGTAATCTGTCCTGAAATGTTGCTGAGTAGCATTCTCTGGACACTCTCTGGTCCTCAGCTCCGTTACAGGCTTTTCTCCTCCTCTAGCGATCTGAGGTTGAATTAGTTGAATTTCCTGGGCTCTTTTTTTTTTCTTTTTCTTTTTCTTCGCCTTAGCCTGCAGCGCCACCATGCGTTGTCTTCGAAAAAATTTGCTACAATTGCATTCTCTATTTGTATGTACCTATAGTAATCTAGTAATCCCAATCATTTATCTATCTAGTAATACCAGTTATCTATTGGGAGTTTTGGAAATGTTTTTTGGGATATGATGTAATCAGAAAACCATGCAATTAAAATTATTTATTCATTCAAAGATCTATTATTGATATAATGTACTAGGTTCTGAGCTACATTAGTAAACAACCCAGACATGGTTTTTATCTTCCAGAACCTGTAGTTTTGGGGGGATGTTCTGGAGAACTGAGAGGTGAAAGAAGACTTATTAGTGATCAGTCATCTTGTAAAAATAAGAGTCAAGCTATATGATTCCTTAAAATTCTCTCAGCAAAAATGAATGAATTCCTCTAGATTTTCTTTCAGATTCTAGACAGCCTATATGCCAGAATTGTGGTTATTATTGGTTAATCACATCACAGAAAAAAGCTACTAGTTCATTGCAGTTTACATATTCTTTCTACTTGAAGTCAGAGAGTTATGATATTTTAACCTTTTAAACTACAGGAAAATGCATATGAGAACACTTCTTTAGCTCTGAGCATGCTTCATTGATCACCATCTGATAGAGCATGCTTACTTATTTCTTTTCTGTGTCATCCTAGAGTTCCAAAACTTTTTATTTTGATATTCTTCAACAGCTAGTCCCAGGCACATGGCAGATGCTCAATAAATATTTGTTGAATATGTCAATGAAGAAATCACAATGTAAAAATTTTGACAGATGGATTCTCCTCCTAATGCAAAAGCCCATATTTTTTTTGCTGTAATCTTAATTCATTATATGAGAAACCATGCTCCCAAGTAGCTATGCTCTTTTGAATAGTAATTTAATATAACTCAGAATGATCTAAAATGTTTTTCATTAAATAGCAAAATACCCTTGCTCACCCCTAAACAAAAGGATACATTATAAAAAAGAAAGAACAAAACAACCAGGCTATAATGATTCTACAAATAGGGTATACATTTCTTTAAAACGTATTTTACATTGTCAGTGTTAATTCACACTAATGCTATTATGACACTAATGCTATTAAATATTTCTTATATAGAATTTTCTAAGAATTTCTATATAAAGTGTACAATTTGGAAATATCCATCAATTCTCAAAAATATGCAGTCTAACAAAAGTTTGCGCGTGTCCCTTACAAATTACTAATATTCCACCATCTTTTGACCCAACTATTGTTAAATTTATATAATTACAATGTTTTTAAATCCTCACCTGAGAATATTTTTTCCATTGATTTTTTTTAGGATAATGGAAGGGGGGAAGAGAAGAGAGAGAGAGAAACATCAATGTGAAAGAGACTCCTGGATTGGTTGCCTCCCACCTGCAACCCAGGTACCTGCCCTTGACCAGGTATCCAACCCTGATATCCTTTGGTTCAAAGGCCCATGCTCTACCACTGGTTGATTTTAGAGAGAAGCATCATTTTGTTGTTCCACTCATTTATGCATTCATTGGTTGATTCTTGTATGTGCCCTGAGTGGGGTTGAACCCACAACTTTGGTGTATCAGGATGACTCTCTAACCAACTGAGCAACCCAGCCAGGGAGACAACCACAACTTATGTTCCAGATTAATAGTAAGTTTTAATCCATATAAGAATATGTAAACATGCTTTTGACAAGTGAAAAAAACCACCTAGCTATCTTAATTAGAGAGAAATTTATTAAAAGACCATTTATTTCCAAAAACCCAAAGGAGAAAGCAAACTTGGGAGAAAATGGAAAATATACAATTAGGTTGTTCTTTGGGCATCTCCTTCCTTCTTGTCTCTAAGTGGATTGATTTTCTGTGCTTTCCATGTATTTAGCTAGCATAATATCATTTTCTTATTAAGTTCCTAACAAAGAGACTATTTTATATCTGGTTTCCAAAGCAATTTTTTAAACAGAGAGAGAATCAGATTGGCACAGCTTGGATAAGCAATGTCTTGTCTGACTGTCTGAAATCACAAAAAGAGAGGGGTCATTAAAATAAACATGGCTGCAACAGTAGACATCTACTGAAGAGAGAAGTTTCCAGAAAGAGATGTGGTAGGATCTATTATTTAAATATTTGGAAATAATCTAATACTCTTTCACTATGGTGACAGAAGATGATTTGACTTTGGGTGGTGGGCACACAATGCAATATACAGCTCATGCATCATAGAAATGTACATTTGAAACCTATATAATCTTATTAACCAATGTCATCCCAATAAATTTAATTTAAAAATAATACTCATATATATCATATACTGAAGGTTGATATAAAGAGGTGAAAATCCAGTATGGGAGAAATCATTGTTTTTCTATTTAATACTACTGTGAAAAAAAAACATGCAATTTTTGCAGACACTTCTCCATTCAAAAATTTTAGATGGGTAGACATAATATATTAAGCTGAAGATACCTTAATAACTCATTAGATTTGTATCATGCCTGTCTCCTAAGAAACCACAACATCAAAGTTTTTAAAAATGTTTCTGGACAACATTCAAACAGAAAATGGTCCTGGGGTTATCTTCAAATCAATTGTGGTTGATGAAGAGTTGATAAATTGAACAAATATTCATACTTTTTAGTATGAAGTACATTTGCAAGTTCTTTGTCTTAGTCAAATAGAAATGATAAAAAGAGAGTAAACAAGCCATAGCCGGGTTGGCTCTGTGAACAGAGCCTCCTCCTGCAAATTAAAGGTTTCAATTCCATGCCCTGCCTGAACAATGTTTTTCTTTCACATCAATGTTTCTGTCTCTGTCTCTCGCCCTCCTTTCCACACGCTCTCTCTCTAAAAACAAAAAATCAATGGGAAAAAAATCCTTGGGTGAGAATTAACACACACACACACACAGAGAGAAAGAGACCATGAGTATATACTTAAAGTTTCTAATCTCCTTAACTAGGAAATAAAATCAAAGAAAATCTGTATGTATTAAAATTGGTAAGGGAGACATAATATATTTTAAAAGAGCTAATCTTCACCTGGAATGCTCTGAAAATTTAACAAATTCCTAATTGAATCCAAAACCATTTACAAAATTAGAGTTTTCCTCCACACCATTCACAGACCCCGGATGGTTGGAGGCAACAGATTTTAGGAACTTAAACTCTCTGGTGGTTCCTGAGCCTCCATTCAGACACACCTCATACTGGTAGCCCTGGGACAGGGTTCCTGTGCCGCTGATGTCCACCAGGTGGCCCGGAAAGTGGCCCTCGGGCACCGAACA
>NW_005370597.1:3214366-3220243 GCF_000412655.1 Myotis brandtii | reverse complement strand
CGTGGCGCCCACGCGGAACTCGAACGCCTGCAGCGCCTCGAAGTCCAGCGCCCTCAGGGCGAACAGGTGGCCGTTGTCCGCGTTGATGGACACCAGCGAGGCCAGGGGCAGCTGCGGGTCGTGGGGCGGCAGCAGCGAGTAGGTGAGCTGGGCGTTGGCGCCCGCGTCTCTGTCTGTGGCGCTGACGCTGCCGATGTGCAGGGCGGGGCTGTTGTTCTCGCGGAGGAACAGGGTGTAGGAGGTTTGGGTGAAGGCGGGGGCGTTGTCGTTGACGTCGGAGACCAGCAGGGTGATGTTGTGCTGGGTTTCCAGCCTGGGGGTCCCCATGTCCGTGACGGTGATGGTGATGTTGTACTCGGCCTGACTCTCTCTGTCTAGAGGTCCTTCTGTTACCAGCTTGTAGAAATTCTCAACGGAATGTTTCAGCGTGAAAGGGAGATCTTCCTGGATGGAACACACCATCCTTCCATTCTCCCCAGAGTCTGGGTCTTGAACACTGAAAAGAGCTATGGTCGTTTCCGGGGAATTTTCTGGAATGGAGCTTGTAAGTGAAACCACCTTCAGTTCTGGGGTGTTGTCGTTTACATCCACCACTTGTATTATGACAGTGCATTTTCCAGAAAGACCTGCCCCATCAGACGCCTTAATATCCACCTCATATGAAACAGTTTTTTCAAAATCTAGTTTCCTAATGATTGTAATTTCACCTGTGCGTTCATTAAGTGCAAATGTCCTAGTAATCTCTTCATCGCCATAAAAGAATGAGTAGGACACTTCCCCGTTTATTCCCGTGTCTAAATCCCTCGCGGAAACAGTGACAACAAGGGAGCCCAGAGGGCTGTTCTCCAGGATCTGCACTCTATAGAGTGGCTGCACAAACTCAGGGGCGTTGTCATTGATATCCAACACCTCAATGAGGACCAGGGCGGTGCCAGATTTGGGAGGAGCTCCGCCATCTACTGCCGTGAGCGTTAACCTCAGCTCCGGCTGCTCCTCGCGATCTAGAGCTTTGTCCAGAACCAGCACTGGGTACTTTCTGCCCTCACTGCCATTTCGGGTAAGAACGTGGAAGTGGGAGTTGGGGTGGATGGTATAGTTTTGAACATTATTGATGCCCACATCCAAGTCTTGTGCATTTTTCAGGGGAAACACAGTCCCTGGAAGAGTACTTTCCATGATTTTCAAAATCATTTCTGCTTTCGGGAACACAGGTGAATTGTCATTTATGTCACGGACCAAAAGCTTAAACCTATAGACTTCCAAAGGCTCTTCCAGTAACACCTGGAATTGCAGCACACAAGGTTCAGTGGGACCACACAGCTCTTCCCGATCCAGTTTCTCATGTACTTGTAAATCTCCAGTCTGAAGGTTCAGCTGAAAATGTTCTCTGTTGTTGTTAAAAATGACACGAGCCCTCCGCCCAGACAGCTCCCTTACCTCCAGCCCTATGTCCTTTGCTAGATTGGCCACAAAAGAACCACCCTCTGTTTCTTCTGCGACGCTATAACCTTTCTGCTCTGCGCTAGTCTGAGCCAGAAAAACAAAGAGAAGCAGGACTTGCCTTAGTGTAGGAAAGCGCTCCTCTTCAGCCTCCATTTTTTTCAGCGCCAGAAGTCTTTGGGGTCGGCTGCCTGTTGGGTCTGCAGGAAGTCTGCCCGGGGAATCAATCCTTGCCGCAGGGTAATTCCGTTAAGGATCCTCCTCTCTTCCTTAGATCTGTGTAATGACCACCAGAACCGGAACCCTCCCCTCCTCAGGTCTGTTTTTTCGAAGCCTTAGCTTACAGCGCCACCATGTGTTGCACTTAAACCTAGTTTGCTGGAAATGCTACAAAAAGCTTTCTACTTGATTTATGCACACACACATACACAACCACCACCACGGATTATATATCGGGTGGTTTATAAATAAAATTGTAACTTCTATTTTCCTGTGAGATTGTGAATGTGGAAATGGTGCCAGCCACTTTGGGAAATGATGCAAGAACAAAGCTAACTGTATTTATTTGTTTATTCAATAAACCTTATTGATTTCATATTATATGTCAGGCAGTATACTAAGTGGTGGGAATACACATAGCTTCTTTGTTGTTCTGAAGCTTACAATATAAAGTCTACTATACTATCTGTATTCTGGGGTAATTGAGTAGAAAAAGATGGGTAGTTATCAGTCTATTCCTAAAGAAATCAAACTCTTAACACACTGCCAGCAAGGTAGATGAAGAGATTCATTTACATACTTCAAGAGTATAAACTTAAGTGACAGACCAGCTAGGACTGGTTTATTATGCAAACTAAATAAATAGCTTAAGGGATTGTGGATAACTTATTTATAAATATTGTCTACAGATATTGTCTCAATATCTCTGTAAGCACTGTTGTATTGACTATTAATTATCTAAAACTATTTGTAGAAAGCATCTACATCTGTTACTAAAACTAAGATATATACATGTTGAAGTTAACATTCACTGAGATCTTGAAAAGTAGGGAAGTCAACATTACAAATATACTAAAGAGCTAAAGTTACAGTAGTAACTAAAGTGCAGAAGAAAATAAGTTAGGTTTATTTGAAACAGCAGGTTAAACTTATTCTCAAGTAGGAAACACAATTTACTTTTAGCAAGCAACTCACGTAGCTCTTGAGGGTAGCTGGAGATCCTGACACCCTAGAATAAAGTTTTTACTCCTAAGGACGGAAAAAATATCTTGGGGAGAGGGACCTGGAGTCTCCCCAGTTGCACCAAATTTTAAACAATACTTTAATATTGTTTAAATAACCAACAGTATAACATAGTCTGGCACTCCAGTCACCTGGATAACTGGGAAAACAGCTTGGGCCTCATGTAAACATTGTGTTGAATATTGGTTCAATTCTATTGAGGTACAAATCATTCTATTTTAGAATGTTTTCTTCTAGTAGTGAAACAAATTTAATTAAATCAACCTTCAAAATATGAGAACATGCTGGTTACAGTTATATCTAAGAATTTTCCTCAGAGATCTTGGTCATGGATCCAACCTCTCTACTATGAAATTAAATAGGCAAGAAAATGTGCCCTTAATATTCATGCATTAAAAAAATTAACCAGTAGAAGCTGGTATCTAAGTCAGTGAGCAAATGCATCAAAATTAGTTTTTCATTCCCATCTGTCATCTCTCAGAAAAAAATTCTCCTTATTTTTCTCTTCTAAGGAGAAAAATTTAAGCTTGTAGACTTGGCAGGAAACTTAAACTTTTATGAGCCTTTTTAATAATAGAGTATGTGTCCATCAAATACTGTATTATTCTTAAAATCATGAATCAACCCATATAATCTATAAACTACATTATTTGTAGACTCTGAAGATTTTACATTAAATGATAAAATAATTATGTTCACATGTCTGATGATCCTGAGAAAAGGTATAGACACTCAAACAATAACAATCTAAGTGTTACTTTTAAAAACTAGTCCTGGGGCACATACAATAATGGAGGGAAACTTGTTAGAAAAACATTCCATAAAACCCTTTGTAGCATTTCTTCTGTTGAAAGACTTTGCCAATTATTTATAAAATTAAGGTTTATAACAAAATTCTCTAGTATAGATTAATTATCTCAAAGCTTGTACATTTGTTATTCCATTCATTGGCTAAGTTAATATTAGAAGCATGCAACAAAGGACCTAGGTTTGCTGTTATATAGGCTAATTGAGTACTCAAGACTTCACGTATCTTTCTTGTCTCTTTTGGTTTCCAGTAATCCCCCCATGGGTTAAATAAAAAATTTTTATTATTAGGAAACTGGAGTCTTATTGTAAAACTCAAAGACAACAAGACTTTGGGGACTTGGAGATACTGGAATGAGAAACTGATAGGTCTAGATAGAACCAAGTGCATAGCTGTCTTAGTCTACTGTTTCTTAGGTTTCTGTTTCCTCCACTTCCTTATTCATTCTCACCTTTACTCTTTCCTTCCCTTCCTTCCTCCCCTCTTTTCTTGCTCTTTACCTGTGATTCTATGTTGCAAGCCCGCCTCATGTAAACATTGTGTTGAATATTGGTTCAATTCTATTGAGGTACAAATCATTCTATTTTAGAATGTTTTCTTCTAGTAGTTCTTTACTCTTTCCTTCCCTTCCTTCCTCCCCTCTGTTCTTGCTCTTTACCTGTGATTCTATGTTGCAAGCCGAAACAGGGCTAAACATGGCTACCTCAGCCTATGTTTAACATTTATTTCCTAGTTACAAGCAATCAAGAAAAAATAGGTGAACTGCATCTTAATTGCCAATTTAAGGGCTTGGAGAATGTGACTATTTCTGCTTTAATCAGGAGTCTGTTGCTGAACCAATCAAAATAGTCAGGAAAAGTAAAGAAAATGGAACAAACATCTAAATAGTGTTTATCTCTCTTGGATCATACTGGGGAGCTCTCAGACATGAATCAACCCATATAATCCATAAATGATGTGGCTAAATATCTGCCTTAATCTGAACAAGATTAGAATTTATTTTAATACACCACCTATCAGCAATATAAACAATTCACAAAATATTTACACAGAAACATACCTAAATGGAGAAAAAAATTATCTGAAATATTTGGCAGAAGAGAATAGAAAAATTGATTATACTTTAAAATACCTTTAAAAGGTAACATTAAAAATCAACCTAAGCAGATGACAAAGCAATTATGTTTTGATTCATAGCATGCATTTCCTCTATAATAATACTATCAAACATAAAAACTGGTTTGGTGAAAGCATTTAGAACCCAGAACACCCAGAGACTATGACTGAGCTGAGTGTGCAATTAACCCAGAAGGGAAAATGCTGTATACAGGGTGGGCAAAGGTAGGTTCACAATTGTTAACACGTGAAACACAGTTTGTTCTTTTTTTAAGTCAAGAGGTTTTATATATTTTTTTATTGATTGATTTTTTACAGAGAATTAGGGAGAGGGAACGAGAATTAGAAACATCAATGAGAGAGAAACATCGATCAGCTGCCTCCTGCACACCCACTGGGGGGTATGTGCCAGCAACCAAGGTACATGCCCTTGACCGGAATCGAACCTGGGACCCCTGAGTCCGCAGGCAGACGCTCTATCCACTGAGCCAAACTGGTTAGGGCCACAGTTTGTTCTTGTATTATTTTCCATATGAATAACTGTAAACCTACTTTTGCTCCATCGTGTAAATAAATTATTTGAGGTTGCATTTTGGAAGAAAGACTAAACAAATTCTAGCTCCCTCAGTTTTTTTCCAGTTAATATAAAGAAGAGCAGAAAGTAGACATTGAAATTTCTGAGCTCTTAGTGAGGTTACTCAAAAGAAATAATTTTACATTACAATGAATAAATTTTACAAAGAAATAGCACTCTTTCTACAAGTTTTGCATAATAATGGAATTCCTAATTGAACCCAAAGCCATTGAGAAAGGTGTGGCTTTCCTCCTTTTCAGGATTTTGGGGCGGGAGGCTGGGGATAACTGGTTTAAGGAACTTGAATTCACTGGTCCCTGAGCCTCCCGTCAGACACACCTCATACTGGTAGCTCTGGGACAGGGTTCCTGTGCCGCTGATGTCCACCAGGTGGCCCGGAAAGTGGCCCTCAGGCACCGAACAGCCACCCACCCAGGCGGCCCTGCTCCGCCTGCACAGCCGCACCGCGATGAACGCCAGCACCGAGAACAGGAACAGCGACGACACCGACGCCAACGCGATGACCAGGTACACGGTCAGCGGGTCGGCCTGCGCCTGGTCGGCCGCCACTTCGGGCAGCGGCAGGTAGGGCTGCGAAAAGCCATCCACCAGCAGCACGTGCAGCGTGACGCTGGCAGACAGCGCGGGCTCGCCATTGTCCTTGACCAGCACCAGCAGCCTGTGCTTGGCCGCGTCG
>NW_005370597.1:3206401-3214030 GCF_000412655.1 Myotis brandtii | reverse complement strand
CGTGGCGCCCACGCGGAACTCGAACGCCTGCAGCGCCTCGAAGTCCAGCGCCCTCAGGGCGAACAGGTGGCCGTTGTCCGCGTTGATGGACACCAGCGAGGCCAGGGGCAGCTGCGGGTCGTGGGGCGGCAGCAGCGAGTAGGTGAGCTGGGCGTTGGCGCCCGCGTCTCTGTCTGTGGCGCTGACGCTGCCGATGTGCAGGGCGGGGCTGTTGTTCTCGCGGAGGAACAGGGTGTAGGAGGTTTGGGTGAAGGCGGGGGCGTTGTCGTTGACGTCGGAGACCAGCAGGGTGATGTTGTGCTGGGTTTTCAGCCTGGGGGTCCCCAAGTCGGTGACCGTGATGGTGATGTTGTACTCGGTACTGGTCTCTCGGTCCAATGGCCGTTCTGTTACCAGGGTGTAGAAGTTCTTAAAAGTAGGCTTCAAGAGAAAGGGGAGATTGTCCTGAATTGAGCAAACCATCTTCCCGTTATCTCCAGAGTCTTGGTCTCGTAAGCTGAAAACAGCGACCACCATTTCAGGCGAGGAATTTTCTGGTATGGGGCTGGTAAGAGATGTCATGACTATTTCCGGAGGGTTGTCATTCACATCTACAACCCGAACCAAAATTGCTGATTTTCCTGAGAGACTCCCACCATCAGTGGCCTGAATATTTATTGTGTAAGACTGAACTAACTCAAAATCCAGAAGCGCTTTTAAGTGGACTTCGCCAGAAGTTGGATGGATTTCAAATGTTTTCCGTGTGTCTTTGGAGACGTGGGAAAATGAGTAAGTTAGTTCTCCATTTATTCCTGCGTCTAAATCTGTAGCAGACACCTTGATGACTAAGGAGTCCAGAGGGCTGTTTTCTGGTACCTGAACCTCATAGACAGGCCTTTCAAACTCCGGTGCATTGTCATTGATATCTAAAACCAAAACACGAACCACTGCAGTTCCAGACCTGGGCGGAGACCCACCATCCAAGGCTGTTAGCGTTAATCTAATCTCGGGCTCCTTTTCTCGATCCAGGGATTGGTCCAGTACCAGCTCCGGGTATTTCTTGCCCTCATCACTGTCTTGTACTTTGAGGTGGAAATGAGGATTGGGACTTAATGTGTAGTTTTGGACGCCATTCTTTCCTACATCCAAATCCTGAGCACTCTCCATTTGGAATTCGGTTCCTGGAGCAGTACCTTCCGAGATTCTCAGAAGTATGTCTTTATCTAGGAATGTGGGAGTGTGATCATTTATGTCTTTAACCCAAAGCTCAGCCTGAAAAAATTGCAAAGGATTTTCCAGTAACACCTGGAAATGCAACATACATGGCTCCGTGAGATCGCAAAGTGCCTCCCGGTCCAATTCCTCATTTAAAAGCAAGTTGCCAGTCTGCGGATCCAACCACAAGTATGATTTATAATCGTCAAAGATGACCCTAGCCCCCCGCGCAGCCAGGTCTTCCACACCTGAACCTATGTCTTTCACCACGTTGGCTATAAAGGATCCGGTCTCCGTTTCCTCTGCCACAGAATAGCGCCTGGTCTCTGAACACACCAAAGACCCTCCCAGGAAAACAAAGAAAAGCAGCACTTGCCTTACATGCTGAGGGCTCTCCTCTCCCAGCTCCATGGCTCCTTAGCCAAACGCCTTTCTTTGGAAATGTTTCAGCTCAATCTCAAACAGCTCCAGGAGTTGCTCCTCCCAATCAGCCTGGACCTTTAGTAATCTATAGATTTATAATCCCGCTGTGAGGCTTTTGTTGGCTGCCTAGCTTTCTTTTGAAAGCCTCTTTTTCCCCTTCCTGCTTCTTTAGTGCTCTCAGCTCCACTGGTTAATGGAAGCCAATGGCTTCTGATGTAACAAAAATTACCCTATCTTATCCTGCAGCGCCACCAAGTGACTCTACAGATTCTCAGGTTTTAAACAAAATCAAGTAAGTTGAGACAGAAGATTGCTCTACCTTGTGTGTTTATTGATGGATTTAAATTATATTCTCTCCTAAATTCCTATTTTCTTTTCTAAGTTACATTCTTTGTGATATGTGATGCTGTTGCTGTTCATTCCTTAACACAGTAAACCACAATTGGCTAGAACTGTCATGGCTATAAAAAACATATATTGAAGATACAGCCCCAATTTCAAATAAGTTATGCTCTCTCATCTTCAAATAAGTTATGAAGACAATATATAAAACAACTAAAAATAGTTAGGATGACTCTTCTATGTAATAGACTTAGTGGGCAAGAAGTTTCCAGAAAAACTAGAGGTCTTAGTTGTCCCTAGCTGTCAACAAATACTCTAAGACAATAAGAATAAGGTTCACTGGAAACTGAACCTGGTATATGCAAATAGTTGTTTTGGGGAGGCTGACATTTCAGATTTGGTAAATGGTACCATTTATTTAGGGATCCTCCATAGGAAACTGGTACCATTTATTTAGGGATCCTCCATAGGAAACTTATCTGGCAGCAGTAAAAAGTAAACGGTAAATGGTACCATTTATTTAGGGATCCTCCATAGGAGACTTATCTGGAAGCAGTAAAAAGTAAATAAATACTCAACAGTAATGAATAAAATATGTCTAGTTTCTGAACATTAAAAAAAGTTGAACAAATTAGACCCCAATTTAGTTGTGGAACTGAGTTTCATGTTGCAGATCCAGGTCTTCCAAAAGTATCCATTCAACAATTTGTTCAGCAAATATTTATTGATCATATATTTTGTGCTAGGCCTGGTGATAAATGTTAGGAATAGAGTAGTAAACAGACAGACATAGTTTCTGTCCTGAAATGTGGAGGCAGAGAAGTGATCACACATTAAAAATAGAACATAGTGAATGGCATGATAGCAAAAGTATATGCAACTATAAGAGCAAAGGTGAGGGTTATCTAACCAGAATTTGGAAGTACAGAAAAAACTTTTCTGTAAAAAGGATATCTAAATTGATACATAAAAGATGAGTATGAGGAATCCAAACCAAAATTCAGTGTGGGGTGAAATTTCCAGGAAAACGAAAAACATGATATCCAAAATGAAAGACTTGTTTTGGAAGAACTGAAGTAGGATCAATAAGGTTGAGCAATACAGCAAAAGGAAAGAAACTGTGAGAGTTGAGACTGAAAAGATAAGCAAATATTTTGTGTCATGCCATTCAAACTCTACATCAGTGGAAATGCAAGATTATGAAAGGTTTTAAATAGAAAAATGACATGGCCATATTTTTACTTTTCAAAAGATCATCCTATTTCAGAGTTAAGAATAAATTAGAAAGGAGTAAGACTAGAGGCAGGAGACTGATTAGAAGTTGTTGCAATAGTACATGTAAGAGATGAGATTGGCCTCAACTAGAAATGCAGTAATTAAAATAATCAAGATAAAATCTATTGGATGTGGTGATAGATTAGATATAGAGGCACTCGAATAAGAAGGAACTGAGGCTTAGGGAACTGAGTAAATGATAGCACTATCAACTGATAAAGTAAATACAACAAGGGGAGATGAGAAAATGGGTATAGAGCTGGAGAAGATGTTTCATTTTTTAGGAAGGGAAAATTTTAACTTAAAACATGTTGAGTTTGAGGTATCCATAGAGCATCCATTTAAATATTTATGTAAATGAGCTTCCATTATATAAATGCAAGTGAGAAAAGAGGTTTGGGCTGAAGAGACAAATTTAGAATTTATTGGTATAAATGGTGATTGGAGCCCTTCAAGAAAGAATATAAGTTGTAGGCTAAGAGAAGTATGTTTGACTATGTGATTTCAGTTCTTCGAGACTACCATCTCCAGGAAGTGGCCATACTCATAGGTGACTCGACTAGACTAGAAGTGGATGTTACTAAAGATGAAGAAGGCTAGAAACTCCTTAATTCAGAATTGTGGTATGGCATGAACAGAGGAAAACTATAAGAAGTTGTATATTTGAGAGTAAAATGTCTTTACAGCAATTCTCTCTTATGATCTTGATTCATTTAAAAACCAAACTGATATCCAATTGGTTTGATTCTCTCATTTGATGATTCTTTTTTGTTGTTGTTAATCCTCACTAGAGGATATTTTTACATTTATTTATAGAGACAGTAGGAGGGAGGGGAGAGAGAGAGGAAAAATATCCATGTGATAGAGACACTTGGCATCCTGACTGTGCCCTTGACTAAGAATCAAACCACTGAGCCAAAACCGGCCAGGGCTCTCATTTGATGATTCTTATGTGCAAAAACTATTTAGGTAGGAAAGTTTGCTAATTTATTTCAACACATTTGTATATGTATTTATTGATTTTAGAGAGAGAGGAGGGAAGAGGGATAGGTAGAAACATTGATGAGAGAAAGACATCTATAGGCTGCCTCCTGCACACCCCCTACTGGGGATCAAACCTGCATCTGGGGCCTGTGACCATAATCAATGGGGGACCTCTTGGTTCATGGGTCAACGCTCAACTACTGAGCCACACCAGCTGGGCTCTTTCAGCACATTGAAGATATCTTATTTTCTTTTAGTTTCCATTGCTACTGTTGAGAAATTGTCAACATGGAACATAGCTGTCACTCTAATAGTCTTGTGTTTAAAGGTTAAATGTCTTTTCCCCATGGTTTTTACTTTTTGGGGGGTGGTTTACTTTTTTTAAAAAAGATTTCTTTGTTTTGGGCTTTCTGAAATTTCACAATGATGTTTCCAGGTATGAATTTTTTAAAATATGGAACGCTTCATGAATTTGCGTGTCATCCTTGCGCAGGGGCTATGCTAATCTTCTCTGTATCGTCCCAGTTTTAGTATATGTGCTGCCGAAGCAAGCATGGTATGAATATCTTTTATTTATCCTGCTAGGTTTATTTGGATCTCTTGAAACTGAATTGGTGTTTTCATCAATTCTGGAAATTCCCAGCAATTATTTTTTTTTCAAATAATTGATCCTTCTGTAATTCTGGTTAAATATATGTTAAACCTTTTTATTCTGTCCTATGTTTCTAACCATCTTCTTTGTATTTTTCATCTTATTAACTGTCTGAGTTGCATGCTGGATAAATTATATTCTGACTTCTTTTACTCCATGAATTCTTTATTTGGATATATCTAATTTTCTATTAAGACTTTTATTCAGTTTCAAATTTTGATTATCATATTTTTCAGTTCTATTCTGTTGTCTTCTAACCTTTCAAATTTATTTTCTGTACATCTTTAAGTATAACTTTACTTCAATTAGAGTGATTAGCATATTATGGTCTGTGTCTGATAATGAAGATATTTGAAGTGTTTGCAAATTTATTTCTGTGTTCTTTTTTCCCTCCTGCTGGCTCTCACTCATAGTGTCATGTTTCTTTGTGTATGCAGTTATTTTGTGTTAAAGTTAACTAAAATTATTTATATAATAGTTCTAGGCTTAGAATGAATAAACCTTCTTCATAGAAGGTCTGCATTTGGTTCTATTAGGATCTGTCACCTTAAATCAAAATTCAAGTTCAAAGCTGATATTCCACACGAAGGATCACCCACCTACTGGTTAAGATGTGGTTCTTAGGGATTTATATTTATTAATGTGAGGGTCTTCTATAAATTTCTTAATTTGTTATGCTTCTCCCTTATTATATAAACCATCAAAATAGAGGTTCACATTTCCCAGGATTCCAAGTGTTCCCAGGGAAAAAGTGGACATGGGGCTCATTTATCTCTTCAGGTTACTTTTAAATAGTAACTGTGACCTGACAATATATGTGCCTTTTTAGGTCATTATTTTCAGTGGAAGTGTTGGTCTACATAATCTATACCATCCTAATTAAAAATGTAAAGTATCACTTGGTATGTCTCAAAATTACAAGTAAATTCTTAGGTTTCATGGGGTTCAGGGGATTGATCTTCTCAAGAGCATAGAGAAATAATATCTATTTTTAGCAACTGATCAATACTAAATCAACTTCATAATGCTGCAATCAATTTAAACAATCTCTTAGAAGAGACAATTTCTGTCATGGACATTGGTATAGTTCTCACTTCTCACTGCACCATAATCCTCCTACATATAAACACATGTCTCCTTTCCTACATCTGTTCCTTCTTCTCTCCTTCCATTATGTTTATTTATATATTTGTATTTTCTACAAATATGGTATTATGTATTATATGGGTATATGGCACTGTACTATACATCCAAAGTCTTCCTCCTTTATTTCATTAACAGTGTGAATTTTCATTTCAATTTCTTAAGAAATTTTTTCACCTGTACTTTTCTGCTGGAGGATTATTTACTCAAGATAATACCATAGACTACATTCTAGTTAAGTAATAAACAATATAAAATAATACAAATTTAAACTAGCAAACAGGGTATATTTACAGAAAACAAAACAGGGATATAAAGTATCAGAACATTGTAAGACCCTTCTCCCAAATCAGCATCAGCATCAACAACAATAAAGAAAAGTTACTTAAGAAATCAATAATTTCCAATGTGGTCACTTTTATTTTGTCAAAAAGTAAAATCTCAAAAAAAACACTTTACTATAAACTTACAAAAAGGTACTCTAGTACTGAATACAGTAAGTTAACATTTTTAATGTTTATGATGAAAAGTTTTCTAGAATAATATGATAAAATCCAATTTCTTTTCACCCAGATTCAGCAGCATTTAAAATTTTTGCTTTAGCTACACTTTAACGAAATGTCTAGAAGTAAATTACATATATTGTGGCATTCACTCTTAACACATTAGATTGCAATTCCAAATAATCCACAACATTGTTTTACATAACAATACTATTACCACAAAAAATGAGCAATAACTTCTTTAACATGCCATTTTTCAACTTTTAAAATTGATTTGAGAGAGAAACGTCAATTTGTTGTTCCACTTATTTATGCATTCATTGGTTGATACTTGTGTGAGTCCTAAAAAGGAATTGAACTCGCAACCTTGATGTATCAGGATGACTTTATAACCAACTGAGCGACCTGGCCAGCCCAATATGCCATTTTTGACAAAATAAATGAAAAAACAAGCAAACAGAAAACACACAAACTAATAAAGATTTGTAAAGCAAAATGCAAGAACTTCAGGAATAATACGTGCAACTACTGTACAACTGAAATCCACTATAAATTGGCAAAGTATTACCAGTTTGCCAAGAATAATGAAAGACTAAATGTTTAAAATAAAAATTTTATTGGATGTTTAATCCAAAGCTATTCCTAAAGTTCTCATTTTCCTCTACATTCCTACCAGTGTCATGGATTGGAAGATTGGGAACAATTGGCTTCAGAAATTTAAACTCATCTGTCCCAGTACCTCCCATCAGACACACCTCATACTGATAGCTATGGGACAGGGTCCCAGTACCGGTGACGTCCACCAGGTGGCCCGGAAGGTGGCCCTCAGGCACCGAACAGCCACCCACCCAGGCGGCCCTGCTCCGCCTGCACAGCCGCACCGCGATGAACGCCAGCACCGAGAACAGGAACAGCGACGACACCGACGCCAACGCGATGACCAGGTACACGGTCAGCGGGTCGGCCTGCGCCTGGTCGGCCGCCACTTCCGGCAGCGGCAGGTAGGGCTGCGAGAAGCCATCCACCAGCAGCACGTGCAGCGTGACGCTGGCAGACAGCGCGGGCTCGCCATTGTCCTTGACCAGCACCAGCAGCCTGTGCTTGGCCGCGTCG
>NW_005370597.1:3200856-3206081 GCF_000412655.1 Myotis brandtii | reverse complement strand
CGTGGCGCCCACGCGGAACTCGAACGCCTGCAGCGCCTCGAAGTCCAGCGCCCTCAGGGCGAACAGGTGGCCGTTGTCCGCGTTGATGGACACCAGCGAGGCCAGGGGCAGCTGCGGGTCGTGGGGCGGCAGCAGCGAGTAGGTGAGCTGGGCGTTGGCGCCCGCGTCTCTGTCTGTGGCGCTGACGCTGCCGATGTGCAGGGCGGGGCTGTTGTTCTCGCGGAGGAACAGGGTGTAGGAGGTTTGGGTGAAGGCGGGGGCGTTGTCGTTGACGTCGGAGACCAGCAGGGTGATGTTGTACTGAGTTTTCAGCCTGGGGGTTCCCAAGTCGGTGACAGTGATGGTGATGTTATACTCCTCTCTCATCTCTCTGTCCAGTGCTTTTTCAGAAACCAGAGTGAAAAAATTCTTAAATGTTGGTTTCAGGATAAAAGGGAGATCATCTTGAATAGAGCAAACCATCCTTCCATTGTCCCCAGAGTCTTGGTCTCGAATACTAAAAACAGCGACAAAGGTCTGTGGCGCGTTTTCTGGAATTCTGTTTGTAATTGATGACATGGTCACTTCTGGTGCGTTATCGTTTATATCCATTACTTTAATCAGAAGAGTGCATTTTTCCGAAAGCCCCCCACCATCTGTTGCCTGAATATTTACAGTGTAAGACTGTATTACTTCAAAGTCCAAGCTAGATATCAAACGAACTTCACCAGATGTTGAGTTGATTTCAAATGTCTTACGAATATCTTCAGATGCATGGAAAAATATGTAAGATATTTTCCCATAATGTCCTGCATCCAAGTCCTTAGCAGAGATGGTGATTATCCAGGAGCCAATGGCTGTGTCCTCTGGGACCTGCACCTCATAGAGCCTCTGCGGAAACTCAGGGGAGTTGTCATTGATGTCCAAGACCTCGATGAGGACCAATGTTGTCCCAGACCTGGGTGGGGATCCACCATCCAGTGCTACAAGTGTTAATCTGAGCTCAGGCTCCTTTTCGTGATCTAACATTCTGTCTAGGACCAGTTCTGGGTATATCTTTCCATCACCGCTGTCTTGAATTTTAATGTAGAAATGAGAATTGGGGCTAATTGTATAGTTTTGGAGACTGTTGCTTCCTATGTCCAAATCTTGGGCACTCTCCATTGGGAATGCCGTTCCAAGAGTGGTACCTTCTGATATTTTCAAAAGTATTTCCTTGTCCAAGAATGTAGGGGAGTGATCATTTATATCTTTGATGTGCAGCTCAGCCCGGAAAAACTTTAAAGGGTTTTGCAATAACACCTGAAAATGCAATACGCAGGGCTCTGCAGAGCCGCACAGCTCCTCTCGGTCCAGTCTCTCATTTAGGAGCAAATCCCCAGTCAATAAATTGAGATGCAAATGCCTGCCATTATCATCAGAAATTATCCGGGCCTCCCGGGAGGACAGCTCCTCCACCCCAAGCCCCAGATCCCTTGCCAGATTGGCCACAAAAGAGCCAATTTCTGCTTCCTCTGCCACAGAATAGCGCACAGAGTCAGGACCCGCCTCAGACAATCCCAGCAAAACAAAGAGAATTGCGACTTGCCTTTTCAGCAAAGTGAGCGCTCCTCTGATCGCCATGGTTCCTTCAAGCAATCTCCTTTGTGGAAAAATTTAAGTTTAGCCCTAATTTTGGGAGCCGAAGCTCTGATTTTTTAGAATAAGTAAACCCTGGAGGGTGTAGAGCCCTCCCGGCAGCTCTGAAAGTGAAGCTCCTAAACACCTCTCTTGAATGAGTTGACTGTTCTCTGTTCCCTTGAATAATGGAGTCCACAGTGTGGTCCATGCACGGTTTTCATCTTATCCTGCAGCGCCACCATGTGTCTCTATGAATTTTTTTCAGTAAAGATTGTTTTCTCTTTGAAGAAGTAATTCATTAATACATCTGGAATATTTTAAAGCAAATCCCAGACATCATAGTTTTAACTCTAAATACTTCGTTAAGTATCTGTAATAGATAAGGACTTTAAAAATATAACTACTGTACCACTATCAAAATCAACCCATTTAGCAATAATTCCTTGATATAATTTATTCCCAGTCTATTCTTGGTTTCCCCAGTTTTTTCCAACAATGTTTTTAATTGTTGGTTTGTTTCCAATGGGATCCAAACTCGGTCTATGTAGTGCATTTAATTATCACTGGTTTGAATGCCTGACAAGAAAAATCTATAAAAATGTCTTGAACTGAAGAAATGATATTTTATTCAGGCCATCTCTTGACTAATTGCAAATATACTCTCTTCTCAACTCTTGTAAATATTTGAGTTCAGTCGATTATAGTTAGTAACATCATTGCTTTTTCATTTATGTATTTTTTAAAATACACATATAAGGACATGGCATATAAGACAGAGATAACCCTTGTCTTTATGGAGCTCACAGACTAGAAAATTTGGCAGAAAGTAATTAAAATATGTCACAATATATGCATAAAGAATAACATAGAAAGACCTAGAAGGGACATCTTAGACCTCAGAGGCAACACAACATAGTGATTACAAACATGGATTTTAAAACAACAATGTCTACATTAGAATTCTAATCTGCCACTTACTATCTGCTGTCTTGGGCAACTTATGTACCTCTGTTTCCTGACCTGTAAAATAGGGGTAATGATAGTATTTAGCTCCTAGGATTATTATCATCTGGCATGGTAGAAAGCTATAACACATTATATCTCTTTAAGCTAGTGGTCCTCCATCATTTCCCCACTAAGTACAGTAAAAACAGGAAGTAATTTAATACTTAACTGATTTATTAATATAGTATGGACTTTTGTTGCAGCTTTCATTTAGAGGGGAAAAGAACTTGCTCTTAGCTCCACTTCCAAAAGTGAAAAATTAGAATTTAATTTGTTCCCTCCATTTGTCTTGAATTCAAAGAATAAATAATCAGCCCACAAAGTTCAAAAGCACTGGTAATAAAATCATAGCTTTCAAGATGTTTAAACAGATTATTTTGGACAAGGTAGAGCAAGAGATTGTGCTTCCTGGCAATATTAACTGACTAATACCCAGCCCCTCTACAATGTTAAGAAAAAGTTTAAAAAATATCCTCAGGATGTTCTTTCTGGCATTCATTCTAGTCTGCAGCATTAGAAGCACTAGAAGCAACCATTTTACTCATTCTCACTCATCTCTTTCCAATGCCTTCTCTCTCTCTCTCTCTCTCTCTCTCTCTCTCTCTCTCTCCCTCTATACCTGACACATTTTGGCCATCTACACTTTCTTTCCACAACATATAGGCTTTAGATTTTTGATAAAATTTATTGGAAAATTCCTACTCAAACAATAAAGGTTTTTTATTCTATAATGTAGTCAATTCACTAAAGGCAAGAATGGTTGATTGGTTCCTATATAGCAATGAGACAACTCATCCTTCGACAATGGTTTGAAATTTTTAAAATTAAAGTATTAAAGGACTACCTTTTGATACTTTTCAATGTTCTACACACATCTATATATATCTCTGAGTAAAGTGGATTTCAAACTTGGGATTGCTACCCATTAGTAGGTCACTAAATCAATGTATGATGACCACATTTGAAAATGAAATAGAATAAAATAATACAGGCAATTTTAGATTGCATCAACAAGAAATCTGAGTGTTATTGAAAAACATTTCTTTGTATGTTACAAAGAAATTATGTTATATACAATATAATTTTTCTATTGGCTATAATTGTTTAAGTTTGAAAATCAGTGCCCACTCTGTGTGTATGTATGTGTGTGTGTGTGTGTGTGTACACAGTAGCACTCAAGCCCGATTTATGCTATACAAGATATTATTCAGGTGCCAGTTTTCAACTGGATTGCATTATAGCTTTGGAACATTCATGAGACATCTGGAAGATTATAATTTCATATTCCAAGATTCTATGAGTGGTCACAATATCAATGTGCCTTCACAATCATGCTCCAGAAAGAATAATGAAGCAATGCTTAAAAAAAATTGACCTTTCTAAAAAGTTGACTACACTCATGTTTGTATCATAGGACATGAATTTTCATGTATATTTTCAATAGTAATAAACCTTTTTAAATGTTAACTAAAATGCAGTGAGATGTTAAAGAAAGAAAAGTGGCATTTCTGAATACAACCATGATTAAACCACAAGAAAAAAGCAAAAAAGAAGAAGAAATGCTTGAACACTTAAAATACTTTGAAAGTGGTCTGCATTATTTTACCATAAGCCTAATTGTGGGTGAAAGTTCAATTGCAGAGAGGGTCAAGGACAAACAGTGATTTGGTATTGTTATTTAAGGAGGCAAATTAATTACAAATGAAGACCTCCTGGGTTAGAGAATAAATCACCACCTTATTACAACCACAAATAATGATAAACATTCACTTAAAAGTAAAGGTGGGTAGAACATGCGAAAATATAAAACTAACCTCAGTGCAATTTTAAAAACCCACATATTGAATCCTGGGCAGTAAGGTTCAGTTGATTGAGCATCTTCCCATGCACTGAGAGATCACCTGCTAGATTCCCAGTCAGGGCACATCTCTAGGTGGCCGCTCAATCTCTAGTAGGGGGCCATGCAAGAGTCAGCCTATCAATGTTTTTCTCCCTCTCGCTTCCTGTCTCTCTAAAATCAATTTTAAGTCATATTTAAAATACCCACGTATTAGGAAAGGAAACACTGATATGGAAGTGGCACAAAATAAAAATACACATGGGGTATAAAAGGTAATTATGGTCACTTAATATTGAACCCAAAGCTATTGTGGAAGGTAGGATTTTCCTCTATTTCTTTCCCAGGGCACTGGGTCTGGAAATTAGGGATAATAGGCTTCAGAAATTTAAACTCATCTGTCCCAGTACCTCCCATCAGACACACCTCATACTGGTAGCTCTGAGACAGGGTCCCAGTACCGCTAACGTCCACCAGGTGGCCCGGAAAGTGGCCCTCAGGCACCGAACAGCCACCCACCCAGGCGGCCCTGCTCCGCCTGCACAGCCGCACCGCGATGAACGCCAGCACCGAGAACAGGAACAGCGACGACACCGACGCCAACGCGATGACCAGGTACACGGTCAGCGGGTCGGCCTGCGCCTGGTCGGCCGCCACTTCCGGCAGCGGCAGGTAGGGCTGCGAGAAGCCATCCACCAGCAGCACGTGCAGCGTGACGCTGGCAGACAGCGCGGGCTCGCCATTGTCCTTGACCAGCACCAGCAGCCTGTGCTTGGCCGCGTCG
>NW_005370597.1:3193254-3200629 GCF_000412655.1 Myotis brandtii | reverse complement strand
CGTGGCGCCCACGCGGAACTCGAACGCCTGCAGCGCCTCGAAGTCCAGCGCCCTCAGGGCGAACAGGTGGCCGTTGTCCGCGTTGATGGACACCAGCGAGGCCAGGGGCAGCTGCGGGTCGTGGGGCGGCAGCAGCGAGTAGGTGAGCTGGGCGTTGGCGCCCGCGTCTCTGTCTGTGGCGCTGACGCTGCCGATGTGCAGGGCGGGGCTGTTGTTCTCGCGGAGGAACAGGGTGTAGGAGGTTTGGGTGAAGGCGGGGGCGTTGTCGTTGACGTCGGAGACCAGCAGGGTGATGTTGTGCTGGGTTTTCAGTCTGGGGGTCCCCAAGTCGGTGACGGTGATGGTGACGTTGTACTGGGCCTTGCTTTCTCTGTCCAGTGCTCCCTCTGTTTCCAATGTGTAGTAATTCTTTACTGAAGATTTTAGTATGAATGGAAGGTCTTCTGGGATAGAACAAAGCATTCTCCCATTGTCCCCAGAATCTCTGTCTAGGATACTAAAAACCAGAACCACGGTCTCAGACGAGTTTTCTGGAATTGGGCTAGTAATTGATGACACGGTGACTTCAGGGGCATTGTCATTTATATCCATCACCTGAATTCTGACTGTCGATTTTCCAAAAAGCCCTCCCCCGTCTGTGGCTTGTATTATTATTGAATATGATTCAATTGTTTCAAAATCCAACGATGCCATTAAACTAACTTCTCCAGACTTTTGATTAATTTCAAATGTTTTGTGAACATCTTCTGAGGCATGGGAAAAAGTATATGATATCTCTCCATTTTTTCCAGAATCTAAATCCCAAGCGGAGACTGTGACAACCAGTGAGCCTAGTAAGCTATTTTCCGGAATCTTCACCTCATAAAAGGGCTGCTCAAACTCCGGGGAGTTGTCATTAGTGTCCAAGACCTCCACCCGAACCAAGGCCGTCCCAGACCTGGGCGGAGACCCACCATCCAGAGCAGTGAGGATGAAGCTGAGCTCCGGCTGCTCTTCATAATCCAGCGCCTTGTCCAGAACCAACTCTGGGTATTTTCTATTGTCTGGATTGACTCTCATTTTAACGTGGAAATGAGAGTTGGGGCTTATTGTGTAGCTGTTTAGAGCATTGATTCCTACATCCAAATCCTTCGCACTTTCCAGTAAGAACACAGAGCCCACAGGACTATTCTCTGGGATCTCTAGGAGCATTTCTTTTTCTAAGAAGACAGGGGAGTGGTCATTTATATCCCTGACCTGGAGCTCAATCTGTAAAAACTGCAAAGGGTTTTTCATTAATACCTGGAAGTGCAGAACACAGGGCTCGATGGAGCCACAGAGCTCCTCCCGGTCCAGCGCTTCGCTTAAGAGCAAATCCCCGGTGTTTAAGTCCAGCTGCAAATGGTGTTTGTTATCATTAGAGACCACCCGAGCCCCCCTTGAGAACAGCTCACCCACATCCAGTCCTAGGTCCTTTGCCAAATTGCCTACAACGCTCCCGCTCTTCATTTCCTCTTCCACCGAAAAGCGCCCAGACTCAGAGTCCGCCCGAGACATTTCCAGAAAAACAAAGAACAGCAGGACTTGCCTTATCCGCAGGGTGCCAGTTCCTCCGTTCTCCATAGCTCCTTTCCCCAAGGCTTCCTGCGGAATTGCTTCAGCTCCACTTCGCAGTTCTGGGAAATGTGCCTCTGCTATGTCCACCGAATCTTAGGAAGGTCTAAGGATTTTAACCGTTTTTTATTAGCTTCTAGTTCGCCTTCCTTGCAGCTTGTTGGTTTTTTTCTCCCCAGTGCTCTGTGTGCAGTGGGTAACAGTGTCATCAGCGTAGTTTTTCTCCCCACGATATTATCCTGCAGCGCCACCATGCGTCTCCACAGATTTTCAGTTTGATGAAAGCTACCTAAATACCATTCACATATTGTCCCCTAGAAACAAATGTTGTATTCATTGTGTTTAAGTGATTGCAAATATATTCTATCTTCCATAAGAATTGATTTATAGTCTTTGTAGTTTTTGATGCTGTTAGTATTTGTTTTAACGCATTTAAGTGTCCCTCCCCACTCTCCCAACACGGAAAGTGCTCAGTTTGTGATGAATACAGAAATACAAGATAAAATTCCTGGCCTCCAAGAGCTTGTAATCTTTCTGAGAGGATTGAAAGCCTGAAATAAGGAGAGTATAAATGACGGTTAAACTGAGCAAAAGCCCATCACTACCTGGCTTTCTTTAGGTGGTAAGGGAAAGGGAAAGTGTACATGAGTCATTTCAGAAGTCCCCTCAGAAGATATGAAACTGGCTTAATCATGAGATGGGACATATATAGATAGTTGTTGTAGCACAAGAAGACATTTCATTAGATTTCTTTGATATCAATGACTTGTGAACTGGAAGAAATTAAATAAAAGCTATTGGAGTGGAACACATTATGTAAATCTATAATTTAGTTCTAGTTCCTCACAATTTACAAAAAAATAAGTACACAAACACAAACATGTTAGTTTTATTTGAAGCAGAATTACTCCTAAAATTGGTTTCCTTTAAGTTCCCAAGATTTATTCTGGCTACAACTATGGTGATCTGCTTTTTCTTTCAGCCCAGAGGGAGGCGATTTTCTTTACCAATCATGACTATGGTGATCTGCTTTTTCTTTCAGCCCAGAGGGAGATTTTCTTTACCAATCATAGAACAAAAACTTAGTTTTACTCTGATTAGACCAACTAAGATCATATACCTGCTCCTGAAGCAATCTTGTTTCAAGAGGTATAGAATTATAGGTGGAGATTTTAGTCTCAGAATCTGAAGACCCAGCTTCGGCCTTTACTTTGTTTTAATTCTGTCTCTGACGGCCTCTTACTAGCTAAAGGGCATGGTTGCTACATAATGAGAGAGATTCTTTGGAATAGATGCTAGGAGCTCAGCAATAATGTGCACTATAGGAGGTCTCAAAAGTGCTCTCAAGAATGGATGGAAGAGAGATTTAACAAGTTTGCATTTTTAACATATTAAGTACAAATTACATTCTTTGAAAATGTAAGTTAGCTACATGGTTGAAAATCAATCACTACAAAAGGGTAGAAATTTAAAAATAAGTGGATTGACTACACAAAGCTATTCTCCATTCTTTTAAAATACCCTCTGTAATGATAAAAATAAAAATGGTATAAACTCACAAAGACTAAGAATGTGCAAGTGAACACATATATATTTGATAACAATAAGCAGATGGAAGGGCAGCTGACTTAGCAGTTCTAAGAAATGTCTAAAGTAAAGTTCTTGCATTGAAGATATTCACAATAAAGTAGTGAATTTGTCCCACATTACCCCATTTAGGTACAAGCTTTTTAGGAATCAAGTGTATAAGACGACTGAAGTCAGTTGAGAACTAAACATAAGTTGTGAGTTGACTGTACATATATAGGAAAGTTGAATTCTCAGATTCTATTATCCTACATAGGAAAAAAAAACTTGGGGCCAGAAAATGGAAAATTTATTCAATTGAGAAATTAAATGGGACTATGTCTAGTTTTAGAGACCTTGGGCAGAGCTGAGTGCAAGTGTGAGGTATGAAAGTAAAAATAGAAACATTAAGCAAAAATGTATCCTGCAAGGTGATACAAACAATACTCACCAATTGTAGGACACAAGGCATATGCCCGATCCCCTCCCTAACTCTCTGTCTCACAGAAGATATTGCAGAATTCTAACCTGGAGGATATGAAAGACACAGATAAAAACTTAAACATACTGATATTTGAGGACCTCCCAAGGGAGTAGCTATATCCTACATAGTTACATTAGAGTGAAGCCCTGCCATCAACAGGCCTCATATATTCACAAGAGCTGACTGTCAGCACTATGATATCTCATCATTCTTAAATATAAGAAGAGAGACAAAGACCACAAGACATTTGAGGAAATACCTACACATGACATAAAAAGGCCAAAACACCACAAAAAAGTAACATCAGGAAACAAGCATATATAATAAAGAAAACAGAAGCAAAGTCTTTAAAATGAGTAGTAAAATCTAATAAGAATTAATACTTATTGAGTATTTACTTTTTTGCTACCAATTGTTCTAGTGCCATATATGTGTGTATACCCATTTAATCTTAACAGTAACTGTATGAAGTATGTAATCTTATTGTAACATAAAGAGTAAATTAGGGCTTAAGTGCCCCTTACTAGCTATATAATTTTGAGTAGGTTCTTAAATTTCCTGTGATTCTCCCAGTTTTACTGAATAATTCATTTTTTTGCATAGTGCATTTTAAAAGAATAACTAGATTGATTACAGACAAGAGAAGATATTACATTTACAAATCTATAACAGGATGCTATGAAAAATACTCATAAAACTCAAAGAGCTCTTAAAAATAAATATTTGCAAGCCCAAAAGAAAACAAATATAAGAATTGGATGATAAAACAATTGTCCAAGAAGTAGAACAAGAGACAAAGAAAAAAAATAAAGAAAAAATAGAGTATTAGAGATTCAATCCTGGAGATCCAATATTTAACTGATGAGATTCTGGTTAAAGTGAGAATGTAGAAAATTCAAGGGGGAAATTGTGAAGGAAACAACAAGAAAATTTCTCAGAATTGAATGAGGGTCTAAACATTAATGGGGTACACCCATGTGGCCAGAATAATAAATAGCTGACACTAAGGAATTTTCAGAAATCAAGGGGAAAGTTTCCAATGCATCCACAATGAAAAAAAATGGATTGGCATTAAAAGAGATAGGAATCAGAATGGAATCAGAAGAACAGCAACTGTATATACAATCAGTAAATGTAATGTGCTTTCAAAATCTGAGGGAAAATTATTTTCAACCAAAATTTTATACCCAGCCAAACTATCAATCAAATGGAAAGAAAATGACAATACCTTCACAAGACAAGTTATCTGCACCCATTTTTATGAAACTACTAGAGGCTCTGTAGCCTGCAGGGATCAGGCCAAAATCTCAGACATCCCCCAAGGGGTAGCGGATTGCTAGAGGGCGCAGGTCAGGCAAGGGACCCCACTGGTGCACGATTGGAGCCGGGGAGGGACCGCGGGAGGGCTCCAGGTCATGTCCAGCTCATCTCGCCCAGTCCTGATTGGCCATACCTCAGCAGCAAGCTAACCTACTGGTGGGAGCATCTGCCCCCTGGTGGTCAGTGCATGTTGTAGTGACTGGTTGAATGGTCAAACGAATGGTCAGACAGTTAGCATATTAGGCTTTTATTATATAGGATTAAGAGATGTGTGTCAGCTAAATAAAGGAGTAAACTAAAAAAGAAGAATACTCTGGATTTTGTAAAAGGGAACCCAATAAGGGAAAGTATTAAAAGAAAAAAAGCCCTAGGGTGATTGCTTATACAGCAACCAGTGTAAATGAAGCAGTGATATGAAGGGATCTGTGTGGAAGATCTCAAGGAAATAAATATAATTAATAGATATCTGGTATATTTGAATATTTAAGGAGGAAGGTTAATATTCAAATGAATAATAATATGAAAAATTAATACAAGTAGAAAATTCTGCAAGTAAAAACAACAATTATCAGCTCTAGGAAAAATGTTTTTCAAGAAAGTAAATGTAATCATAGTACTCCAACCTGTATTTTTGAAATAATCATACCTATAGTATAGACAAAAACAACTAGTTTAACTAAAAAACTATGACAACTCTATTGGGAAAACAGGGGAAAGGAAGTGAGCAATATACATGTGTTTGTTAGTTGAAAAGTAAAAAAGTTCAATCCTTTTTTATCATAGAAAGAGGCGATTAAAGTATGAAGCTGAATCTCAAGATAGAGGAATATAAATGTATTACTTAGAAATATTGAGGTCAGTTCTAGAGAAACCACTTATAGAAAGTATCTGGAGATAGAAAAAATCTATTGTTTTTCCTTACGAATTTAGTACATCTTCATTTTTAAATTTGATAATTAAACAAATTTACAAAATAAAATGAAAAGTAAATATCTTTTCAACAGTTTGCCAATGTTCTCACATTCAAACTTTCAAAATGATTTTATTTATAATCATTTTCATGCACATTATTACATTTTCCCTGAATTATATAACATGTTCTATATAACATATCAGCAAAAGTGAACATTAGAAAATACTGGGTAAGAGTAGTGTATGTAAAGAAAATGACATAATAATATAAACAAGGATATTACTAGAGTCCAACATTGCTCACAAAATGATGCTTCATTTTATCATAGCAGAATAATAGAGAACTATTTCTTTTTAAATGCTATGATTTAGAACTAGATGACATGGATTTCTAATAGGATTAAACACAATGTTAGAATAAGGTCAGACGTGCACATATGTCTTCTTACATGGAGGAAATACAATAGAGGGGTGGATAGAATGAGATGCAGTCTGTGAAATATACTAAGAGAAAAATAAAAACCTGTTTTCTAGAATGAGAAATAACTAAAATCACTGTATATTGTCAAAGAATCAAACCTTAAAACGATTATTTTAAAATGGGTGCTAATTAAACTGTTGATTAATGCAAATATGATGAAAGAACACTGTAAAGACATAGCTATAAAGTACTCTAAAATTAGGTTTGCCCGTCCTTGTGGCTCAGTGGTTGAGCATCACCCATGAACCAGAAATCATGGTTCCATTCCCTGTCAGGGCATATGCCAGAATTACAGGCTCGATTCCCCAATAGGGGGCGTGCAGGAGGCAGCAGGTCAATGATTCTCTCTTATCATTGATGTTTCTAGCTCCCTCTCCCTTTCTCCCTCCGGAAAAAAAAAAAAGATAAAAAATATTAGGCTTGAAGTTGCATAATAATTTAACGTGGAGTTTTAAAACTAAACTAATATTTATACGGTTGTAAAACACTTCAAAAGTACACGAAAATATAAAAAGAATTTTTACTAAAAATTAAATCCAAAGCTATTACGAAAGGTGGGGTTTTCTTCACTATTCCTCTCAAGGCCCTGTTCCTGAATATTGGGAAGAATTGGCTTCAAAAACTTGAACTCGCTGGTCCCTGAGCCTCCCGTCAGACATACCTCATACTGGTAGCTCTGGGACAGGGTCCCAGTGCCGCTGACGTCCACCATGTGGCCCGGAAAGTGGCCCTCAGGCACCGAACAGCCACCCACCCAGGCGGCCCTGCTCCGCCTGCACAGCCGCACCGCGATGAACGCCAGCACCGAGAACAGGAACAGCGACGACACCGACGCCAACGCGATGACCAGGTACACGGTCAGCGGGTCGGCCTGCGCCTGGTCGGCCGCCACTTCCGGCAGCGGCAGGTAGGGCTGCGAGAAGCCATCCACCAGCAGCACGTGCAGCGTGACGCTGGCAGACAGCGCGGGCTCGCCATTGTCCTTGACCAGCACCAGCAGCCTGTGCTTGGCCGCGTCG
>NW_005370597.1:3188102-3192930 GCF_000412655.1 Myotis brandtii | reverse complement strand
CGTGGCGCCCACGCGGAACTCGAACGCCTGCAGCGCCTCGAAGTCCAGCGCCCTCAGGGCGAACAGGTGGCCGTTGTCCGCGTTGATGGACACCAGCGAGGCCAGGGGCAGCTGCGGGTCGTGGGGCGGCAGCAGCGAGTAGGTGAGCTGGGCGTTGGCGCCCGCGTCTCTGTCTGTGGCGCTGACGCTGCCGATGTGCAGGGCGGGGCTGTTGTTCTCGCGGAGGAACAGGGTGTAGGAGGTTTGAGTGAAGGCGGGGGCGTTGTCGTTGACGTCGGAGACCAGCAGGGTGATGTTGTGCTGGGTTTTCAGCCTGGGGGTTCCCAAATCAGTGACAGTGATGGTGATGTTGTACTCCGCTTGGCTTTCTCTGTCCAGAGCTCCTTCTGTCATTAGAATGTAAAAATTCTCCACAGAGGGTTTCAGAAGGAATGGCAGGTTATCTTGGATGTAGCAAACCATTTTCCCATTTTCTCCAGAGTCTCTGTCTTTAATCCTAAAAACAGCCAATATCATCTCAGGAGAGTTCTCAGGAACATGGTTGGAAAGTGATGACATGATCAGCTCTGGGGGATTGTCATTGGTGTCTAATACCTCAACCAAAACCGTACACCTTGCAGAAAGGCCGCCACCGTCGACTGCCTGTATATTTATTTTGTAAGACTTTACTAGCTCATAATCAAGCAACACTCTGAGAACGATTTCCCCAGAAAAGGGATTGATTTGAAAGGTTGAGCGAATATCTTCAGAAGCATCAAAAAACGAATAGGCTATGTCTGCATAGACTCCAGAGTCTACATCTACTGCAGAGACTGTAGCAATAATGGAACCCACTGGGCTGTTCTCTGGAGCCTGGGTCTGGTAGATTGCCTGAGAAAACTGTGGGGCATTGTCATTGACATCCAGGATCACAATGCGTATAGTGGAAGTCCCAGATCTGGGTGGAGACCCGCCATCCAGCGCCGTGAGTGTTAAACTGAGCTCTTCCTGCTTCTCCCTATCCAGCGTCTTGTCCAACACTAGCTCTGGATATATCATGCCTTCATCACTGTCACCAATTTTAATATGAAAAAAAGAGTTGGGATTGATGGTGTAGTTTTGGATACCATTAAGTCCTCCATCTGAATCCTGTGCTCTTTCTAGTCGAAATGTTGCCCCTTCAGCTGTATTTTCTATTATTTTTAAGACTGTTTCTTTGTCTTGAAACACTGGTGAATGATCATTTATGTCCCCAACCCTCAGCTCAGCCCGGTAAATCTGAAAGGGGTTATCCATTAAAATTTGGAAATACAGTATACAGGGTTCTGTGGAGCCACACAGCTTCTCCCGATCCAGTATCTCATTTGTGACCAAATCCCCAGTATGAGAATCCAGGAGCAAGTGTTGTTTGTTATCATCAAAGACCACCCGGGCTCCCCTTGCAACCAGCTCCCGATCCCCTAGCCCCAGATCCTTTGCCAGATTGACCACAAACGATCCTCTCTCTGTTTCCTCTGTCACTGAATATCGTCCAAACACAGATCCTGCCAAGGATACTCTCCAAAACAGAAAGAGAAACAGGACTTGCCTTTGTCTTGGGTAGCACAACCCTCCAGCCTCCATAGCTTCTTCTGAACACATCTCTTGTCAATATCGGTCACAATCACAGCTCCCAGTACAAAGAAACAGCAGTTGCAAACCCCAGACCTACACCATGTAGTGGCAGGGGTCTGGAATTGTGTTTTCTTTCCGCAGTCTTGAGCAGCTATGGCTTTTCTCCCAGCCTGTCTGCTGCGTTCTTCCTTTTTTTTTGTTAGTGACTTCTGCAGCATTCTTAGTTCAATTCTTTATTCTGTCTCTTTAGCCTGCAGCGCCACCTCCTGGCTTCCAACAGATTCAAATGGCTGTACCCAAAGTGTGTGCATATATATTTATACATTTCTTCCTTAGTGGATCATTTAACTATTCCATTTTTTGTGTATGTTTTGTAAAATATAATGTTGAGACAGAAAACTGTTCAAGTTGTTGAGATTTTTCATTGCTTCATGAGGAAAGTAAAAAGAATAGTTGCAAAAAGAATGTTTCTAGCGGTTAACTCTGTGCGCCTCATTGTGCTATATTTAGCTGTGTACTGGGCCTTCCACTTCTGAAACTACCCCCGTGCAATGTCAGGAACCAAAGGGAAAACTGTAGTGACTTCTGAGATCACCAAAATAATAGGTTTTCCTTTTTCAGAAACATTGTGGATAGGAACATCAAGAACTGACCAAAGAAACTTGTTTCACAGTTTCTTCAACAAATTTCTTCAAAGCATAATTACACTGCCTAAATAGAGTCATCACTCTATAATCTAGAAGAGAGCATTTAAGTTGTCCCTTCTCCGTGCTACCATAAAATCTTGTATAACTCTCCTGTACATATTATTGCTTCCTGTTTCATGCCAATCTGTTCCTACTTAGGGATGGAAACTATGTCTTTGTCATCTTTGGTTGGCAAATCAGACACTCACTAAATGCTTGCTGTATTCAGGCATGCATAAATGAACCTTTGAGTAGGGTAAACACAATTTTCAGTGTCTTTAAATACTTGCTATTTAAAAATTGTATTTCTTCACTTATTCTATGCAATTTTGTTTCCTTTCTTTAATATGTATTTGTTTTTCTTACCTTAGCTTTAAAGTTACTTGAAGAATTAAAAAAGGGACTGACCTTTGTGTTAATCGCACCCTTAATTCAAATATAGTGGGATTTAATTTCTCTTCATCAAAGACAGAAATGCAAAGAGTAGACCACATGAATGCCTATTCTAATACCACTGAAAATAAGAACAGCATTGTAACACCTGCCTCATATAGACTTTTATTAAAAAGCCTAATATCTAGAAAGAAACTGTTTTTCTGTTAATAAATAAGAAATACAGAATAAATGGAGGTATATTATACAGGGAAAAGGCCAGCTACTTCCAAAAACACTCTGATTATTGAACATAAAAGCCACACTATATAAACTTCTGCTTGCTGATTTCTACTGTTTTCTTTTCAAGTGAATAGGACTGCGTTGTTAGTCATTAAAAACTTAATAAGGATCTCTAAATTTTTCATTCAGAATTAAAAGAAAAAATTATTAAATATTTCTATATGGTGCTGTAAAATGCCTAAACTTTGCTTTTTTTGTCTCCAAACTTAAACACATATACACGCATTTGATATCTTACAATGTTGTTTCTTCATATTTTCAGATAAAGCTGATTAGACATTTATTTATTATATCATAATAGGAATACTATATATTAAATAGGCAGATACTAATTCAGGGAAAATAAAACTTTTTAAAAAAAGAACATAGTTTCAGAAAATTGGTATAACAAAAACTGAGATTAAAAACTAACAAATATATCAGTTTTAAAAGGAAAATAGCCCGGGCCCATCTTGCTAAGTGGTTAGAGCGTTGGCCCCTTCACTGAAAGGTCACTGTCCAATGCCCAGTCTTGTAGAAAAAAATCAATAAAATATATTAAAAAAAAAAGAACATAGTTTCAGAAAATTGGTATAATAAAAACTGAGGTTAAAAACTAACAAATATATCGATTTTAAAAGGAAAATAGCCCGGGCCCATCTTGCTAAGTGGTTAGAGCGTTGGCCCCTTCACTGAAAGGTCACTGGTCCAATGCCCAGTCTTGTAGGTTCTATCCCCTAGTCCGTGGGGCTATTGGTGAGGCACATGTGAGATATCAATATTTCATGCTCTCCCCTTCCACTCTCTCTAATAATCAATGGAAAAAATGTCCTTGGGTGAGGATTAACAAAATAATAATAAATAAAAGGAAAATAGAAGTATTAGAAAATAAATGTACAGATCACAAGCAGCAGATTATTTTAATAATTGAAGTTCTAGAAAAGAACAAAAATGTAAATTAAAAGTCAACAACAACATTAATAGGGTAGAAAAATTGAATGATATCAATTTTAAGGTAAAATCTATTTCATTCATTGACATTCTATTGAAAAATACTTCGCTGGGCCAAAGAATAAGGAAAGGAAAACTTCTGGAGTTAAGCATAAAATTGGAAAGTGAGGGTGAAATAGAGAAAATTAAACAACACCTTATTGGTGGTGGGCCAAAACAATCTAGTTAGTTGACAAAATATGTTAGAGGTAATGTCTTTATTAACTAGGTTCCTATCAATAATTAATTCCCAAAGCTATTCCAAAAGAAGGGATTTTCTTCCACTACCCACATGTTCTGGGATTTGAGATTGGGGATAACTAGTTTTAGCAAATTATACTGGTCCCTGAACCTCCCCTCTGACATACCTCAGTATTCCAAGAATAATAAATTAAAATTAAAAAATTTATTGGATATTGAATCCAAAGCTATTCCTAAAGTTCTCATTTTCCTCTATATTCTTACCAGCGTCATGGACTGGAAGATTGGGAATAATCGGCTTCAGAAATTTAAACTCATCTGTCCCAGTACCTCCCGTGAGACACACTTCATACTGGTAGCTCTGGGACAGGGTCCCAGTACCCGTAACATCCACCAGGTGGCCCGGAAAGTGTCCCTCAGGCGCCGAACAGCCACCCACCCAGGCGGCCCTGCTCCGCCTGCACAGCCGCACCGCGATGAACGCCAGCACCGAGAACAGGAACAGCGACGACACCGACGCCAACGCGATGACCAGGTACACGGTCAGCGGGTCGGCCTGCGCCTGGTCGGCCGCCACTTCCGGCAGCGGCAGGTAGGGCTGCGAGAAGCCATCCACCAGCAGCACGTGCAGCGTGACGCTGGCAGACAGCGCGGGCTCGCCATTGTCCTTGACCAGCACCAGCAGCCTGTGCTTGGCCGCGTCG
>NW_005370597.1:3179326-3187656 GCF_000412655.1 Myotis brandtii | reverse complement strand
CGTGGCGCCCACGCGGAACTCGAACGCCTGCAGCGCCTCGAAGTCCAGCGCCCTCAGGGCGAACAGGTGGCCGTTGTCCGCGTTGATGGACACCAGCGAGGCCAGGGGCAGCTGCGGGTCGTGGGGCGGCAGCAGCGAGTAGGTGAGCTGGGCGTTGGCGCCCGCGTCTCTGTCTGTGGCGCTGACGCTGCCGATGTGCAGGGCGGGGCTGTTGTTCTCGCGGAGGAACAGGGTGTAGGAGGTTTGGGTGAAGGCGGGGGCGTTGTCGTTGACGTCGGAGACCAGCAGGGTGATGTTGTGCTGGGTTTCCAGTCTGGGGGTCCCCATGTCGGTGACAGTGATGGTGATGTTGTACTCGGCTCGCTCTTCTCTGTCGAGTGCTCTCTTCGTTACCAATGTGTAAAAATTCTTGACTGAAGGTTTTAGAAGAAAAGGAAGGTCATCCTGGATGGTGGAAATAGTCTTCCCATTGTCTCCAGAGTCAGGATCCGAAACACTGAAAACAGCAACTACAGTCTCAGGCGAGTTCTCTGGGATGGGGCTGGTCAGTGCAGACACGGTCACTTCTGGGGCATTGTCATTGACATCCACCACCTGCAGGAGAAGAGTGCATTTTCCTGAAAGACCTCCCCCATCTGTAGCCTTGATGTCCACTTCATAAGATGGAACTGTTTCAAAATCCACTTGTTTTATCAGTCGAATTTCTCCTGTCATAGGATTTACCTCCAAAGTTTTGCTAATATCTTCTGAGGGCTGAAAGAGTGAGTATACTATTTTTCCATTGGCTCCGCTGTCTATATCTCTAGCAGAGAGCGTGATGACCAGGGAGCCTGCGTTGCTGTTCTCGGGAATATGCACCTGGTAGAGCGGCTGCCCAAACTCAGGGGCATTATCGTTGATGTCCACCACTTCAATGCGCACCAGGGCGGTCCCATACCGAGGCGGAGAGCCGCCATCCAGCGCTGTGAGGGTTAATACGATTTCAGGCTCCTCCTCCCGATCCAGCTCTTTGTCCAACACCAGCTCCGTGTATTTTCTGCCATCGCTGCGATTCTGGGTTAAAACTTGAAAATGGGGGTTGGGACTGATTTTATAGTTCTGAACACTGTTGCTTCCTACGTCCAAGTCCAGAGCATTACTCAGAGGGAATGCCATGCCTAGAGGACTGTTTTCCGGTATTTTTAGAATCATTTCTCTTTCAGTGAACACGGGAGAGTGGTCATTTATGTCTTCCACCCTTAGTTCAGCCTGAAATATCTCTAAGGGATTTTCCATAAGCACTTGGAAATGTAGGACACAAGGCTCGGTGGAACCGCATAGCTCCTCTCGGTCTAGCTTCTCATTTATGAGCAAATCCCCAGTCTGAACCTTGAGCTGCAAATGCTCTTTTTGCCCCTGAGAAATGATCCGGGCCCCACGGCTGGACATCTCCGTCAACCCCAATCCCAGATCTTTTCCTAGATTTCCCACAAAGAATCCCCTCTCTGTTTCTTCCATCACTGAATAGGGCCCTAAATCGGCGCACACCCCAGACATGCTCAGCAAAACAAAGAAAACAAGGACTTGCCTTTGTCTCCGATTGCGCATCCATCCAATCTCCATTGCTGTTTCTGACAATTTCGCTCACAGGAGCTTCAGGTATGCACGCCCAAGATCCTGGCAGCCCGTTCCCACGGTCCAGAACGGCAAAACGATGCCGGAAATAGAGTTTTTAGGAGGTTTCACACTCACTTTTGCTCTGGCTGAGAAGGCTATTCTTTAGCTTCCCTCCCGGCAGTGAGAAACTGTTTGGATATCCGAGCTGCGCAGTCAATTCCATTTTCCATCATTTAACCTGCAGCGCCACCACGCGTTCTCACTAAGTCTTACACTTTCTGGTTTAACATTGGATACAAAATTCTCCTAATGTATAAAACAAATTGTGTTCTGTAACATTAAACACTGAGTTTTATCTTCGTGTGTTTTTTGTGTGTTAACATAGAACTTTTTATGTGTTTTTTGTGTGTTCAGATAGAATTCTGTGTTATTGCACAGGAGGTACAAAGCTGTTGAGGAATAATGATTAAATAAAATAACTTAACATTTAAGCTGAAAATGATACATTTAGGAGCAAATATTTTTCCAAAATAACATTGGAACCGTTTCAAAGTACATATTTTCATGGTACATATTATAGAATTACAAATGAGTGTACACTGAAAAATTGAACCAGAAATGGTTCTAAAGAAAGTGTTTAACCCAATACTTGACTAAAGAGTTGATCACTTCTTTTTCTCCCAACACCTAAGCCTGAAAACTGTGAGGTTCTGCAATTTTCAAATTATCGAACAATTATTTCCCAAATAGGAAGGTCTCAAGGTTATACCTTACCAAGTTTCACTCTTTTTTTAATAATCACGACACAGGTAATTTGTTATATTCTTTTTTGTTTTCATTATGCTTTTATTTTTATTCTGTTGGATTACACAAACTTTCTTCTAGCTCTTTTTCTTTGTTGTAACGTCTTTTTTCTAGAAAACAATTATTTTTCCCTCAACGTCTTTTTTATATTTTCTTGTTAAAGCCTAAGATTTATATGATGGACATTAACATTTTTCAATGAAGTGTCCATAAGATGTAGGCTGTGCTTGTGCATGTATTTGTGTATGCATACATACACATATGTGTAGCATTATTAATGACTAAAAAGTCTTTTCTAGAGCATTTAGAAAAAATGTCTTGGAACAGAAATGTTAAAATGTATTTCTTTGAAAGAATTTTAAAACTGAAATTAAAAGCACCACCAACTCTCTGATTTAGTTTTTCTGTTTGTTATGAAATGTAAGCGGGACTAGTTTTAAATATGTAAAGCTTTCAAACTTCTGATAATATGAATATAAAACAGCTTTAATGAGATATAATTCACATTCCATAAAATTTACCTATTTACCTATTCAGTGGCTTTTAGTATATTCAGAGAGTAATGGATTCTTTACCAGAGTCAATTTTATAACATTTCATTACCTCAAAAACACCATAAATTTCAGCTATCACCTCCCTATTCCTTCATCTTTCTGCCCCAAGTCCTAATCAACCACTAATTTACTTTCTGACTTTTCTATTCTGGACTTTCATATGAATGCAATAAAACAATATGTGGACTTTTTTGACTGGCTTCTTCCACTTAGCATGTTTTCAAGATTCATCCAAGTTGTAGCATGTGTCAGTACTTTGTCCATTTTTGCAGCATGATAATATACCTCTGTATAGATGCATCACATTTTTTACTATCCATTCCTCTGTTGATGGACATTTGAGTTGTTTCTACTTTTTAAATATTATACAATTTATTTCTGCATGTGGTTTGTATCACGATGACTAATGCTGCTATAAACACTCATATACAAGTGTTTGTGGGGACGTATATTTTCATTTCTCTAGGAATAGACTTGCTAGGTCATATAACATATCTATGTTTAATTGAAGATCTGCCAGATTGTTTTCCAAAGCAGCTGCACCATTTTGCATTCCCACCAGTAGAGCACCAGCTTCCAATTTTCCCACATCTTCCCAACACTTGTTATTATCTGACATTTTGATTCCAGCCATCCTAGTGGATGTGAAGTTGTATCTCAGGATTGTGATTTGCATTGCTCTGATGAGTAATGATGTTAAACATCTTTTCATGTGCTTATTGGCCATTTGTGTATCTTCCTTGGATGAATGTCTATTCAGATCTTCACCCATTTTTAAACTGGGTTATTTGTCTTTTTATAATTGAGTTTTAAGAGTTCTTTATATGTCTAGATACAAGTCCCTTATCAGATTTGTATTATTGTCCCATTTTTCCATTTCTAATATTTGAATTGAATTTCAGCAAAGATTTGTGATATCTTTATCCATTCAGTGTTTTTGTTAGTGATTTTTGTTTGTTAATGATCTTGTCTGGGGTTAAAGCATCTAATCAATAAGGCCTAAGCTCTTGGTATAAAAACCTTAATTTGAACACAAATGGTACTACTAGACTGGGTAATTGTCTTCCAAGCAGCCATCTGTCGTGGGCAGAATAACGGCCACCCACCCAAAGAGGTCCACAGCCTAATTCCCAAAATTTGTAAATCTGTTATATTTCATAACAAAAGAGATTTCACAGATGCAAATAAGTTGAAGACCTTGTAAAGGGAAAATCATCCTGGATTATCTGGGTGGGACAGAACCTTTCCTGGTTATGGTCAAAGGGAGGTGTGACTACAAAAGAGGGAGGTGTTATTACAAAAGAATAATTAAGGAGATACAAAGCTCCTGGCTTTGAAGAAGAAATAATGGGGTCATGAGTCAAGTAATGTAGGCAGCCTAGAAGCTAGAAAAGACAAAGAAATGGATTATCGTCTAGATATCCTCCAGTGGTTCTCAACCTTCCTAATGCCACGACCCTTTAATACAGTTCCTCATGTTGTGGTGACCCCCAATTTCATTGTTACAAATTGAACATAATTAAAGCATCGTGATTAATCACAAAAACAATATGTAATTATATATGTGTTTTCCGATAGTCCTAGACGACCCCTGTGAAAGGGTCGTTCGACCCCCAAAGGGGCCACAACCCACAGGTTGAGAACCGCTGCTCGAGAGCCATAAGAAAGGAATGTATTTCTGCTAACATCTTGATTTTAGCCCAGTAAGACCCATATTTGAGATCTGATCTATAGAACTATAAGGTAGTACATTTTTATTGTTTTAAGCAACTATATTTGTGGTAATTTTTATAGCAACATGGAAACCTAATACATAATACAAGCATAGATTTTCATGCACATAGTAGCTGAGTCAACAAAAATTGATCAGTCTACAAGAATAATATTATCACAGAAAATGCTGAAGAATGTCTGATTCAGTTCTGGTAAACCAGTCTTTCAGAATAAAGGTGTCTATGACCCTTGACATCTTTTTCCCCCCAGCAAACTTTTAAGAGAAGTTGACAAAGATCTATGGTTAACTTTAACAGAAAATAACTGGAACCTAACACATTTTCCCTATTAAATTTCCAGAATCTCTAAATTACTTAGTGATAAAAATTCCTCCACAACATTGCCTATACTTTCTTAAATTATTTTAGTTAGGATTAATACCAGAATACAGCTGCTTTAAAACAAATGGTATGCTAAAATGAATACACTATATTTAGTTTAAATAAGGGACAAGAAGTTACTGAGATTCAATCCATATATATATATAACCCTAATATACAAATAGACTGAATGGTAGAACAACTGAACAACCAAACCAGTCGCTATGATGTGCACTGACCACCAGGGGGTGTGTGCAGAACATGGCAGCATAGTGCAGAACATGGTGGGATCAGCCATGTCAGGATGGTGGAGCAGGTGAGCAGGGGCGCCAGACCAAGACAGGGCACCAGTCGCTGTCATCGGGGTGAGCTTCTGGTGGTTACTGAAAATTCTTTGCTCCCATGCACCATGCTACCGCCCAGCACTCACACCTGCTGCCAGCACTGCCCCTGCTCGCACCCACAGCCGATGCCAGAGCCACCGCTCGCACCCTCTGCTGGTGCCTGGTGCCAGTCCTGATCGCTTGGTGCCATTAGTGGGTGCGAGCAGAGGCTGCTGGCCCCGATCGCCCCTGAGGGCTTCTCCACCTCCATCTGCTCCTGAGGGGTGATTGGGGCAGCAACCGCTGCTTGCACCTGCTGATGATGCCTGCCCCAATCACTCAGTGGGTGCCAGCAGCAGCAGCAGAAGCAGGGCTGCCAACAGACAGGGGACCAGAGCCGTGGTGGGAGGGGCTGGGCGGGGGCATGGAGTATGGGCTGAGACCCGCCCCTGTGCCCATGGCCCACAGTTCCTTTCAATGTGCACGAATTCGTGCACTGGGTCCTAGTATATATATATATAATAAAGCAAATTTGAACTTTCCAAAGGAAATGAAAAATATATTTTAGGGATGATGGAAAAAGACTGAAGGGATAGTATAAGAAATACAACCATAGGACACTTCTAGTCTATATTTAGGGCATTCATCTCTGCAATAATAAATGTGACATGTTGAGAATGTACAGGAAGATATTTTGGGCTGATTCATTTATGGTGAAGATCAATTGTGCTGTCTGACCTAGCTTAGAGAGGTCAGTGTTTCCACAAGAACTTTGAGTTTATTGGTCGAGAGCAGTGTGGCATTGAAACACACACAAACTATGAACCAAAAGTTACATTTCTACATAGGAGTTCCGTTCATGGAATAGAAGGATTTCACTTTCTTAGGAAGACAATGCTACCAGTAAACACCTGCCATTATATATAACACATGGGTTAAAAACTGGGGCATTCAATTCAAGTAGACTTAGAATAGATTAAAAAATTTTTCTTTTATTACTCAGACTTGTGAACAAGTTACTTAACTTTTCTTAGCTTCAGCTTCTCATATGTAAAGGAGGGGACAATATGCCAACTTCCTTAAGGTTTGGTAGAAGATTAAAAAGGTAATTCGTGTAAAGCACTCTATACACTACTTTTAATTAAATTAGAATTCAAAATTAAGAACTTAAAACAGATCGGTTAGCTCAGACTATACAGTTAAGATCTGTGCATTTCACTTATTATATAATGTTTTAATGGAAAATCTTAATGTTAAAGCATTAGGGTTGGATTTCACTGGAGGTACCACAAAACTAAAATGATGATGGCAGCTTAAATGAGATAGAAGTTCCTTTATTTCTCAAGTAAAAAAAAAAGTTCAGAAGCAGGCATTCCAAGGATGACATAATGGCTCTGTGATCATCAGGGACCCTCATCTCCTTAAAGTTTATTCTATACTGACTGTCTTCATTCATTATTTCCATTCTTATTGTTGCTTTATGATCCAACATGGCTGACTGTGTTCCAACCATGACTTACGCATTCTAAGATGCAAGGACTAGAGAAGGACAAAAGGGACCCCTTCCCAAAGGACTCATCTTCCCTTAAACAGCTTTCTTAGAAGTCTTCTACAACATTTGTATATACATCTCATTGACTAAAACCTAGTCAAATGCTCCATTGTACCTGCCTAAGGAGGTTGGCAAAATGTGTTCTTTTGAATAAGCAAACTAATGCCCTAAGTGGAATTTAGGATCTGTTAGAAACTAGAAAAAATGAATGGATATTGGCTTGCCAGTGTATTTTTTGTCATGGGTACTCAATGTTTCTCAAATGGGAAAAGCCAAATTTGCTGCTTTGCTATTTCATCTCACTGGATAAACACGATGTAGCTTTCCCCCTCCTTTGAACATCAATGAAACAAAATGAAAAGTAATTAAAATAATGAAATTAAAACTAACAGAGGTAGATTAATGAAAGAAAGCATAGTAAATATAACATTTTAAGAGAAAACAATATCAAAGATAGTACTAGTAGAGCAGAATAAAATGAGCCAAATTCTCATGGTGCCAGTTCTCTTTCCTTCCTGGTTAGGCATACTTCCCCGTGAGTGTTAGTGCATTACTTCTCTTATATAACCAATAATTAAAAACTAATATAAAATTCTCAAGAAAACACAGTCAATTATATATATAGAATTAACGTTTCACTGTTTTTTCCTAATATATTCTAAAGCTATCCTAGAACAAGGATTTGTACAATTATTAACTTCATCAGTTTTTGAGAGGCAAGTTTTAGGACCACTCATCTTTTATACTAATGAAGAAATGATAAAATACCATTATTTAAAAGAAAGGAATAATGTAAGAAAACGTGCAAGGAAGCTTAGTATAATTTAAAAATTCATAATAGGTGCCAAAAATAACTCATCACCTTGAATTTACCAATTGAAGTAGCTGGAAAAAGATAAACAATTATGGTCACTGAATACTAAAACTAAAGTCATTCTTGAAGTCAGGGTTTTCTTCTAATTCTGCCCCAGGGTAATGGCCCTGGGAATTGGGCACAATAGGCTTCAGAAACTTGAACTCGCTAGTCCCTGAGCCTCCCATCAGACACACCTCATACTGGTAGCTCTGGGACAGGGTCCCAGTACCGCTGACGTCCACCAGGTGGCCTGGAAAGTGGCCCTCAGGCACCGAACAGCCACCCACCCAGGCGGCCCTGCTCCGCCTGCACAGCCGCACCGCGATGAACGCCAGCACCGAGAACAGGAACAGCGACGACACCGACGCCAACGCGATGACCAGGTACACGGTCAGCGGGTCGGCCTGCGCCTGGTCGGCCGCCACTTCCGGCAGCGGCAGGTAGGGCTGCGAGAAGCCATCCACCAGCAGCACGTGCAGCGTGACGCTGGCAGACAGCGCGGGCTCGCCATTGTCCTTGACCAGCACCAGCAGCCTGTGCTTGGCCGCGTCG
>NW_005370597.1:3173204-3178713 GCF_000412655.1 Myotis brandtii | reverse complement strand
CGTGGCGCCCACGCGGAACTCGAACGCCTGCAGCGCCTCGAAGTCCAGCGCCCTCAGGGCGAACAGGTGGCCGTTGTCCGCGTTGATGGACACCAGCGAGGCCAGGGGCAGCTGCGGGTCGTGGGGCGGCAGCAGCGAGTAGGTGAGCTGGGCGTTGGCGCCCGCGTCTCTGTCTGTGGCGCTGACGCTGCCGATGTGCAGGGCGGGGCTGTTGTTCTCGCGGAGGAACAGGGTGTAGGAGGTTTGGGTGAAGGCGGGGGCGTTGTCGTTGACGTCAGACACCAACACGGTGATGTTGTGCTCAGTTTTCAGCTTGGGGGTCCCCATGTCGGTGACAGTGATGGTGATGTTGTATTCGTCCGTGGTCTCTCTGTCCAGCGGTCCCTCTGTTACTAGGGTGTAAAAGTTTTCCAAAGAAGATTTTAGGAGAAAGGGTAGATTGTCCTGAATGGAGCAACTTATTTTCCCGTTTTCTTCCGAATCAAGATCAGAAACACTGAACAGGGCAACCACCGTCTCCGGTGAATTCTCAGGGATCTGCCTGGTAAGTGCAGACATGGTGACTTCTGGAGCATTGTCGTTCACATCCAGGACCTGAGTCAGAACGGTGCATTTTCCAGACAAGCTTCCGGCATCTTTAGCCTCAACAATGACCTCATAGGACTGAATAGCTTCGAAATCAAGTTGTCTGTTCAGTCGAATATCTCCTGTCAGGGGGTTGAGCTCAAAGGTTTTCCTAATCTCTTCTGGAGCCTGGAAAAGTGAGTAGGAAATCTCTCCATTGACTCCTATGTCTACATCCGTAGCAGAGACCTTGACAATCAGGAAACCTATGGGACTGTCCTCAGGGATGTGTACCCTATAGAAAGGCTGCTCAAATTCAGGGGCGTTATCGTTGATGTCCACGACTTCAATGTAGACCTGAGCGGTGCCAGACTGCGGTGGAGAGCCACCATCCAGCGCCGTGAGGGTTAACCTGAGCTCAGGTTCCTCCTCTCGATCCAGCGCTCTGTCCAACACCAGCTCGGGATATTTCCTTCCATCGCTTCGTTCTCGGGTGAGGACCCGAAAATAGGAGTTGGGATTGATTATATAGTTCTCAATATTATTTCGGCCTACATCTTCGTCCTGAGCGTTCTTCAGAGGAAATGCAGTTCCAGGAGGACTGCTCTCCGATATTTTTAGCACCATATCTCTTTCCACAAACACCGGAGCATGGTCATTTATGTCTATTACTTGCAGCTCAGCTTGAAAAAACTCTAAGGGATTCGCTAGCAACACCTGGAAACGCAGCACACAGGGCTCTGTGTGATCACACAGTTCCTCGCGGTCCAGTTTCTCATTTAGCAACAAATCCCCGGTCGCCTGATCCAGCTGCAGATGCAGTTTGTTCCCTTTGGAAATGACCCTAGCCCCCCGCCTGGAGAGTTCCCTCTGCCCCAGACCCAGGTCCTTTGCTAAATTGGTTACAAAAGAGCTCCCCTCAGTTTCCTCCACCACAGAATAGCGCCTAGGTTCCGTGCCCGCCTGAGATAAGCCCAAGAAGAGAAAAAGGAAAAGGACTTGCCTTTGTCTGCAAATGAGCTTCCTGCTGGCCTCCATTGTTCTTGCTTGGTACAGCCTCTGGCGAGGCTGGCTCCGCGGAGCTGTGAAGAACTCAGTATCTGAGACTGAATATTGCACAGGATGCCTCGGAAATATCCCAGTGAGCAGTCCTTTCTAGAGGACCCAGTCCTTCTTCTGTGGCGCCCTAGCTTCCCAGTGGGCTTCCAGGCTCTGCTGGTTAAGTTTTGTCTTTAATGGAGCCGCAGCTGCGGTTCCGGTTTGTACCTTCTTATCCTGCAGCGCCACCACGCGTCCTCACAGGATATTACATTTTCTGGGATGAAAATGGATGCACTATTTCTAACTCTTGCCTGTGTTGTACAAGTTACAACTCTAACTCTACTCTTGGTGGACCTTACAGTGCAGACAATAGTCTGAGGACCGTACAAGGGAAATGACATTAGTAGAGACTTATTACCTTTACTAATGTTGAGTTTGGAGCAAAAAGAAAATTGTTATATATTAGTCTGGCTGAGAAGAAAGAATATATGCAGGAACATTCTTTAAATATATAATTGGAGTAACATAGAAAACTTTCAGAATGTACTTTTTTGCCAGGGACTATTGGAACAATTAGTAGCTATCTATGAATCTTGGACGAATTATTTAACTTCTGTCTCAGTTTTCTTATCTGTAAGGTGGAGATTATAATATAATAGTACCTATTATTTAGGGTTGCTGTGAGTTCTCCCCACACAGATGAGAAAATGAGGCAGAGACAGGTTAACCCCTCCCCCCCACACACACACACACACCAGGCATGTAATTTGATGCCACCAGGTAGCTGAACTTACATGAGTCCATTGCCATGACTAGAAAAACATCCAATATTCAAGTGGTAGAAGAATGCTTGAGCAGAATGAGCTCAGATAGAAGTTATTACGTTAAATGATGACACAATGAAAGGCTGGAGAGTTTATCTAATAGAGGTATGATCTGTGAGAGCAGTGGTGATTCTGTATTCAGAAGAATGTCCTATTTTTGTTAACTCCACTTTTCTTCTTAACAGTGCCAATTAAAAAAAAAACCTTTATTTTGAAAAACTTCAAAACCACAAAGAAGGAGAATAGTATGATGGACCTCCACATACTCATAACTAGCTTCAACAATTATAAATATTTTGTCATAATTGTTTATCTCCCTAACATTCTCACATCCCAAACTAAATTATCACCCATAAATACTTCATCATATACCTCTAATGTTTAATGACCTAAGAAAACAACTACAATGCTATATCATGCCTAAGAAATTAGGTTAATATTATTTAATATGCATCTGTATTCACATTCTCTACAATTCTTACACAGTTCTTTGAATCACGAGCCAAACAAGATTAACCACACATTACATTTATTTTATTGTTGAAAATTCCCTCCTCCCCTTTTCCATGTCATTGATTTGTTAGAAGTAAGAAAACTGGATAATTTCATCCTGACACTATGAAAACAATTTAGAATTTGAATGCTGTGAGAATTTTTTGTCCTTAGACTATATCCCATTAGTAATACATAGTAAGAGTACTATTTTAAGAGTTAGCAGCACTGATTTATAATATATTCAGAATACAGCCATGGAAAAATTATCTGGACAAGGTTTAAGAAAGAGCAGTTACAGATTATTATAACAAACAAAGCTTCTCCTTAACTCCCAAGCATCTCTAAATAATTTAATTGTAATTTGTTTATTTTTATTATTACATATTTAAAACAATTCTTTTTCTTATACTTTCCTGATTCAGCATTGTAGTATATTGAATAAGAGGGTTAAAAAAACAAACTTTCAAATTAAAGGAGGAAAATGTGTTTAAAAGGTAGGTAAGGACCACCGCAGAAATATTACTACAATGTGAGAAAATTAATAAACTACTGAAGAAATCAAAATTATGTAATATTTCTATTCAGAGCTCATCTTTTCTGTGAAATGACGGTCATATATTGGGATAACAAGAAAAAAGCAAAAAGTGATCTTTCCATTTTTTATTTGAGATTTGGCTAGATCAATGCTTTAATAATAATCCTATCTAATAAATAGGGAATATGCTAATTGATCCTCACACCATCACAAAGATGGCGGCGCCCACAGCCAGTAAGGAGGGAATAGGCTAATTGACTGTCCTTCCCTCAAAGATGGTGGTGCCCACAGCCAATAAGGAGGGAATATGCTAATTGACTGCCCTGCCCTCAAAGATGGTGGCGCCCACAGCCACAAGATGGCTGGCAGGTGAGGGCAGTTGTGGGCGACCAGGCCAGCAGGGGAGGGCAGTTGGGGGGAACCAGGCCTACAGGGGAGGGTAGTTAGGAGCAACCGGGCTGGTAGGGGAGGGTAGTTGGGGACAACTGGGCCAGCAGGGGAGCACAGTTGGGGGTGACTGAGCCGGCAGGGAAGGGCAGTTGAGGGTGATCGGGCCAGCAGGGGAGCAGTTAGGCATCGATCAGGCTGGCAGGGGAGTGGTTAGGGGCTGATCAGGCTGGCAGGCAGAAGCGGTTAGGGACAATCAGGCAGGCAGGCAGGCAAGCAGTTGGGAGCCAGCAGTCTCGGATTGTGAGAGGGATGTCCCAGATTGGAGAGGGTGCAGGCTAGGCTGAGGGACACCCCCTCCCCACCCCCAGTGCACGAATTTCATGAACCGGGCCTCTAGTAATTAAATAATTAATTCAGTAAAGCTGGATTATTAGTTTTTAAGAAAATAAAACCACAAGCCAATATATACACTATTACTTCTAATTATAGAAAAGACAAAACAGGAATATGAATAAGAGAAAAGTATTTCTTCTCCTTAATTATGGAGAAACTTTCAATGTGATACCTAATGCCAGAAAAGAGTACAGCATCATAGCAAGGTCCCAGTGGCAGAAAGATTTAGGAAAGATACTCAATTCTGCCATTTATTAATTGGTGTTCTTACTGAATTTATTGAACCTCTATAAATATCTACTTGCCCATTTCAAAAATACCTCTCCTCATAGGTTTACTTCTAAGATTAAAAATGTTAAAATAGTGTGTGATGTATACTAAGTACTGTCTTAAAAACTTCAAAAGTTACTGTATAATCCGTGCTTCTAAAACTTAAGGCAAGTATAAATCTACAGCACTGAAATCAACTCAGAAAATAAAAAAGCAATAAAGTTTGAAGAAAATGAAAATTAATTTACAACATCCCAAACAACATTTATCATTACTTAATAGACTACACAGAATGCATAACTGTTAGAGATCAAATAGACACATGAATTCCATGCTTTGTAGAGGGTGCTTAGGGCTAAAGCTAGGTTCTTTGCTGTGTAACGAAACTAATTCTGTGGCTTTAAAAATGCTTGAAATAATGTGAAAGCAATCTTCCACCGGTGACACATGATAAATTTCTTAGGAATGTATTCACAGACACAACACTCGCATTTATTTTCCTTTCTTTATCAGAAACCCAAATCATTCCGAAATGCAGGATATTCTTCCACTTCCCTCCCTGTGCCCTGGGACTGCAGATTAGAAATAATCGGCTTCAGGAATTTAAACTCGCTAGAGGTCCCTGAGCCACCCCTCAGACACACCTCATACTGGTAGCTCTGGGACAGGGTCCCTGTGCCGCTGACGTCCACCAGGTGGCCCGGAAGGTGGCCCTCAGGCACCGAACAGCCACCCACCCAGGCGGCCCTGCTCCGCCTGCACAGCCGCACCGCGATGAACGCCAGCACCGAGAACAGGAACAGCGACGACACCGACGCCAACGCGATGACCAGGTACACGGTCAGCGGGTCGGCCTGCGCCTGGTCGGCCGCCACTTCGGGCAGCGGCAGGTAGGGCTGCGAAAAGCCATCCACCAGCAGCACGTGCAGCGTGACGCTGGCAGACAGCGCGGGCTCGCCATTGTCCTTGACCAGCACCAGCAGCCTGTGCTTGGCCA
>NW_005370597.1:3162337-3172878 GCF_000412655.1 Myotis brandtii | reverse complement strand
CGTGGCGCCCACGCGGAACTCGAACGCCTGCAGCGCCTCGAAGTCCAGCGCCCTCAGGGCGAACAGGTGGCCGTTGTCCGCGTTGATGGACACCAGCGAGGCCAGGGGCAGCTGCGGGTCGTGGGGCGGCAGCAGCGAGTAGGTGAGCTGGGCGTTGGCGCCCGCGTCTCTGTCTGTGGCGCTGACGCTGCCGATGTGCAGGGCGGGGCTGTTGTTCTCGCGGAGGAACAGGGTGTAGGAGGTTTGGGTGAAGGCGGGGGCGTTGTCGTTGACATCAGACACCGACACGGTTATGTTGTGCTGGGTTTTCAGTCTTGGGGTCCCCAAGTCAGTCACAGTGATGGTGATGTTGTATTCTGCTCTGCTCTCCCAGTCTGGGGGTCCCCAAGTCGGTGACGGTGATGGTGATATTATACTCCTCTCTCATCTCTCTGTCCAGCGGTCTCTCTGTTACCAGGGTGTAGAAATTTTCTACTGATGGCTTCAGGACGAAGGGGAGATCCTCTTGGATGGAGCACACCATCTTTGCATTGTTACCTGAATCTTTGTCTCTAATTCTAAAAACAGCCACAATAGTCTCGGCTGAGTTTTCTGCAATGGAGCTTGTAAGTGATGACATGAGTAGTTCCGGTGCGTTATCATTGATGTCTGTTACGTGGACCACCACGGTACATTTTCCAGAAAGCCCTCCACCATCCTTGGCCTGAATAGTTAGTGTGTAAGTTTGCATTTCCTCATAGTTTAATTCGGCTTTAAGATGAAGATTGCCAGATGTTGAATTGATTTGAAACGTTTTGAGAATTCTTTCAGTGGCATAAAAAAATGCATAGACTATTTCCCCATAACTTCCGGTGTCTAAATCTCTAGCTGACACGGAGACAACCAGGGAGCCAACAGGGCTGTTCTCTGGCACCTGCACCTTGTAGAGCGACTGTACAAACTCAGGGACGTTGTCATTTATGTCCACCACCTGGATGCGCACGAGGGCGGTCCCGGATCTGGGCGGAGAGCCGCCGTCCAAGGCGGTGAGGGTTAAACTGAGCTCAGGCACCTCCTCTCGATCTAGCACTCGGTCCAGTACTAATTCCGGATAGATAGTCCCCTCCCCATTATCATGCACATTAACATGGAAATAGGCATTGGCGCTGATGGTATAGTTTCTCAAGTTGTTGGTTCCAACATCTGAATCCTGCGCCCTTTCTAGGAGAAATGCCGCCCCTGGGGTGGTGCTTTCTAATATTTTCAAGGGAATCTCTCTATCTAGAAACACTGGAGAATGATCGTTGATGTCTCTGACCCATAGTTCAGCACGGAAAATCTGCAAAGGCTTTTCCAGTAACAACTGGAAAGGCAGCGCGCAGGGCTCTGTGGAGCCGCACAGTTCCTCTCGGTCTAATTTCTCATTTAGAAGTAAATCACCAGTAAGCGGACTGAGTAGTAAAAATTGCATGTTCTGATCTGAAACGATCCTAGATCCCCGAGCTGAAAGTTCCCCCACCCCCAACCCCAGGTCGTGTGCTAGGTTGGCCAGAAAGGTGCCTCTCTCGGTTTCCTCCGCCACAAAATACCGAAGCGGTTCAGCACCAGCCCAAGACACTCCCAGAAACACACAAAGAAGTAGGACTTGCCTTTTCTGCACCGCACGCTCCACTCTGGCCTCCATTCTTCTTTTAATCAGTCTTTCAAAACCACTGTCACTCAGCCCCAAGCAGCTTTCAGAATGGCAGCAACGGAATCCTTAGAAATGAGCTTCTAATAGCAATGCGTGTGGGAAGGGATCCCCACTTCCCCCAGCTCCTGTTACCACGGTGTCCTTTCCTCTTCCTTTCTGACTGGCCAGATTTTCTATTAACAATGGAATCTGCAACACCCTTTTAAGCGAGTATTTTTCCTCTGTCTCTTTTTAGCCAGCAGCGCCACCTTGCGTTTTGTGGACGTTATTCCCGTTTTCAAGAATAGAGCAAAAAGATGGCGGGTTAAAAGACCAGCAGGAGTATGTTCCCCAGGGTCTTTGCTGCTTCATTCCATCGTTTTCCTCAAATGGTCACAGTAATGCTAGCAAGTGCTTAATCGTCCTCCCCTCTTATAATCTGAATTCATAGAAAAAAATAAATGTTTTTCTTAATCTGGGGGCATGAAATTAAACTCTGAATTCTCATCAGGAGTAGATCCTAAAAAAACCTTCTCCTGCTTTTAAAACTGATAGTAAAGATTATATACGAAAATGAAGAATTCATCAAAAAGTCAACCTTTATTTGTTAACTGCTTAACAGTGGTGCTGTTCATACTGCAGAGTAACGGGCCTTTTTTCCAGTTTTTTGTGAATTCAATAATCCTTTTTGGTTTTACTCTTTACCCAGGATATTTTCTGGAACACATTCTGTACCCCAACCTTCACCCTTCACCCACTTTAAGTAATAATATAATTTAAATTATTGTTCACATATAATTTCAATGGCCAGCATCTCCAAGGATATGCAATGAATACTCTTCAAATTAACAATAGCAAGTAGTTCATTCTTACTTTTGTGAAAGTGCTCCTATTATTTCAATTTTAGCTATGATGGTTGATCTCTACTTGGGGTAAATGCTCCTTGTTCGATCAAGAAAGTTTTCTTCTTTTTCTTTATGGTTTCATATTTTAAAGTAATTTTTGACATGTGTTGAAATTGTACCTTTATTCTTTAGCTTTTTAATTCTTGAGTTCTTGATATAAAGACAGTTATCCATGACATATTATTGCTTTCGTGCAAACATGAATTTGATGTGTCAACAGTGTTTTAGGATTTTTCTGGCCCATGTTGTCCTGTATACGCATGAGTGTGTGTTTAACATCTGTGGTTTTGGTGTTAAAATATTCAGCCTTATAGAATGGGTATGGAAGATTTCCCTCCATTTTTTGCAACAGATTAGTTTTTATATTCATACCATCTGTTTCTACATGCTTAATTACAACTTGCCCTTAAATGGGTTGGGTTTGGTGGGTTCACTCATGGTAGATTTGACTCTTTTCCATTTTACTTTGGTTATTACTCTATACAGGCTTTGTTTTCTTTAAAAGTAATTTGTATTTTATTTTTAAAACCATTCATTTAAAAACCACTTAAATTTATTATGCTTCATTATGTTATTTATCTTTAGATATATCCCTATTCTTATTAGTAATGTTTAGTATTTTATCTCATTTTTATTCATAGGGAGAGTTTCAAGGTATCTATTTACTTATCTTTTAAAACTCACTTCTTCAAAATAATACATAACCTTGGTTCAAAAATCTAATAGTACTAAGAGGCGTATAATAAAATACAATAGTTTTCTGCCCCTTTCCTCCTCACTTTCCTGTTCTGTTTCCAATAGGCAGCCAATTTTAACTTTTAGTTATTTCTTGTCCTACTAATCTGTATTCTGCTATATTTTGATTAATTCATTTTAAACATTATCAGTTGACTCTATTATGTTGGGTTCTGTTTTAGCTCTTATACACTTTCAAGGAACTTTAATGTCTTCTTTCACTCTCAGTATCATTATAAGAGCATTGCTGTGTCTTAATTATATTTTTTCTCACTTTTTTCTTGAGGTTAACAATTGCTTTGCTTTTTCATTTACTTGGTTTTCTTTATATATATAATGTATTCTTCCCACACTTCTAACTGCCTCTCAGTACAATTTGCACATGGTCATTCCAATATTTCCCAAAATATGAATTTCCCCTTAAATTGGGTGGGTGGTATCTACATCTGCTGCACAGCTATCACTCTGGGATTTCCCTTTGTTATCATTCTTGGAATTTTTCTTTGCCTTTTATTCTGGTTGGATCTCCTTTTTCTAGGATTTTATTTCTTCTTCTTTAGTTTGTTTGTTTATTTGGTAGCTTTAATAGATCACATCATCCAATAGTTTCATCTAATTAATATGTGCCAGGGGACTTGATGATATCCTTCAAAATGCCTGTCTCAGACACATCCAACCTGGACTAGTCTATATTTGATACAGAACTGTCATCTTGGGATCATCCTTCAACATCACCTAGAGATTCATTTCACCTCTATTCTGTTTTTGATCCTCTTTCTATTTCTTCAGACTTCCTCTCTCTTAGATTACCCATTCATTTTAATATCTTCCAGTAGAGAATGGTAGATGAGAGTTAAATTATGTTGTGACCTTAAGTGTATTAAATTATTTTAACTTTACCCTCAAACTTGATTGGAAGTTTGACTGATTATAGAGTTTTAGGTTGAAAATAATTTTCATAATTTAAAAATATTTTGTCAATGAGCCCCTTATTAAATCAATGTCTTTGTTAAGAAGTCGAAAGTGAATGGTATTTTATATCTTCTATATGTGTCCTGTATTTTTATTTCTTGTTGTAGTATCTTGTCACTGTCCAAATTTAACACTGATGTGTCTTGGTTTGAGCTTATTTTCATCCATTGTACAGAAAAATTGGTAAACTCTTTCAACTAGGAAACTAATTTCCTACAGCTCTTAGACATTTTCTTGAATTACTTCATTGAAATTCTTCTGCTCCTTTTTTTTTTTTTTTGGAATTACTACAATTCAGATGTTGGACCTCTGCTATGGACTCTTATTTTTGTGTGTGTTTTTTTCCTCTCCTGTTTGATATTTTTAAATACTTTTGCAATATTACCTGGGATATTTTCTTAATTCTGTCTTCAAGCCCTTCTATTAAAACTTCCATTTATTACATTCATACTTTACAAGGGCCCTCTTTCTGTACTTATTTCTTAGATGCAATAACTTCTTTTCTCACCTGTTATTAATAGCAGGCAGTTTATTCTTAAATCTTTAGTTGTTTGCTTTGCCTATTCTCAATAAACCTTGATTTCTAAAATATGCATGTAAGTCTCACAATTTCTCTATTCACTCTTTGGTTCTTAGCTTAAATATCACTTTCTTAAAAGCTTACTATATCAGCTAGAATTACATTCTATGTAATTTCTACATATGAATATGTTCTATATAATTTCAGCCTGAAGCTATAGACAAGCCCATAACAACAATAGCTTACACGATATAGAATTTTATTTTTCTCTCATAAAAGAAAACTAGTGGCTGAATTGCGCTCCATGATATCTGGGACCCAGTCTTGTTCCATCTTGTTGCTTTACCATCTTCAGAACATGGCCTTCACCTCATAGTCCAAGATAACTGTCTAATATCCAGCCATTAAATTTCTATTCAGACTAACAAATAGGAGAAAGAAAAGACTGCACCTTCCTTTTTAAAGACTACTTTCATGAAGTATTCCATGGCACTAGGGGTTAGTATCGCTCTCTGGCTGTAACTTAGTTACAAGACCACTCCCACTCACAACAGTGGTTGGGAAATATAATCTATAACACACATATCCACATGGGCAGCTAAAACATTGGAGGTATATTAGTAATAAATAAGGAGAGGAGACATATATTTGAGTAAAATTAGTAGCATATATCATACCCACTCAGATCACACCTGTAGCTCCCATTGCCAGTAGAAACAGATAGGGTCAAATAAATTGATTTAATTAGTTATTAGCAGAGCATACGATTTTATTTCTTCATATTGGTGGTGTGTTTTGTAGCCAAAAGAGTTCTTTTTTTACTGAAAGCTTAGCCCTCAAAGCAATAAAGTAATAAATTCACTGGCTGGGATAAGACCCTTTGAATCAATGATGCTTCCCAAGCATGTATAGTATCTGTATCTATTCTATTTCCTTTTAAAACTTTAAAAAAAATCCTGAACCAAGGATATGTTTGTTGATTTTAGAGAGAGAGAGAGAGGTGCAAAACTCACATATGCACCCTGAACCTCATGGGGATCACCAGCATCCTAGGTATGTGCCATGAATCAAACCCACAACCCTTTTGGTGTATGGGATGATTCTCCAACCAACTGAACCACTTGGTGAGGGTGCCCATTTTTTTATGAAAGCCTGTAATATGGGGTAAACAGTGTGTCAGGATAACAAAACTTATTATAAGCCCACAGAGCTTTTGAAAATATTTGCTATCAAGCTTTGACCTGAAGCTATTTGGAGTTAAAGAAATATAAACCAAGGCCAACCAAAGGTGCAGCATATTATGGGAAGACCCTCCCCATTTTAAAGGGCCCCACAGGGCTACACCAACAATATAAAAGCAGTATAACACCAACAAATCTAAACCTGACCCCTTCCTCCAACTCCAGGGAATTATATAGAAGGATCCCTGGTGTTAACTAGAGCAGAAGAAAAAGAAAAGAAACCATGCCTGGGAATTTGTGCCTAGGTTTGGTCCTCATGTGTGTTTGTATTTTGAATATTCATAAATTGAGTTTCAAGGAACCTCAAACCATAAATTTAGTTTGTGGTGGTCCCCTACTGATAGTGTTTCTAGAATCCTGGCTGAAACTACTGAAAATCTGGACCATACAGCCTAGGTTTTGAGGACACCCTACAAATAAATATTTAAGGGTAATCAACCATATAAGTCACAAAAAATAAAGACAACATGAATAAGAAGAATCAGAAACAATGCAGCAAAAATTGACCCACACAAACTTCACATATTGGAAGTATCAGATTTAGAAATTAGTTATATATAGTAGATATAAATAAACAAATGACATACTTGAAAATACCTGTGTGAAACAGATTGAAAGGATACACTGAGTTCCAGGAAAAAAAGTGATACAAAATTATCAAAATCAAGACATAACCTGAGAAAGACAATGAAGTTTAAAAATAGAAAATAAGTAACCTATAGGTAATGAAAATAGGCTTCAAACTTAATCCTCATCAACATTTAATACTAGAATACAATGGAAATCTCTACCAGGTTCTGAAGGAAAGAAATTATGGCTCAATAATTTTATACCTAGCTAAGATGTTGGTCAAATATAAAGAAAACAATGCAGCAAATGGGGAAAAAATCATAAAACATTTCTTTAGCATTCATGAGAGCTTATTGAAAAGAACTACTTAAGAATGAAATGTAGCCTACTTATAGAAAAATATAGAGAAACTATGATGAAATGACTAATGTAATATTTGATGTCAACAAATCTATGAGGAAAAGAAAGTTGACTAAAAAATTTTATGCCCAGAAAAATTATACTTCTTGCCCTAACCAGTTTGGCTCAGTGGATAGAGCGTCGGCCTACGGACTGAAGGGTCCCAGGTTCGATTCCGGTCAAGGGCATGTACCTTGGTTGTGGGCACATCCCCAGTAGGAGGTGTGCAGGAGGCAGCTGATTGATGTTTCTCTCTCATCAATGTTTCTATCTCTTTATCCCTCTCCCTTCCTCTCTGTAAAAAATCAATAAAATATATTTTTTTTAAAAATTGTACTTCTCAAGTATGTGAGAATTTAAGACATACAGCATGTAGCCCTGCTGGTGTGGCTCAGTTCGTTGGAGCATGCCCCATAGACCAAAAGGTGGAAGGTTTGATTCTGGGTCAGGGCACATACCCAGGTTGCCCTGGGTTCTATCCTCTGATCGGGAGTGTATGGAAGGCAACCAGTCTCCTCCCTCATATCTCTCTCTCTCTCTCTCTCTCTCTCTCTCTCTCTCTCTCTCTCTCTCTCTCTCTCTTCTTTAAAGAACTACATCTGATGAAATACAGCAAACCAAAGGATGAAAAAATAGAAATGACTGAGGTCTGGGAAAGCTGGGATAAAATAACAGTGAAGACTGCATCTCATTCCTGTTTGGGCACACCAATTTATCTCAATTCCCTCCTGAAACCTCATCTAAGCAATAGAGAGCAAAAATTTAAAATAAATGGACCCATAAAAACAAAACAAATGGGAGAAAAGTAAACAGCAGAGAGACAAGTCAAGGAATGCCTTCAAAATACTAGCAGCAAATAATTCCTAACTTAAAATTCTATACCAAACAAAATAAAAATTTGATTTTCTAACATCTGAAATTTTCACATGTTCAAAAAATTAATAAATGTATTACCAAATAGTCTTCAGAACTCAAGGCAGTAAACCAAAAAGGAGGAAGACATAAAGTCCAGAAAATGAAATTAAATTCAGGAGACAAAAGAAATTCCCAGAATGATGGATAAAGCAAGTTCCAAACTGCCAGCTATACAACAGGTCTACAGAGCAAATAATATACAATTGAGCAGGAGTCTGGATAGCTCCAGGATGGCTCCAAGAAAAAATAATGGAACTGGAGAGATTTCTTGGTGAGTTTAATAATACAATGAGGAGTTTTAGACTTTAGAAAGTATAGGGATAAGTTAAAAATTTGTACATTGAAAAGTAAAGCAAAAATGAGGCAAAGAAAAGAAACAAAATATCAGTACATCATGAGGTTCAATTGTAAGCGATATTTCCATAGTCATAATTATATAAACACTATTAAAACAGAATTTTATATAATATTGCTATGAGAGAGGAATGGGTAGAAAAAATGTGCAAGTATATGTGTGTGTGTGCACATGCCCCTAAAGAAAAGTAAATGGATAATATCTAAAATTTGAATGAAAGCATTTTATAAGCATATTATTTAGAAATATGGAAGTAAATATCATGGAAACACAGTAAAATGCTTCAAAAGGTGTTACAACTGTACAGACTTGAGTAATATTGACAAGTTTGTAGCACCATATAACAAATTAAATGTCTACAGCATAAAATGTCTAAACAATTATGAGAATTACCCTTTTAATATACATTTTATATATTATATGCATATATACTAGTATAATAAAAAGTCTAAAGTAAGGTGAGAAGAGGGTAAAAGTGTAAGGTTTGACTTGCTCATTTTAAAGCAGGCAGTTAAATTATGTTAATATATTAATATTGTTTTTAACCTTATAGGGATTATTTAATTAAGCTCAAGCAAGTTCTATAGTTTCATATAATGAGTTCTACAGTCTCATTATATGCAAATAAAATCTGATAGTTTTCATTACAGAGCTAGCCATGCATTATAGGTCCAGTTTACAATATTGTTTCCATCTATTAACTTATATTAAATCATAGAAATATTTTTAGAATGATGTTGACTTAATATTAATAACTGCTTTTGAGTGCTGGCATAATGATGTTAATTTGCTTTCTTCTTTCTTATTGAATATATTTGAATCATGTGTATATTAAAAGAATGAGAATCATTTACATACTCAAAACCATTTATTATAAAAAGGTAATCATAAGTCTACCAATATTTTTCTACTTTTTTCTATTTAACAGGAATTGAATCATTTAAAATTATAGCAGGTGGTCTAACTACATGCTCTCAATTTTGAAAGAAAATACTCAACTTAGAAAACATCCAGCTAAAATATTAGTTCATTTGAAAATCTACGGCAGTGTTTTTGAAACAACATTACAGGAATCAAATAATTTACAAGGTCACAGTAATTTTTGCATAAATGAAAATTATTTTTAAAACTAAAAGCCATCATTTACATTAGTTAGACTCATGCTGATGATAATCATTAAACACAATTCTCGTAATCATAACAATATATCAGTGAACAAGCTAAAATATCAGGAATCTGAAAACATTGATAACTTCAAAAATCTTACCCCGAAATCCTGAGAAACACCAGTGCTCTGCTATTGTAGGATCATGCAAAATGTGAGGGAGAAAACCTGATAAAACAACAAAAACACCTAGAGATTCAGAATATGAAATACTTCAACAGGTTGCAATAACTATAAATATGGCAATAATTATGAATGTGTGAATATGTAAGCCCTTCTGTGAATGCAAGGGTTGGGAAATACCCGAATGTATATTATCATTTATCAGGTCTTGTCAAGATGAGATTCCTGATTGAACTCAAAATTATTTGTAAAGTTAGAGTTTTCCTCGGTGTCCCTACCAGCCCCATTCACACATAAACTTGCCGACAGTTGGTTTGAGGAACATGAACTCGATAACTCCTAAGCTTCTGTTCAGACACACCTCATAATGGGGATGCCACTGACACCCAAAAGGAAAATCCAGGCTATACTTAAAGTTAGGATTTTTGTCCATTACGCTCTCAAACTCTGTACCTGGAGGAACTAAAGATCTTACAAAAGACACTGCATCATGATTCGATTCCTAATTGAATCCGAAGTTATTCTGGAAGGTGGCATTTTCCTCTATTTCTTCATTAGCGCCTTGGGGTAGGAGGTTAGGGATAATAGGCTTCAAGAATTTGAACTCATTTGATCCGGAGACTCCGGTGAGACACACCTCATACTGGTAGCTCTGGGACAGGGTCCCTGTGCCGCTGACGTCCACCAGGTGGCCCGGAAAGTGGCCCTCAGGCACCGAGCAGCCACCCACCCAGGCGGCCCTGCTCCGCCTGCACAGCCGCACCGCGATGAACGCCAGCACCGAGAACAGGAACAGCGACGACACCGACGCCAACGCGATGACCAGGTACACGGTCAGCGGGTCGGCCTGCGCCTGGTCGGCCGCCACTTCCGGCAGCGGCAGGTAGGGCTGCGAGAAGCCATCCACCAGCAGCACGTGCAGCGTGACGCTGGCAGACAGCGCGGGCTCGCCATTGTCCTTGACCAGCACCAGCAGCCTGTGCTTGGCCA
>NW_005370597.1:3157295-3162035 GCF_000412655.1 Myotis brandtii | reverse complement strand
CGTGGCGCCCACGCGGAACTCGAACGCCTGCAGCGCCTCGAAGTCCAGCGCCCTCAGGGCGAACAGGTGGCCGTTGTCCGCGTTGATGGACACCAGCGAGGCCAGGGGCAGCTGCGGGTCGTGGGGCGGCAGCAGCGAGTAGGTGAGCTGGGCGTTGGCGCCCGCGTCTCTGTCTGTGGCGCTGACGCTGCCGATGTGCAGGGCGGGGCTGTTGTTCTCGCGGAGGAACAGGGTGTAGGAGGTTTGGGTGAAGGCGGGGGCGTTGTCGTTGACGTCGGAGACCAGCAGGGTGATGTTGTGCTGGGTTTTCAGCCTGGGGGTCCCCATGTCGGTGACGGTGATGGTGATGTTGTACTCGGCCTGACTCTCTCTGTCCAGCGCTCCTTCTGTTACCAAGGTGTAGAAATTTTCTACAGTAAGTTTCAGTAGGAAGGGGCGATGGTCTTGGATGACACAAGTCATTTTGCCATTGTCTCCAGAGTCTGGATCTGAAATTCCAAAAACAGCTACCACAGCGTCTGGGGTGTTTTCTGGGATGTCACTGATGAGTAATGACATGGTCAGTTCCGGGGCGTTGTCATTTATATCCATCACTTCTATGGCTACGGTGCATTTCCCAGAAAGGCCTCCACCGTCTGAGGCCTCAATTTCCATACGGTAAGACCGAATTTCCTCAAAATCCAGCATTCTTTTTAACCGAAGTTCTCCCGTGACTGCGTTTATTTCAAACACCTGAATGCCTTGATTTGATGATTGGAAAAACGAGTAGGAGAGCTCGCCATGGGTCCCAGCATCTAAATCTCTAGCGGAGACGGTGATGACAAGGGAGCCTACAGGGCTGTTCTCTGAGACCTGCACCACATAGAGCAGCTGGGCAAACTCAGGGGCGTTGTCATTTATGTCCAGGACTGCAATGACAACCTGGGAAGTCCCAGTCCTGGGCGGCGACCCGCCATCCAGCGCCGTGAGGGTTAACCTGAGCTCTGACTGCTCTTCACGGTCCAGTGTTTTGTCCAGCACCAGCTCGGGGTACCTCCTGCCATCGCTGTGACTGCGAGTGAAAAGGTGGAAATGGGGGTTGGTGCTAATGGTGTAGTTCTGAACTGTGTTGCTGCCCACGTCTAAGTCCTGAGCTGTTTTCAAAGGAATTGCAGTCCCAGGATGGCTGCTTTCCGGGATTTTCAGGAGGATTTCCTGTTCCAAGAATTCTGGGGCATGGTCATTTACATCTCGGAGCTGGAGTTCCCCTTGAATAAACTGCAGCGGGTTTTTCAGTAACACCTGGAAATGCAGTATACACGGATCCGTGTCACCACACAACTCTTCCCGGTCCAATTTTTCTTTGAGGAGCAAATACCCACTCTTCTGCTCGAGCTGCAAATGCTGTCTGTTCCCTTTGGATAGAATCCGGGCGCCACGCGCGGCCAGCTCCCCTAAGCCCAGACCCAGATCTTTTGCGAGGTTGGCCACAAAAGAGCCGCTCTCCCTCTCTTCTAGAACGGAATAGTTAATGGTCGCACCGCCCGCCTCCCACAATAGTAATAGAATAATAATGGCGGTCACTTGCCTTTTCCGGGGCGCTTTGGGGAGCGGCGTCTCCATCCTTCCTCCTTGTCCAAAAGATCCAGTATTAAATCACAAAATGATTGCTTTGCAGCCAACTCTGCTATCTTAGTTCAATAATCTTGAGTCAGTTCCTAACATTGACTGACGTGGGGATGGGGGTAGCGGCCTCTCTGAAACCCTCTAGCTCCGGTGGTGTAAAATGCTTCCTTTGCAAGCTGTCGGAGACGGCTTTACGGCTTTACGTAGTCTTGGAATCGTGGAGAGGTTTTTACTCTCTTGTCCTGCAGCGCCACCCAGCGTTCTGTTTTACAACTTCAGGTAGTTTTCATTTCAAAGTACAATGTAAGAGAAAAAAAACGCGCTGAATGCCTTTTTGGGCACTCCTTTCCCCCTCACCTATTATGCAGTGTTGTTCAGGTAGCTAGCAGTAGTTGTGAGAGCAAAGTAATACCTATTTATCTATATTCATCTTCTTTATAAAGGTACAATTTCATTATTCAAAACTCGGCTGAAGACAAATTCATTGAGTCATTCAATAAGCATTTCACTGTGCAGAAAATTTCCTAGCTTCTGGAGATGAAACGGGAAACACAAAAATTCTTGTTCTTGAGGAGCTAACATTCTATTACCAAAATACTAATTTGTTCTATTGTGTTAGAAGTTATGAATTTTTAAATCCAAACAAATGGGAATGTACCTGTATCTCCTGGGGGGGAGGGGAGATGTTGTATTGTCAGTCTTTGAGCTACATAGCCTTTGAGAATTTTTTTCCTTCATAAACTCCTTGTGTGCACAGCCTGTAACGTTCAGAGAAAATGCCCATTTATTTTATTAGAAGTCACTATAAGCTATGAGTTCAGGCAATGTCTTTGGAAGAACATGGAGAAGGCATAAAGTCAATGCAGTCAAAGATATACTTTCCAGGGAAGGGGTTTGACCTGTCAGCTTTGATAAGAGTCCATCCCCTGGGACCATAGAGATAGGGCTATTGAAAAACACCGCTGCATCAACTAAAGCCTTGGGAGTTGGAGTGAGAATGTCAGAATAAGCAGTTTCCCCCAAGGAAGAATGCTATTCCAAGGAAAAGGTAAATATATGGGAATACAAAACAGTAAGTGTTCCCTACACTCATTGAACCAATTGGTGATCATCCATGACATAAGAGCCATGGCAGTTCACTTATTTGGATACAAAACACAGACAAACATAATTTAGTTACGCCCACTTCCATTTTAATTAAGGATAAAAATAAGATATTCTGCCCAGCTGGTGTGGCTCAGTGGTGGAGTGTAGACCTATGAACCAGGGGGTCATAGTTCAATTCCTGTCAGAGCACATGCCCAGGGTTTCAGGCTCTGTTTTTGGGCTTGATCCCAAGTGTGGGGCATGCAGGAGACAGCTGATCAATGATTCTCTCTTATCATTGTGGTTTCTGTCTCTCACTCCCTCTCCCTTCCTCTCTGAAATCAATAAAATATTTTTAAAAAATGAAATTTTCACTCACTTGTCACTTTAGTGTAAATTGCCTAACTTTGATGGAAAATTGAAAAGAGGAATTTTTTCATAAAACATAACCAACACAAATAAGACCAAATATAGTTAAACTATTAAAGTAAATGATTTTATGGTTAATAAATATAAATAATGCATATGCAGAACAGGAAGGGAAAAACTGACATTCTCCAATAAACTGGCACTAAAAACTTATTTAGTTCTCAGCAGATATTACATATATAAAAGTTTAAGAAACTAGGAGGAGGAGTTTGAAAAATATGATTTGGATTTTACTAAACAATATAATACCTTACATCTTTCAAATAGTTGGATAAAGACAAGGAAATAAAATGTACTCTCAAGCATTTTATGTTCTGCAATAGAGTTTTGGGTTAATGGAAGATGTTTTCTAGAGGAAAAGTAAAAGAGTGATATTTAATAATTTCACTTATTGGCAAGGGTACTATAGTGTAGAAAGAATGTTAGCATTTCTGTATCCCTTGAAAATTTATTCACTATAGGAATGTTAACATTCAGAAAATATTTGTTAAGCATTTATAATTGGTCTGGTCAGTGTTTTAAAAAGATCATCCTATTCTTACATGAAGCTCACAAACTGCAATTAAATGTGATGACAGTTTTGTAAAGTCTATATTCACAGAAAATATGTATTGACTATTATGGTTACTGAAATATACATAAATATGACTGGCTATCTTGTTATTTAGCCCTCTTTAGTGTATATCTTTATTTCATCACACTATAGGTGTTACCCCTAAATCAGACTTACACTGGCAGATTAAATAATAACAATCATTTAAAATTTTTCTCTACATAGCAATAGTGATACTGTTGTCACCAATAGTTAGAAATAGAATCACACTTAAGGACGTTGGAATATAATTTTTGTAAAAAGAGATAGATGATTAAATTTCAAAAATTTTAAATTATGCAAGTAAAAATTTACTTTTTATTCAGATTGTCAAATATAGTCAAATATAATTTCAAAACTACTAAGCGTAATGTAGGAAAAATGCTGTGTATATGCAATATCTGAATTTCTTTTAATTTTACCCTAAGGAACAGTAGTAAAATAATAAAAAAAGGGACCATCAATAACATGTAACTTTAAGTTAAAAGAGATTTTCAAACTTGTTAAGTAGGGTTTAGCAGAATCATACAATACTTAACTGAATGGGAAGCTATTCCGAAAAGTAGGGTTTTCCTTCATTTCCTTCCCAAGTTTCTTGAGGAGGGAAGTTGGGGAGAATCGGCTTCAGGAACTTGAACTCGCTGGCCCTTGTGCCTCCCATCAGACACACCTCATACTGGTAGCTCTGGGACAGGGTCCCTGTGCCGCTGACGTCCACCAGGTGGCCCGGAAGGTGGCCCTCGGGCACCGAGCAGCCACCCACCCAGGCGGCCCTGCTCCGCCTGCACAGCCGCACCGCGATGAACGCCAGCACCGAGAACAGGAACAGCGACGACACCGACGCCAACGCGATGACCAGGTACACGGTCAGCGGGTCGGCCTGCGCCTGGTCGGCCGCCACTTCCGGCAGCGGCAGGTAGGGCTGCGAGAAGCCATCCACCAGCAGCACGTGCAGCGTGACGCTGGCAGACAGCGCGGGCTCGCCATTGTCCTTGACCAGCACCAGCAGCCTGTGCTTGGCCGCGTCG
>NW_005370597.1:3146549-3157277 GCF_000412655.1 Myotis brandtii | reverse complement strand
CGTGGCGCCCACGCGGAACTCGAACGCCTGCAGCGCCTCGAAGTCCAGCGCCCTCAGGGCGAACAGGTGGCCGTTGTCCGCGTTGATGGACACCAGCGAGGCCAGGGGCAGCTGCGGGTCGTGGGGCGGCAGCAGCGAGTAGGTGAGCTGGGCGTTGGCGCCCGCGTCTCTGTCTGTGGCGCTGACGCTGCCGATGTGCAGGGCGGGGCTGTTGTTCTCGCGGAGGAACAGGGTGTAGGAGGTTTGGGTGAAGGCGGGGGCGTTGTCGTTGACGTCGGAGACCAGCAGGGTGATGTTGTGCTGGGTTTTCAGCCTGGGGGTCCCCATGTCGGTGACGGTGATGGTGATGTTGTACTCGGCCTGACTCTCTCTGTCCAGCGCTCCTTCTGTTACCAAGGTGTAGAAATTCTCCGCCGACGGTCTTAGAAGAAAGGGGAGATTATCGTCTATAGAACAAATAACCTGTTGATTATGTCCAGAATCTGCATCTGATACACTGAAAACTGCCACTATCGTCTCTGGCAGGTTTTCAGGGATGGCGCTGCTGAGCGACGACATGGCCAATTCAGGGGCATTGTCATTCACGTCCAGAACCTTGATGACTATGGAACATTTTCCTGATAGTCCCCCGCCATCTGTGGCCTCAACGTCCATGTGATAAGATTGAAATTCTTCAAAATCCAATGTCTTTCTCAGTCGAATTTCGCCTGTGATTGCGTTTATTTCGAAGGGCTGGTCAACGTCGTCGGTTTGAAGTAGGGCATAGGATACCTCTCCAAAGGATCCTGCATCTAAATCTCTCGCTGAGACGGTGATAACCAGAGAGCCCAGGGAGCTGTTTTCAGGGACTTGCGCCTCATAGAGTTCCTGAGCGAACTCTGGGGCGTTGTCATTGCTGTCCAAGACCCAGATCTGAATCTCTATGGTCCCTGACCGGGGCGGAGACCCCCCATCCAGCGCGGTGAGGGTTAGCCTGAGCTCAGGCTGCTCCTCACGGTCCAGCGCTTTGTCCAGCACCAGCACCGGGAACTTCCTGCCGTCGCTGCGATTGCGGGTGAGAACGCGGAAGTGAGAATTGGAGCTGATTGTGTAGCTCTGAAGGCTGTTGCTACCCACGTCTAAATCCTGTGCCATTTTCAAAGGAAATATCTTTCCAGGCGCAGTGATTTCTGATATTTTTAGGAGCATATCTCTGGCCGGGAACTCCGGGGCGTGGTCATTTATATCTCCCACTTGCAAGGCAGCCTGGAAAAACTGCAGGGGATTTTCCAGTAACACCTGGAAGGGTAGCAAACACGGCTCAGTGGCGCCGCACAGCTCCTCCCGGTCCAGTTTTTCATTTAGCAGCAAATCATAGGTCTGTGGGTCAAGTTGCAAATGCTGTCTGTTCCCCTTGAAAACAACCCGTGCTCCCCGCGCAGCCAGCTCTCCCCTCCTGAGTCCCAGGTCCTTGGTCAAGTTGGCCACAAATGTGCCACTCTCTGTCTCCTCCAATACAGAATATTGTATAGATTCTGAACCCGCCTCCCACAAAAGCATCAATATAATGAAGGTTACCACTTGCCTTTTCTTGCGAAGTCCTTTTGTCTGTGCCATTTCTATTGTTATGCCTGATTTCAGAGGAAAAATCCTTTTTCGCTCCCAATCACCACATCCACCGTCGACCCTCCAAAACGGCTTTGCTAAAGAGTTTCAAATTCGTTCTTTTAACTTCTCTGGCGATGACTGCCTTCCCGTACACGTCTATTTTGGCTTTAGCTTAAATGTGTTCAGTATTTTTTCTTGGGTTTCTCCGTGAAATGGCGTCCACCGGATCTGCAGAGCTTAGATTTAGTCTCTTAGCCTGTACTGCCACCACGCGTTCAAATTAATAACTTCATGCGGTGCTTGCCTCTCTACTCAATTTCCAAAATCTGAGCATTATAAAGACTTTTAGGTCCAGTCGATGTTTCTCAAACAGGAGTGTGTGAACCACTCGCATAAAGAATTACCTGGGAGTCTTAGGATCCCCCCCCCCCCAGAGTTAATTCTGGGCTCCTCTCGGAATCTTGAATCAAATTCTCTGTTGGTGCTCATGGAAATCTGCACTTCAGTTTTTCTCAAGTGATTTTCACGCACACTAAGGTTTAATTGAGAATTACTCCCTCAGGAAATGTAAATTTTTTGTGATCAACTTTTATTCTTTAGCAGTGCAATTTATCTCTGATGCTTATAAAGACTTTTAGGTCCAGTCGATGTTTCTCAAACAGGAGTGTGTGAACCACTCGCATAAAGAATTACCTGGGAGTCTTAGGATCCCCCCTCCCCCCGAGTTAATTCTGGGCTCCTCTCGGAATCTTGAATCAAATTCTCTGTTGGTGTTCATGGAAATCTGCACTTCAGTTTTTCTCAAGTGATTTTCATGCACACTAAGGTTTAATTGAGAATTACTCCCTCCGGAAATGTAAATTTTTTGTGATCAACTTTTATTCTTTTAGCAGTGCAATTTATCTCTGATGAACAATGTAATTTGTGAACACAAGAAATACACTGTGCAATGGTCCCAACAAACACATCAGCAAGCCATACAAAAGTGAAAAGTTGGTTAGCAACACTGATGGTAAAATAAGCAATCACTTCTCTAAATTACATGACTTACAAAGTGACAACAGACTTATTTTGTTTTGTGGTTACACCTGCCCAATAAAGGGAATAATCAGACTAGTGGGAGGAAAACTGAAGCCAAGGAATACTTACCATGGAAATATCTTATCAGTTAAATGATTTCAAAGAAGAACTAGGAGCCATCAAGTATTTGTCATAAGTAAGCATTTTAGGATTCCACTTTATTTTTGTGTGGGTAGAGTTTTGGTCATGATTATATTAGACTTGTTCATTTTACTGTAACTTTTTAAATCAAAGTCTCCTCCTATATTAATTAATCAAGATCCATATATATTACCCTGTTGTAAGAACATAATGCAATGCAGAAAACAAATATTTAAGACTCACTTCTACCATCCTCTCACAACAAAAATGATACTAGATCCTTTAATTATAGACCAACTAAGGTAGTGTGAAAGGTGAATAATATTTGAGTGGAAACCATGGAAATCAATGATAATTCATCCTGGCTATATCCATTCATATCTCACCAGTTTAGGAAAATGTATCTCTAAATATTCTAAAAATGCATGAAATGGGTCAGTGCACGTATAAGAACACAAATACACCAAATATAACTCATTTCAGATTGATTTCATATTTATTGAGAGGTGAAATCAATTGAGTTCCAGCAAAAATCCACTTCAGGTGAGAGCCAAAATGATGGGAGATTTAAAATGAGGATATTTTTCAAAATATTTCACTTCTAGGAAAAATAAATAAAGCTAAATAAAATCTAAACTCTGTGCAGATTAAATAACTTTGTAGTTGAAAAGCATCTGTTTCTACCTAGAAGGATAAAATAGGATCACTGTGACCAGATCCATGGTTAGGGTGCTCCTAAGGCTTAGGAAGAACCACACTCAAGGGGCCAAAGAGCCGCATGTGGCTCGCGAGCCGCAGTTTGTCGACCATGGGACCAAGGTAATGTGAAAGGTGAATATTTGAGTGGAAACCATGGAAATCAATGATAATTCATTCTGGCTATATCTGTTCATATCTCACCAGTTTAGGAAAATGTATCTCTAAATATCCTAAAAATGCATTAAATGTGACCGGTCAGTGCATATATAAGAACACAAATACACCAAATATAATTCATTTCAGATGGATTTCATATTTATTGAGAGGTGAAATCAATTGTCCAGCAAAATCCACTTTAGGTGAGAGCCAAAATGATGGGAGATTTTAAATGAGGATATTTTTCAAAATATTTCACCTCTAGGTAAAATAAATAAAGCTAAATAAAATCTAGACTCTGTGCAGATTAAATAACTTTGTAGTTGAAAAGCATCTGTTTCTACCTAGAAGGATAAAATAGGATCACTGTGACCGGCATCCATGGTTCACTTGGTAAATGTTACTGGGAATAGACTTCCCTGAGGATATCAATACAAAATAAACTGATGAAGTAAGCCAACAACTGTAAAGAATCATAAACTTCCATCTACTTATCACCCAGCTTCACAACATGCTGTCTTTTTCATTTATACATATCCCTCCAATGTTTACTTTTGCATAGTTCTTTTCTTAAGGTGATGTTCACACAAATTGAAATGCACTAATCTTAATGGTAGCATTAACAAATGGATCCATCCATACAACCCACACCTCTTTCAAGATATAGAACACTTTCAGCATTCATCGGGAATAATCTTAAACATATTTCCCAGCTTACTTTTAATAATTAGGTGGCAAAACTTGGTCTCTTCTGGATACAAGATGGAAGACAAACAATGTAAAAAAGCACTATGCCCCATGCTTTTTATGCTCACATATGCTAATGTGAAGTGACAAATAGTTTCAAGATTAATTCACCTGGATTATTACCAGTGTGTTGAATAGTACTTTAACCAATGAAACATTGTAAAATATATTAAACATAATTTTATTCAGTTAGCTTATAGTTATTACATAACTAATCAAGTTGATTTCCATTTTTATGCTAGATGTATTTGCTTTCCTTTCATTCTATAAAACATTTAAAAATTCTTCAAGTTAGTTAAAGTGAAAGATAAAGGCTAACTTTCAAGGATGAATTGAATCTCTTTAAAATTTTTTTAATTTAGTTATATGCAGGAAAAACAATAATTCAGAGAAAATATAGAAATATTTTCTTAAAGAAACCTCTCAACGGGAGACATGCTGCAGAAAGTTTTGAATATAGGAAGGATTTGATGCTAAACACATCTGAAGTCTGAAATGGTTGGGAAGGAAGACTTTTGTCAGTTTTGTTAGACTTTTGTCAGTTTGTCAATTTTGTTGATTTTTTTCAGAGAACCAGCTTTTTATTTCATTGATGTTCTCCATTATTGTTTTTGAATGTCATTGATTTCTTCTATTATTTTCATTATTTCCTTCCTGCTGCTTCTGTTGGTTTATTTTCCTCTTCCTTTTCTATATTCTAGAAGTGAGAGCTTACATGATTCATTTGAGACTTCTCTTCTTTTCAAATATATGCACTTAGTACTATAAATTTCCCTCTCTGAATTGCTTTAGCTGTGTCTTGTAAATTTTGATATGTTGTCTTTTCATTTCCAATTCAGTTCAAAGTATTTTTATTTCACTGGAGACTTCGTTTTGATCCATGGGTTAGTTAGAAGTCTGTTGTTTAGTTTCCAAGTATTTGAAATTTTTCCTATTATTTTTTCATTATTGATTTTTAGTTTGGTGCCATTATGGTTGGATAACACACACTGTATGATTTCAATTATTTAAAATTGGTTTAAGTTTGTGTTATGGCCTTGTTTATATGTTCTATCCTGTATATATTATGTGAGCACATTTGAAAAGAATGTGTATTTTGGCATTGGCTACATGTTCTAGAAATATAGATTAGATCCTGTGTTGTTGAGTTCTTCTGTATCCTTTCTGATTTTTCTGTCTAGTTCTATCATTTGTTGAGAGACTATTGAAGTCTCCAACTTTAATTGTTGATTTGTCCAAGTTCTATCAGTTTTAGCTTCACATATTTTGCAACTCTGTTGTTCAGTGTATGCATATTAAGGATTGCTATGTCTCCTTATTTTATCATTATATAATGTTCCATTCTGTGTCTGGTCACTTTCCTTGCTCTAACATCTACTTTGTGACATTAATATGGCCACTCTTACTTTATTTTTTTATATTTGTGGAATATATTTTCCACCTTATTACTTTCAATCTGCCTATATCATTATATTTGAAGTGAAGTTTCCTGTAGGCAGCATATAGTTGATCATTTTTTAAAACCCATATTGTCTATCTTTTTGTTTTAATTGGTGTGTTCAAACCATGTACCTTTAATGTAACTACTGATGTTAGAGATTAAGTTTGCCATTTTATTCTTTGTTTTCTATTTGTTCTCTCTGGGTTTTTTTGTTTGTTTGTTTCTCTGTTTTCTTTTTTCCTGATTGATTTCTTATGGGTTATTAGAATAATTTTTAGAATTCTATTTTGATTTCTCTATAGTGGTTTTGAATGTTTCACTTTGTGTAGTTTTTATAGTGGTTGCTCCATACATAACTCATCACAGTTTACTGGTGTTGTCATTTTACCAGTTCATGAGAAGGGTGGAAAATTTATCTCCCTTTACAACTTTTATAATATATAAGTAAATATTTCTTCAACCTACATTTAGAACTATATCAGACAGTGTTATAATTTTGGATTCAACCATCAAACATAATTTAGAAAACCCAAGAGGGAAAGGAAAGCCTATTACATTGACCCATATTTTTGTTTACTATGTTTTTACTTTTTTCCTGATGTTTTATTTCATTTTTAATATATTTTATTAGAGAGAGAGGAATAAAGAAGGAGAGAGAGAGAAACATTGATTGGTTGCCTCCCATAAGTACCCTGGACAGAACCCGATTGGTTGGTTGCCTCCCATAAGTACCCTGGACAGAACCCGCAACCCAGGTATGCACAGGATGCACCAGGGTACACAGGATGAAACTTAACCAACTGAGCCTCTCTAGCTGAGCTAATGTTCCATGTAAAACGGATTTCTATCTCTTTGGAGAACTTCATTTATCCATTCTTTTATGGTAGGTCTACAGGCAACATTTTCTCTTCATGAAAGATATTTTACTGGATATAGGCTCCTGGGTTAACAGTTATTTTTTTCAGCACTTTAAAAGTATTGTGTCACGTCCCTCTGACCTCCATGGCTTCTAATGAGAAATTTACTGTCATTCAAATTATTATTGTCCTATGGGTAATGTGTCAGTTTTCTTTATCACTGCTTTCAAGATTTTTCCTTCTCTTTAGTTTTCAGAAATTTAACAATGATGTCTTTTGGTGTGGATTTTTATGGTTTATCTTGTTTTGAATTTCTTAGGCTTCTTGAATCTTTGGGTCTGTGTCTTTTGCCCAATTTAAGAAGTGTTCTCCTTTCCTTCTGGGATTCCAATGACAAAATGTTAGATCTTTTGTTATTGTCCCATAGGTCCCTGAGGCTCTGTTATCTTTTTATGGTCCATTTTTTCTCTACTGTTCAGATTGAGTAATTTTTATTTTTCTGTCTTCTAGTTCACTGATTTTTGTTTGTTCATTCTATTCTATTATTGAACTCACCAACTGAGTTTTTTATTTCATTGTATTTTTAATTTGTAAAATATCCATTGGCATTTCTTTTTATCTTTTATTTCTTTGCTGCACTTTACATTTCTTTGCTGAAACTCTCAATTTTTCATGTTTCAAGCATATTTGTAATTGCATGAAGCATATTTTGAAGTCCATCTAAAAATCTTTGTAGATAATTCTAACACTCTGTCTTTTTGGTGCTGGCATCTATTAACTATTTCATTCACTTGTATATCTTTCCAGTTCTTGATATAACCCAGATAGTACCTTCCTAGATGTGCATTTACCCCAAAATAACTCTTGCCCAAGTGCATGAGATATATTCCATAATGCTTATAACAGCATTCTTCATGGTAACAAAACTCTTAGAGCAACCCCAAAGTTGGTCAACAGTAAAATGAATGTAAAGGTAAAGATGTATACAGTGGAATACTATAGAGCACTCTAATGAATGAACTACATTAACATGGATGAATTCAAACCTAGTGACAAAAATAAGTAAGCCCACAGATGATCCATTCTACATTAATCTACTTATGTAAATTGCAAAAACAGACAAAGCTAAAGAATATAACACTTAAGGATATATGCATATCTGCTGCAACTGTAAAAAAATAACAAATAATTAATTAAAGATTCAGGATAAGTGTTGATTTTCATGAGGATAAAAGATTTAATGATGGAGCACACAGGGATTTCCAATGTCTTTGCATTGTTCTCATTCTTAAACTGGGTGATAGGTACATGGGTGAACATTTTATTATTTTTATTTTAAATCGCACATATACACTCTGTACACTTTTTGAATGTTTAATAGATTAAAACTAGAGAAAGCAAAAACAAAAAAGCAATGTATCTGGAGTCAGGATGCCTGGTTTAAAATCCTGATTCCACCACTTACTAAAGTAATCTAGGCAGTTTACTTTAACTCTTTTTTAAAAAATATATATTTTATTGATTTTTTTTTTACAGAGAGGAAGGGAGAGGGATAGAGAGTTAAAAACATCGATGAGAGAGAAACATTGATCAGTTGCCTCCTGCATGTGCCCACAACCAAGGTACATGCCTTGACTGGAATCGAACCTGAGACCCTTCAGTCTACAGGCCAATGCTCTATCCACTGAGCCAAACTGGTTGGGGCTACTTTAACTCTTTATGTCCTACTTTGTCCATCTCTAAAATAGGGATGTCAATTGTACCATTATTTTGAGGATTAAGCGAGATATGTGTAAATAATTTAGAAAACAGCCAAGTATATAGACAGTACATAACAATAATAATTCAATATATATAACACAATTTTTAATAATTGTTATTTCCCCTCATGACCTACTTTTAAAAACTATAAGGCTCATTTCTAAAGAAATAAAAGGAGGTTTCTGGAGAGCACTAAGATATTTAGTGAATCTTGGAATCCCAGCATAAAATCTTTTGTCATTTGAAGGGCCAAGTGCTGAAGAGCTCCCTGCCTATTTATTACAATGCACCCTAAAGTAAAATCTGTTATTTTATAAACCTGGCCCTGAACTGATTCACACAGAACACCTTGTCACAACTTCCACTCAGACAGAAACTTGGGTGCAAACTGCCCTATCCTACGAAAGCAGAAAATACATAGAACAGCAACCTTGACTATATAGAAGTAAAGATCCATTTGAAAGAGGTTTGAAAGTGTAAGTGAGAAACAGTTAACAGAAACAATAATAATTCTATTATTTTCTCTCATATAGCAAATTAGAAGAAACTATAGCTAGTGGAATAAGAAATGGAGGTTTCAGTTTGTGCAGAGAAGTAAGGGAAAATAGTGATATAGCTATGTGAAGGATGGATGAGAGAAGTTTAAGTGTTCTAGGTACTAAACAATAATAGCAGGAAATTAATTATTTAATATTTATGAAAAGGTTACAGCCATATTCTTTAGTGATAAGAAAGTCAATATAAAAAGAGCTAGCAAATAAAAGGTTTAAAATGGGATAAAAAGAAAAACAGACAATACTAGGTGTTGATAAAAATGTAGAGGATCTGGTACATCCAAACACTGCTGTTAACAGTGTAAACTGAACAACACATTGGAAAACTATTTGGAAATATCTACTAAAAGTGAACATCTACTTACTAAATGAGTGGCAATTTTACCCCTATGTATATAACCAACAGAATGCACATATATATTCGCCAAAAGATATGTAAAAGAATGTTCAGAGCAGTATTATTCAAACAGCCAAACCTTGAACCAACCCAAATATCTACATACAGTAGAGTGGGTAATAAGTCATAAAATATTCATACACTGGAATACTATACAGAAATGAGAATAAAAAACTAAAATTAAAAGCAATATCATTAATAAATGTCATAAACATAATATTGAGTGAAAGAAGCAAAACACAAAAGAGAATATACTCTACTATTTCATTAAAAAATTTTAAACAGGCAAAACTAAACTACACGCTCATTGGAAGTCAGGATATATGTTATACTTGAACTGGTAGTAATCTTAAGGGATCATTTGTGTGGCATCTGGGATGCTAATAATGTTTCATTTCTTCATCAAGATGCTGATACTAAGTATGCTCACTACCTGAAAATACATTGAGCTGAAATTAACGATTTGTTCACTTTTCTGTGTGTACATTACAATTCCATAAAAATTTTTGTTTAAAAAAGTTTGTCAGTGAGGTAAGAGCCAGAAAGGAAGAGTATATAGAAAATTGTTGCTTTCATCATGTTTTCTCACATATTTATCAAATACATATTTTTCTTTCAAAATAAAATTCAAAAACCATGTAAAAACACTTTTTTAATTTTTGCTATTAAGCATCAAATATACTTAGAGTTTGGTGAAACACTGAATACAATTAATATTTCATTTTATTAAGACAGTTAATCGCAACAAATGCCAGGAAGAGGAACAAACATTACAAGAAAATCACCAGCATGTGGGGTGGGGATTTGAAATGGCATTATGCAAATGCAAGGGTCTAGATTTGAGTTTTCCAAAATTGGACAAAATAAAGTCCAATGGACAAACATGTTACAAAAGGGAAATTCAGGCTATACTCCAAGGTGGGATTTTTGTCCATGACGCTCTCAAACTCTGTATCTGGAGAAATTAAAGATGTTACAAAAGACACTGCATCATGATGAGATTCCTAATTGAATCCGAGGTTGTTTCGGAAGGTCGTGTTTCCCTCTGTTTCTTTGATAGCGCCTTGGGGCGGAAGGTTGGGAATAATTGGCTTCAAGAATTTGAACTCATTTGATCCAGAGCCTCCCGTCAGACACACCTCATACTGGTAGCTCTGGGACAGGGTTCCTGTGCCGCTGACGTCCACCAGGTGGCCCGGAAAGTGGCCCTCAGGCACCGAGCAGCCACCCACCCAGGCGGCCCTGCTCCGCCTGCACAGCCGCACCGCGATGAACGCCAGCACCGAGAACAGGAACAGCGACGACACCGACGCCAACGCGATGACCAGGTACACGGTCAGCGGGTCGGCCTGCGCCTGGTCGGCCGCC
>NW_005370597.1:3139397-3146174 GCF_000412655.1 Myotis brandtii | reverse complement strand
CGTGGCGCCCACGCGGAACTCGAACGCCTGCAGCGCCTCGAAGTCCAGCGCCCTCAGGGCGAACAGGTGGCCGTTGTCCGCGTTGATGGACACCAGCGAGGCCAGGGGCAGCTGCGGGTCGTGGGGCGGCAGCAGCGAGTAGGTGAGCTGGGCGTTGGCGCCCGCGTCTCTGTCTGTGGCGCTGACGCTGCCGATGTGCAGGGCGGGGCTGTTGTTCTCGCGGAGGAACAGGGTGTAGGAGGTTTGGGTGAAGGCGGGGGCGTTGTCGTTGACGTCGGAGACCAGCAGGGTGATGTTGTGCTGGGTTTTCAGCCTGGGGGTCCCCATGTCGGTGACGGTGATGGTGACGTTATACTCGGCTCTGCTCTCCCTGTCCAGTGGCCTCTCCGTCACGAGGGTGTAAAAGTTCTTGAATGTGGGTTTCAAGAGAAAAGGAATATCGTCCTGGATGGAACAAACCATCCTGCCATTGTCCCCGGAATCTGGATCAGAAACACTGAAAACAGCAACTACAGTCTCCGGGGAGTTTTCTGGGGTCGAGCTGGCGACTTTCGACAGCGTCAGTTCCGGGGCGTTGTCATTCACATCCAGCACCTGGATAGCTACAGAGCATTTCCCTGAAAGGCCTCCACCGTCTGTGGCTGCAATTTCCACGTTATAATATTGAGTTGTCTCGAAATCCAATGCCCTTTTCAGACGAATTTCTCCTGTTATTTCATCTATTACAAATGGTTGAGTAACTTCATCGCCTTGAAAAAGAGTGTAAGCTACATTCCCATACGTTCCGGCATCTGAATCACGGGCGGCGACAGTAACAACTAAGGAGTTTATGGGGCTGTTTTCCAGGACCTGTGCCTCATACACAGACTGTAGAAACTCGGGGGCGTTGTCATTGATGTCCAGGACTTCGATGCGGAGGGCAGTGGTCCCTGACCTGGGCGGAGCCCCACCATCCAGCGCGGTGAGGGTTAAACTGAGCTCGGGCTGCTCCTCCCGGTCCAGCGCTTTGTCTAGCACCAGCTCGGGGTATTTTCTGCCATCTCCGCGATTATGAGTGACAACATGAAAATGGGGGTTGGGGCTGATTGAGTAGTTCTGAACAGTGTTGCTACCTATGTCAAAGTCCTGAGCTGTTTTCAAAGGAAACACAGTCCCTGGCTGGACGCTCTCTGGGATTTTTAGGAGCATTTCCCTGTCTAGGAACTCCGGGGAATGGTCATTTATATCCGTGAGCTGCAGATCAGCTTGAAAAAACTGCACCGGCTTTTCCAGTAACAGTTGGAATTGCAGTATACAGGGATCTGTAGCCCCGCACAGCACCTCCCGGTCTAGTTTTTCGTGTAGAAGCAAATTCCCTGTCTTTATATCTAGCTGAAAGGGCTGTTTGTTTCCTCTGTAATGGATTCGCGCGCCCCGAGTGGCCAGTTCCCCCACCCTGAGCCCCAGGTCTTTTGCCAGGTTGCCCACAAAGGAGCCACTTTCCGTCTCTTCTGGCATGGAGTACCTAATTGCTTCCGAGCCAGCCTCCCACAAAAACAACAATATAACAAGAAAGACAACTTGCCTTTTCTGTGGCGTTTCTGCCAGCGTGGTCTCCATTGTTCAGACCCAGTTCAAGAAGGTGCAGTTTCTTCAACCCGGTACAGTCAATCCAGAGGGCTTCGTTAAATAACCTCGAATTAGATCTTTCTGGCTGAGTCGCACTAGAACGATGCCCTCTCTGAAGATCTCTTCCCCTAGATCTTAACTGAAATGCTGCCTTCTTTTAGGAAGCAGTCAACGTTCTGATTTCCGAGCTTAATGGCGTCCCGGGTCCACAAAGCTCTTCATTCGAACTCTTAGCCTGCAGCGCCACCAGGCGTCCTTACTTACTATTACAAATAGTATTTGCTATTCATTCCAATTTATAACTTTGGTGTGTATCAATATCTTTTTAAGTCCCAGAAACCTCCAGTTCTTAGTTATTGGAAGCTCTAAATAAACATTTACTGCACTAACTTTAAGTGAAAGAATACTTTTCAGAATAAACTGAAATGATATATGAGCTTTCTTCAAGAAAGTACCTTTTGAGTACGTGAAGAAACTTTTTTTGGGTTTTCTGTTTTAGTATATTTAAGAATTAAGTGATAATGAATGCTTAAAAAGTCTACAATTTTACAAAAATTATTTTTTAAATTTATTGATTTTAGAGAGGGGAGGGAAGGAGGCACACAGAGAGAAAAACAGATGTGTTGTTCCACTTACTTATGCATTCATTGATTGCTTCTTGTATGTGCGCTGGCAGGAGGTGGAACCCAACCTTGGCGTAAGGGGAGGACACTGTAACCAACTGAGCTTCCTGGCCAGAGCCTACAAAAATTACTTTTATCTTTAAATATAGCATACATCAGGAAAGGGTACAAATCATAAGTGTACAATTCAAAGAATTTTCACACAGTGAATGCACTCCTATAAGCAGAACCAAATTAAAACTAAAATGTTATCAATACCCTGCAAGCCTCCTTCTGTCTTTGGCCACTATCCCCGCCCCCCCAAAGATAAGCACTCTCCTAACTTCTATTGTTTCGTATTTTTTGAACATTTATACAAATGGAATTACAGAGTATTTGCTCTTTTGTGTTTTCCTTCTTTCACTCAACATTATGTTTGTAAAATGTATCTGTTGTATATTGTTCTGATTTATTCTCATTGCTTTATAACATTCTATTGTATGACTATACCATGATTTGTTTATTCATTCTTCAGTTGATGGACATTGGGGTTTTCCGGTTTGGGGATATTTTTAGTATTGCTGCTATAAACATTCTCGTACACATCTTTTGGTGTCTGTGTGTGCATTTATGTTTAATATATTCCTACGAGTTAGGTTTCTGTGCATTAAGGTGTACACATATATTTAGCTTTAGCAGATATTGCAAAAACAGTTTTCAAATGCAGTTTTACCCAAACCAGCAAAGAGTGAGAGTTCCAGTTGCTCCATATCCTTATCAACATTTGATATTGTCTTTTAATATTAGCCACTCTGGTCAGTGTGGGATGATATCATATTGTAACTTTAGTATTTCCATGATGATCAATTAAATTGAGCACATTTCCACATGCTTATTGGCCAGTAGGATACATTCTTGTAAGTTCTTGAAAAGCTTTTGTCTATTTCTCTATTTGGGATATTTGCCTTTTTTTTCTGATTCGTCTTTAGAAGTTCTTAATATATTCTGGGTAAAAGTACTTTTTCAGAAATATGTGTTGCAAATATCTTCTCCTACTCTATGGCTTGGATTTTAACTCTCTTATAGTATCTTTCATGAACCAAACTTCCTAAACTTTAATAGTCTAAACTGTCAATATTTCTCAATGGCTATGGTTAGGACTATTTGTTTTCTCTTTAAGTCTTTGCATACCCCAACATCATAAAAATATTCTTGTATGGTGTTTTTGAAAAATTAATTACTTTAGTTTTCACATTTAGAGCTATAATCCTTTGAAGTTAATTTTTTTCATATGAATGAGATTAGGGTCAAAAATTTTGTTTTCATATAAACATCCAAGTGATTTTCTACCATTTATTGAAAAGAGGATCCATTCCCCATTGTTTCTGAAGTGTCACTTAATAAAATAAGTGTCAGTCAATAAATCAGTAACCATAGGTCTATTAAGAATTTTTTCAATGTTTTTCTTTGTTTATCCCGTAATACAATATTGCCTTAATTAATGTAGCTTCATAATAGGTTTATTATCTGATGGGTAAGTCCTCCAGTTCTATTCTTTTTCTTCAAGACTGCTTTGGTTATTATTGTCCCTTTCTATTTCCATATAGACTTTAGATTCAGTCTGGCAATTTCCACAAAGAAATCTGCTGAAATTTTGTTTAGGATTTATTACATCTATAGATTAATTAGGGAGAACTGACATAATTCCCAACACTGAGTTTTCCAACTATTAAACATTACACATTCTGCTATTTAAGATATTTGGCTTCCAATCTCTATTTCTGTTTTGCAACAATAGAATTGTCCTATTTTTCCTATTTCATGTATTTTGTGGAAGTTATCTGAATAATGTTTACTACTAAATTCTAATAATTGAATTTCAAAATGTTGATTTATCCTACACCAGTCTGGTGGTGATCCCTAGGTGGTAAAGAACGGCCCATGCTTGCTCAGTGGTTAAGCATCGACCAATGATCCAGGAGGTCATGGTTCCATTCCTGGTCAGAACACATGCCTGGGTTGCCCATGTTGCCCAACCCCCACTGGGGGGCATGCAGGAGACAGCCGATCGATGATTCTCTCCCATCATTGATGTTTTTTTCTCTCTCTCTCTCTCCCTCTTCCTTCCTCTCTGAAATCAATAAATATATATTTTAAAAAGAATGGCCTATGCTTTATCAATATTCACTGTAATTCATAAAGTAATACACAGAGTAATTAATAAATTTACTACATAAATTCATAAAGGTGTGTTCTGGGTGTTTAGCCAATCTCATTTGGTTGATTATACAAATTGAACTTTCCTGGCATAAACAGAAAAAGTGGACTTGGATTTTTATAATGGTGAAATGTCACCATTTTATATTGGTGAAAATGTCAATCAGATTTCTTGTTATACATAAAAGCCAGTTCGTTTAAATAGCTAATAATAAATTAAGAAGTCATGAGAGTTGACTACCATATTTGTCTTACATATTTGTTTGTGTTTAATTTTGTTTTCATTTTTATCACTTTCTCATTTCAATTTTTAGATTGGATGAAGGCTAAAAAGCTGTTTTAGAGAGTAACTTAAGCCCTGGCCAAGTAGCTCAGTTGGTTGGAGCATTGTTCCTATAAGTTGGGGTTGCAGGATCCTGGTCAGGGTATATACGGGAAGCCGCCAATGGGTGAGTGGAACAACAAATTGATGTTTCTCTCTCCCTTCATCTCTCTCCCTAAAATCAATAAATAAAGTTTAAAAAAGAGAATAACTTAAATGGACAATTTCCTTTTTTATTTCATTATATCCTTAGAAAAAAAGTAATTCTGGGAAAAGTGCAAGTAATTAAATTCTAGTAGGATGATACTCGAGATTTCAAAATAAATATTTAGACTATAAAGCAAGCTCTTTAATAGCTCATATTGTGCCAAAAGTTCAACTAAGTGGTTTTATAGTATATTCATAAAAATTTAGTTGAAAATCACATGATTAGGTAACTTGACTTATTGAACACAACATAAAACAATAATAATTCAGATAAGCTCATTTTTTCTTATTTAATTTCTATTCCTATTGTCCTTAAGGACAAAATAATGCTTATTTCTTACAAAAGAAAGTTCAGCATAATTAATAAATGTATACAAAATACCTAAAAGCTACATTGAATAACAAAACAGAAGATAACAAAAATAAAAAATAAATTGTTAGTTTGTTGACAAAGGCTGCCCATGTCTGCAAAGTAAATTAAAGTGAAAATCTGATATCACCTGAAATCAGATTTGAACAGAATAACTGAAATTCATAAAAAATTACCTGACTCTTTTGAGAGGTAGGGAGAAGCTGCAGAAAACCAAGAGAAACATACAAAAGGAAGGACAAGGAAGTATATCATGCCCTGCACATCTCAAATCCTATGAAAGGATTTACATTTTAATTAAGGTTCTGAGATTATTTTTGAAACCAAGCAATGACTTAGTTTTACTTAGTAAAAGTGATTCCAAATTATACAAGATTTACTCTTTGATGATTAGTTATAATAGAGAATAATTTTTTAAAATTATAACATTAGTGAGTATTTATGGAGTATATACAATGCACAAGGCAAGTAGCAATCAAATAAGAAAATCTCTAGCATATATGATGCCCACAATGGGAGGTCACAATTTTGGAGTGTTAATATTTTAATGAAGTGCATGTTTATGTACAATTTGGGAGAAACAAGTATGCAAAATTATATGTTCATGGTTATTCAGGGGGGCATACCCTGGTAGAATAGTCAACAAGAAAGGTCTAGGTAGCTATAAAAAATTTAAAACATTCTGGTCTCACAATGATAAAGGTACATGGTAAAGACAAGAACCACGAATATATAGAAATGAAAGATTACATAAAAGCTTTAAAATGTTTCATTAAAAAGACATTAACTAATTAAGAAGTTGATTTAAACAACATGTCTTCTTACACTACTTGAGTAATTTATAGTTATGAAAAGAGTAAACCACTGAGAAGGTCAAATATGGAGAAAATACATACTCAGTGTTTAGTGTAAGTAGAAATGCAAAGTCCAATAAATATTAATAAAAGAAAGAAACCTAGCACGATCAGGGGCATGCATTGGTTTGGAACAGAGATATACATATTTAGAGAACAATACAATTTCTTAAAAAGAAATGCATTGCAATGGCAATTAGTTGGCAAAAATTAAGGAGAAGCTCACTTAACTAATACAACACTTAACTGAATACAAAGCTATTCCTGCAGTTGGAATTTTCTTTCTCAGGGTCCTGAACCAAGAGGCTAGGGAATATTGGCTTCAGGAACTTGAACTCACCAGTCCCAGGGTCTCCGGTCATACACACCTCATACTGGTAGCTCTGGGACAGGGTTCCTGTGCCGCTGACGTCCACCAGGTGGCCCGGAAAGTGGCCCTCAGGCACCGAGCAGCCACCCACCAGGCGGCCCTTGCTCCGCCTGCACAGCCGCACCGCGATGAACGCCAGCACCGAGAACAGGAACAGCGACGACACCGACGCCAACGCGATGACCAGGTACACGGTCAGCGGGTCGGCCTGCGCCTGGTCGGCCGCC
>NW_005370597.1:3129811-3138993 GCF_000412655.1 Myotis brandtii | reverse complement strand
CGTGGCGCCCACGCGGAACTCGAACGCCTGCAGCGCCTCGAAGTCCAGCGCCCTCAGGGCGAACAGGTGGCCGTTGTCCGCGTTGATGGACACCAGCGAGGCCAGGGGCAGCTGCGGGTCGTGGGGCGGCAGCAGCGAGTAGGTGAGCTGGGCGTTGGCGCCCGCGTCTCTGTCTGTGGCGCTGACGCTGCCGATGTGCAGGGCGGGGCTGTTGTTCTCGCGGAGGAACAGGGTGTAGGAGGTTTGGGTGAAGGCGGGGGCGTTGTCGTTGACGTCGGAGACCAACAGGGTGATGTTGTGCTGGGTTTTCAGTCTGGGGGTCCCCATGTCGGTGACGGTGATGGTGACGTTGTACTGGGCTCTGCTTTCTCTGTCCAGCGGGCTCTCTGTGACCAGGGTATAGAAATTCTTGAAAGTCGGTTTTAGAACGAATGGCAGGTTATCTGGAATAGAGCAAATCATCTTTCCATTGTCTCCAGAGTCTCTATCTCGAATTCGGAAGATGGAGACTATGGTCTCAGGAGCATTTTCTGGGATGGAGCTGATGAGTGAAGATATGGACAGTTCAGGGGCATTGTCGTTCACGTCCACCACCTCTATGACTACGGTGCCTTTTCCAGAAAGGCCTCCTCCGTCTGTAGCTTCAATCTCCACTTGGTAAGATTTAATTTGTTCAAAATCCAATTTCTTTGTCAGTCGGATTTCTCCTGTGACTTCATTTATTGAGAAAGTTTGCTTAATGTCATCTGATGCTTGGAACAAGCCATAGGAAACCCTCCCGAAGTTTCCGGCATCTTTATCCTTGGCTAAGACAGTAATGATTGGAGAATCTAGGGGACTGTTTTCCAGGACCTGCACCTCATATGGGGTGCGCACAAACTCAGGAGCATTGTCATTAACATCCATGATCAGGATTCTCACCATGACGCTGCCAGACCTTGGTGGAGACCCGCCATCCAGCGCCATGAGGGTTAAGCTGAACTCGGGCTGCTCCTCTCGATCCAGCGCCTTGTCCTGCACCAAATCTGGGTATTTCTTACCCTCACTATGATTTCGAGTAAGAACGTGAAAATATGAATTGGGGCTGATAGTGTATTTTTGAAGACCATTGCTGCCCACATCCAAATCCTGAGCTAATTTCAAGGGAAAAGTAGTCCCTGGCTGGCTGTTTTCCGGTATTTTCAAGAGCATTTCCCTAGTTGGGAATACTGGGGAGTGGTCATTTATGTCCTGGACTGATAATTCTCCTTCAAAAAATTGCACCGGGGTATCCAGCAACAGTTGGAAATGCAATACACACGGTTCCTTGGGGCCACATAGCTCTTCCCGGTCTAGTTTCTCCTGCAAAAGCAAATCTCCAGTCTGACGATCCAGCTGCAAGCGCTGCTTGTCATCGTCAGACACCACCCGGGCCGACCTGGCGGCCAGTTCCCCGACCCCCAGGCCCAGGTCCTGGCTCAGATGGGCTACAAAGGAGCCGCTCTCTGTTTCTTCCAGCACAGAATAACGAATAGGCTCCGAGCGAGCCTGAGACAAGAACACTGCCAAAATAAAGGCCATCACTTGCCTGTTTGGTTGAATTCTCTCTAGCGTCTCCATGTTGGAACCCGGGCGCTTACAGCCAGTCCCTTCAGCAACCAAAAAGACTTGAGATTTCTTGCTTGGTGGAGTCCTCACAAAGTTGCTTTGAATATTAAATGCGTTTCGTGTATCTTCCCCCAAACTCGTTGGTAACCCAGTACCGCTAGCAAAGCTTCTTCCGTGTGAGTTTGATTCCGTCTTGGAACAAAGGAATACGCAAGCTTATTCATAATCTTAGCCTGCAGCGCCACCCTGCGTCTTGATTGAGAAAATATTCTCAAGTCAAAGTATATTTTGGAAGTATCCAAAATAAATCCATTTTTGAAGTGTATAGAGCTTTTACGAAGTTGCTATGCCATTAAATTGCATAATTTATCAGGTTATGCTGTTACACTGCATGAGCTAGAATAATTGTGAGTCCAAAACAAGAGTGTATTTCAGGCCCCTCCCCACAACCTAATCAGTGAAACTTCAAATAACTCAATTTCCCTCTTGCATCATCTAACGAGGGGAACAAACTCTTATAAAATTACAATTAATGGAAAGTATATGTTTATTTTCAAGTTTGTGAGAAATTTATGATGATGCAAAACTTTGTTAAGGTGCCCTGTACCACATAGTCTCAGGAGACTGTTTTTCAAAGGAAAGGTTCTATCCTCCTGCACTGGTGTGCAAATAGTAATACAGTGGAAAGAGGAGGCATCTTGCTTTGGTATAAGTCCTTTTACAGTTTGAACTGACATTACATTTAGAAGGAAGTCAGGTAGTGTTAGAATCAGATTCTTAGAACTGGAGAGGAAATGAAAGGAGGCCTCATAGATAAAGCAACAAGCTCAGAGGGTAATATCAAGACAAAATCAAGTGAGTAAAAATCATAGAATTTTGTTAAGAGAAAGACTTTAAGCTTATTTAGCTAGATAAGTATCCATGTTTTATAATGAGTTTGCATCTTACCATATTCATCCTTTGTGTCCCAGATATCATCTTGGCTAGATGATTTGGGTGATAACAAGGAGCCCAGATTTAAAATATTTTAATCTGTGAGCAAAGGGTGCTTCAGGCCTTTTCTACTCATATAAGGTGCAGAGAAGAAACTTGTTTACAAAATGGATTTCAGAACAGTGCACAGCTATTGTGATTGTCCTGATAAATGAGTTTTTCATTTATAATTAGTCTATTGAATGGAGTACCACTTATCTTGGCACTATAATTCATATTGAATGAATTATTTTTAAAGTCTAGCAATAATCTTAGATTCTAATAGAAATTATTAGGGAAAATTATTTTGAAAGAAGTCTGGATCATAGTAGTCATTCAATAAATAGCAGTTGAATAAATAATTAATCCACCCTAATGATTACGTTTCTGTCTATATAAGATGATTATTGCCAGATCACACATTCAGCCATAAACATGTTTGAAATTGAATAGAAAATTCTGAGACATGTAGGTACAATACATGCTAAACACTATTCAATTAAATTTACTTTGATTCTAGTTCTAGTAATTACTTCCTGCAAGAGATATAGCAATGGCAGTAATATTAATACACTTTAGAAATACTTCATATTTCATATTTATGACAGATCAGAGGAGATACAATAGATGTCAACATTAAGTGAAATAAAAAACATACTGAAAAAATAAAAATAAAGGATATTATTTTAGATATAAATGAAAAACAAATCTGGAAAAAGCAAAGACCAAATCGTTTATAATATAGTAACCAAGTTCTAGTTAGATTCAAGTTAAAGAGCTCAGAACAAATATGTGCCACTATATTCCAGATATTATTCTAAGCATTTTACATGTATTAATTCATTTTTATCCCTCCAATGCCCTATGAGGTGGGCATCTTATTAGCCACATTTTATAGATGAAGAGATTGAGGGTGCAGGGAGTTTAAATAACCTGCTCAAACAAAATAGAGACTGACTTATAGACGCAGAGGGGATGGGGTGGGGCCAGGTGAAAAAGATGAAAGGATTAAGCAAAAATAACAACAACAAACAAACTCATAACCTGCTCATAGTCACACATCATGTGAAATGGCAGAGCTAGGATTCAAACTGTTACAGTATGGCTCCAGAAAGCATTCTTTTATCTACCTAAGTGGAACTGGAGAAGTGAACAACTTTTTAGATCATTTAGATCAAACTTGAGCCTGATCTTGGGTACATAGATATCATAGATGAAATATATTTGTATTTAAGTTTTTAATTAATATAAGAACCTTTAAAATAGGTTGTTTCCATTTAGAGATATGTACCAGCAAAGAGAGATGCTTAAAAAACTTAGAAATTGGAAGGAAAACTGATAGTATTTTGTTGATGTCAGCAATTCAGTTAAAAAAATTAAGAGTGACTCCCTGTTGTCTTAAATATTGGAGAGAAAATATCTATGACCCTAGCCGGTTTGGCTTAATGGTTATAGCATTGACCTGCTGAAGAAGGTTTGATTCTGGTCAGGGGCACATGCTCGGGTTGCTTGCGGGCTTGATCCCCAGTGAAACTTGAGCCTGATCTTGGGTACATAGATATCATAGATAAAATATATTTGTATTCAAGTTTTCAATTAATATAAGAACCTTTAAAATAGCTTGTTTCCAGTTAGAGATATGTACCAGCAAAGAGAGGTGCTTACAAAACTTAGAAATAGAAAGGAAAACTGATAGTATTTTGTTGATGTCATTAATTAGGTTAAAAAATTTACGAGTGACTCCCTGTTGTCTTAAATATTGGAGGAAAAATATCTATGGCCCTAGCTGGTTTGGCTTAATGGATATAGCATCGACCTGCGGACTGAAGAGTCCCAGGTTTGATTCTGGTCAGGGGCACATGCCCGGGTTGCGGGCCTGATCCCCAGTGAGGGGTGTGCAGGAGGCAGCTGATCAATGATTTTCTCTCATCATCGATGTTTCTCTCTCTCTCTCCCTCTCCCTTCTTCTCTGAAATCAATAAAAAAGAAAAAGCATCTATGTATAGATCTTTTAAAATGGTAGTAGGGTATAAAGTTAAAATCAAGAAGGGTAGCTTGAGAAATTTGTGATGAAATCTAAGGCAATTTTTAATAATTCTCTATAGTTACATACTAAATAAAAATATGGTATTTATATTTTTAATGTGGCGAATTATTCAAATATCTAATGTCTAACTGATCCTACATCTTTAAAATCAGGAAGTGTGAGTCCTCCAATTTTGTTCTTTATCAAAATTGTTTTGGCTATTCTGAGTCCACTGCATTTTCATATAAATTTTAGGGTCAATTTACCAATTTTTGTCCCCCCAAAAAAGCTTGCTGGGATTTTGATAGAGATTGTGTTGAATCTGTTGACCAATTTGGAGGGTATCACCATTTTCACAATATTAAGTCTTCCAATCTGTGAACACTTTTCATTTACTTAGGTCTTCTTTAATTCTTTTCAATGTTTTATAGTATTTAGTGTACAAATCTTGCACTTATTTTGTTCAATTTATTCCTAAGTTTTTTATTCTTTTTCATGCAATCATAAATGGAATTGTTTTCTTCATTTTGCGGTTGTCTAATGCTAAAATCATTTGTCCATTTTAGTAGTATTTGTGGATTCCTTTGCATTTTCTTTATGGACTATTGTGTTATCTGCAAATACAATTTTACTTCTTCATTTCCAATCTGAATTATTTTATTTGTTTTACTTGTCTAGTTGCCCTGGCTAGAACTTCTAGTATAATGTTAAATGGAAACAGTGAAATGGAACATCCGTGGTTTGTTCCAGATCTTAGAGGGAAAGTTTTCAGTCTTTCACCATTGCATATGAAGTTAGCTGTGGGTTTTTATAGTTGCCCTATATCAGGTTGAGTACATATACTATAATTCCTATTTGTTGAGTTTTTAATATGAAAAAGCATTGGATTTTGTAAAATAATTTTCTCCATTTATTGAGACAGTTGTATGGTTTTGTCCTTTCCTGTTAATATGGTGTGTTTCATTGATTGACTTTCATATGTTAAACCCAATCTTGCTTTTTTGGGGACAAATCCCACTTGGTCCCTTTTGTATGTTGCTGGAGTCAGTTAGCTAATATTTTGTTGAGGATTTTTGCCTCTATATTCATAAAGGATATATTTAGTTTTCTTTTCTTGTGTTATCTATGTCTGATTTGGGCATCAGGGTAATACTAGCTTCATTGAATGAATTGGGAACTGGTCTCTGCTCCTTTTCTTAAACAAGATGTGAAGGATTGGTCTTAATTCTTTAAACATTTGGTAGAATTCACCAGTGAAGACATTTAATCCTGGGCTTTTATTTGTGGAAATTTTTTTATTGCTGATTAAATGTTGATAAAATCTCGTGGAATAGGATGAGACATTCAGGGTGAAGAAATCCATTTCCCCAGAGACAAAGAAATTTAAGGAAAAAACCCTCAAAATTACAATATTTAGAGGATACAATTTTAATTTTTTATAAACCCCAAATTTTTCTATAAGTTGTTTCTCGTGAAAGTCTCTCCTTGTGCATAGCCCATATAAGTTGGAGACAATGACTTCAGAAATCTAAACCCTTTTGTCTCTGATATTCCAGTCAGAAACCTCTCACAATAACAGATCTGGGACTCAGTCCCAGTGATGTTGATATCCTCAAAATACTTAGAAATAGCCTGTATGCAGCAGTCCATTGAAGGTTCCCTGTTCATCCTCCACATCTGAGTATCAGTGAACAGCTGAGTCAAGTCAGTGAACAAGAGAACCTGTAGGCTTGGGTAAACTTCTGTGGGTGATTCAATGAATGGGAGGTAGGGCTGGGATAGGTACTAGGCCAAGTGTAGAATTACCATACCAAATAAAGGTGGCTTCTAGTTGTTCTTAATAATAGCACCAGCTCATGTCTAGCTGTGGCTATTACATAGGAGCCTAAATATGCATGCTAAATATCAAGTACTCACTCTGAGACCTTCAATCATTGATAAAATACTCATGAGTTCTAACTCAAGTCACCATCCAGGTTAGCACCTTGTTCTACTGGCATCAACTCAGTGTACAATATAGAATTGCTTTGCAAAGGTTTTTTATTTTGTCATCCAGCATGTTGTGTGTCATACAGAACTGCCATGTGCAGCACTGTCATGCCTCTTAATCAAGACCATAATTTTTCCTGTAGGTAACCCCAATGTATCACTTCAGTTTCAACTCAATTTTCCTCAAAATCAGCTTGATTATTATTCAGATCAGCTTGTTTACTCTGAAGCTTGAAAAGTAAAAAATGTTTCCATTAGCTCCCATGTCTACAGCCTTAACAGACACATAACAACCAGAGGATGACATTCCCTGAGATTTTTGCCTCAAGGAGCAAATGCCACCCAAGGGAAACTGGGATCCAGCTCAAACAAATCAATAGGTGTTCATAGGACTTCTACCTGTGTGTGGCAAAGTTGAGCTAGGCTTCTTAATGAAGGCTTGAATTTGTAGAGTCTGGTGCTCTTCTTCCCTTCCACAAGATTACCAAAACCAGGTCTGAGGGAAACCTCCAATAGGAGATGAATTCTCAATAAAATATCAGCAAGCATATGAGGAAGACTAACAGCTGAAAATTTTACTCAACAGATAAAAGAATGTATAAATAAAATACAGAGATTCAGAACAATATATAAAGAAGTTAAAAGTAAAAGATTTAATTTCCTCAAATAAAAAAGAAAGAAATAGTAATTGTGCAGGAGGGGAACATATTGTTGTGAAAGCTTGCCAAATGGAAATTGTGAAAAAGAAAACTACAGTTACTTAAACAAAAGAAAATTCAGTATATTCAGTAAATTTCAAGTTAGGACCTAGCAAGTCTCAGAACATCAAGAATAAATTTAAAAATCTAAAAGAGAGTTAAGAACTTTACAGATAAAGAATAAGAACTAGACTGATACCACTTTTCATCAACGGTGTTAAATACCAAAAGAAGAGAAGGAAAATGACTTTAAAAATCCTTGATCAACCTAACTGTTGGCAAAGATTATGAGTATTAAACATAAAATTACTCTGAATTATGACTATAGATTTCCAGCTTTAACACATAAAATCTACTCCAAGAAGCAAAAGATTCCCAGAATAAAGTAGTGGAATGCGTAGAATCATTTTCATATTTTTAAAAAGTCCTCATTTGCAAGAAAGCCATACATCATGATTAAGAAAGATTTATAAAAAGCGTAAGTTACTTCACTAGTTTTAATGAGTGATGATTGAATATAGTTCAGTCTTTTAACAGTCTATAGAAATGTTTAAACTTCATTTACATCTCTTTGCTTTTCAGTGTTGAAAGCTAGATTGTGAATGTCAAGAAAATGTTTAAATTATTTATGAATAAATGTTTTCAGAGAGGTAAAAAGGCAAGTGCACACTATCTAGAATTATGTTTTGAAAACAAGTGATAGGTGATTTTAAACTTCATTCAAAGCCTTTCGTATCTTGCAAATTTCACTTTATTTTGATACCAAATTGTCATCCCACAAGATGCCTTCCTAAACAATGTTTTCATATCAAATGGAAAAGCACAATCAGTTGTTCGAAATGCCTTAGGTTTAATTTTTCCTAACTCATGAATACACTTTAGGCAAACCTAAGAGTAATTTGCCCTATTAGCCTATATTTTGTCCACTTTGAGCCAATATAAGCATATGCAACATTGAAATATTAATTGCAAATGTAAAAACAAAACGAATTAAATGTATCACTTTCTTTTAGGTACTATACCCCTAAAAACATGCTGTGCCTTAAAGATGGAACATCTGAAAGAGAACACATTCTTATCTATCCACAAACTTCATTAACCATAGAAAAGCTGCTTTAGGAATATTATAAGGAACATTATCTCACTTGCTATGGATATCAAATTTGAAATGAGTCACTTAAAATAAACCTATTTGAAGTCAACATTAAAACATAATGAATTTATTTTTACTCACCTATTAGAAAAAGAAAAGGAGGCATTAAGACTGCATTGGTAAGAAAGAAAAGAGGTAAGAATATGCAAGGATTAACTACCTTGATAGAAACTAAAATCAATATATAAACAAAATTATTATCAACTAAAGATTCTTGATTTTGAAAGAAAGTATTCATAGCCAAATAACTATTTTTTATTCTTCTATTAATGAAACCTAAGCTATTCCTGCAATTGCAGTTTTGCACTACTCTTGCTCAATGTCTTCAACCAGACCATTGGGGAAAATCGGTTTGAGGAACTTGAACTCGCTGGTCCCTGAGCCACCCATCAGACACACCTCATACTGGTAGCTCTGGGACAGGGTTCCTGTGCCGCTGACGTCCACCAGGTGGCCCGGAAAGTGGCCCTCAGGCACCGAGCAGCCACCCACCCAGGCGGCCCTGCTCCGCCTGCACAGCCGCACCGCGATGAACGCCAGCACCGAGAACAGGAACAGCGACGACACCGACGCCAACGCGATGACCAGGTACACGGTCAGCGGGTCGGCCTGCGCCTGGTCGGCCGCCACTTCCGGCAGCGGCAGGTAGGGCTGCGAGAAGCCATCCACCAGCAGCACGTGCAGCGTGACGCTGGCAGACAGCGCGGGCTCGCCATTGTCCTTGACCAGCACCAGCAGCCTGTGCTTGGCCGCGTCG
>NW_005370597.1:3123894-3129531 GCF_000412655.1 Myotis brandtii | reverse complement strand
CGTGGCGCCCACGCGGAACTCGAACGCCTGCAGCGCCTCGAAGTCCAGCGCCCTCAGGGCGAACAGGTGGCCGTTGTCCGCGTTGATGGACACCAGCGAGGCCAGGGGCAGCTGCGGGTCGTGGGGCGGCAGCAGCGAGTAGGTGAGCTGGGCGTTGGCGCCCGCGTCTCTGTCTGTGGCGCTGACGCTGCCGATGTGCAGGGCGGGGCTGTTGTTCTCGCGGAGGAACAGGGTGTAGGAGGTTTGGGTGAAGGCGGGGGCGTTGTCGTTGACGTCGGAGACCAGCAGGGTGATGTTGTGCTGGGTTTTCAGCCTGGGGGTCCCCATGTCGGTGACGGTGATGGTGATGTTGTACTCGGCCTGGCTCTCTCTGTCCAGAGCTCCTTCGGACACTAGGGTGTAAAAGTTTTCTACAGATGGTTTTAGGACAAAGGGGAGATTGTTCTGGATGGAACACATCATTCTCCCATTGTCCCCAGAGTCTGGATCGGAAACACTGAAAACGGCCACCACCGTCTCTGGCGAGTTTTCCGGGATAGGGCTGGTAATTGACGACAAGGTCAGCTCTGGTGGGTTGTCATTGACATCAACTACCTGAACTATTACCGTTGATTTTCCTGTAAGGCCTCCACCATCCTTGGCTTCTATGTCAAACTCATAACTATTAATTGCCTCAAAATTCAAGTATTTGATTAGTTGGATATCACCAGTAATGGGATTTAGTTGAAAGGTTTTGGTAATTTCTTCAGAAGCATGAGCAAATGAGTATGATATTGTCCCAAAATTTCCTGTATCCAAATCAGAAGCTGAGACAGTGACAATAACAGAGTTAACGGGGCTGTTCTCTAGAACTTCAACCTCATAGAGCGACTGTGTAAATTCTGGGGCGTTGTCGTTTATGTCTAAGACCAGGATGTGGAGCTGAACGTTGCCAGACCTGGGTGGCGACCCGCCATCCAGCGCCGTGAGCGTTAAACTGAACTGCGGCTGCTCTTCACGGTCCAGCGCTTTGTCCAGCACTAATTCTGGGTACTTCCTTCCATCCCTACGGCTGTTTGTGAGAATGTGGAAGTGGGGATTAGGAGTGATCGTGTAGTTTTGGAGACCGTTTCTTCCCACGTCCACGTCCTCAGCATTTCCCAGTGGAATGATTGTTCCTGGTGGAGTGCTTTCTGGGATTTTCAGCTGCATCTCATTTTCAAAAAATACTGGAGAATGGTCATTTACATCTATGACCTGGAGCTCATTTGGAATAAACTGCAAAGGGTTTTGCAGTAAAATCTGAAAATGCAGTATACATGGCTCTGTGGGGCCGCATAGCTCCTCCCGGTCCAGTTTCTCATGTAGGAGCAAATCACCAGTCTGATGGTTGAGCTGAATAGGCTGTCTGTTCCCTTTAGACACAACTTGGGCCCCCCTTACGGCCAATTCCCCTGCACTCAGCCCCAAATCCTTTGCTAGGTTGGTTATTAAAAAGCCCCTCTCTTTCTCCTCAGCCACAGAGTAGCGTCTCGATTCGGACCCAGCCAGAAACCCACCAAGAAAAACAAAGAGAAACAGGACTTGCCTTTGTCTAAGAAATCGCTCCCCTCCGGCCTCCATTTCATTTTCTGCCATGTTCTTCCAAGAAATATTGCCAAGCTGAGCCTCCGACAGCGCTGGGAAATGCAAAGTCTTTTGCCTCCCAACCTTTGGAGAAGATCTAGCAGATAATCCCTTCCAGCGCTCAGATTTGCTTGCTTTAAATCTGCCCAAGCTCACAACTCCTGGTGTACGGTACCGGATCGGTGCGTTACTGAGTACGCACAGTGCCTGTGGTTTAATTCTCCTTCTTAGTCAACAGCGCCACCGTGCGTTCACTCGCAGTTTCAAACTCTTGGAGAAGGTGCTTTGGGGGCTTTTGTTGTTTTGATCTTTTAAATTGCTTATTCCCCTTCCTAAAACCAGTTGATGCTACTGGAGGAGTTTCCTGTGTTACTTGAGTTAAGAAACACAACCGAGGGAAATTAAATGCGCCCTTATTTAAAGACAGTACTGTTCCTGGCAGAGTCCTCATTTATATGATTTTGTGGAAGTGGACACCTTAGCTAGGGCTACCACCCCTGTCTGTAATTATTAAACAAATTTGAAAATATTTTGCTCTACATTACAACATGCTTCACTATCATATTTGTGTTTTTCTTATTTTCCAACTTTTGTAAAATGTGCACGAGTTGCTTTTATAGTAAGAAAAAAATGTTATGAAAAGATGAACTCATGCATAAAAAGTTATAATAGATGATGTCAGTGGGTATATCCAGAGACCACAAATACCTCATTCCTTCCACATTTTAACATTCACTCGAGGAATACAGAGCTTTTATAGATGATGTCAGTGGGTATATCCAGAGACCACAAATGCCTCATTCCTTCAGAGCTTTCTCCTTTTTTATTTCACAGTAATTTTACCATTATTGGTTTCATCAGTATAACCGTATTTCATCTGTGGAAACAGATACTTGTTAAGTTTGTAGAAGCTGGGCATATAGTGGTAACAAGGCAGACATATACCTTACACAATTTTCTATCTAATGGGGTGAAGACTTTGAACAGATGTTCAAACTTTCATCTGTGGAAACAGATACTTGTTAAGTTTGTAGAGTTGGACATATAGTGGTAACAAGGCAGACATATACCTTACACAGTTTTCCATCTAATGCGGTGAAGATTTTCAATAGATGTTCAAACAGTGTGAAAAGTGCTATATAGGAAATTTACTGAGTGAACTTGAACGTATGGATAGGGAGATCTAATTTTAATTGGGGGCAGGGTTTGAGAAAAAATTCCCAAAGATATGCCATTTAATATGGAACATGAATGATGAGAAGTTTGCCAAGCTACAACTACAAAATGGCAAGATTCTGTATATGAGAAACTGATATGTAAAGGCCCTAGGACAGTAAAGCATAGCTATTCTAGACAATGAAGGAAGATCAGTGTAGCCAAAATTACTGTCCCAAAAGTAAGTGGGAAGAGAAGGCTGGAGAGATAGATTGGGGCCAAATAATGGATGCTTGGATTTTATCCTAAGACTAAAAGGAAGCTAGTGCAATGTTTCAGGCAGGGAAATGAACAACACAAATATCATGTGCTCGATCTAGCTCCTTCACAATTATCAGGAATATTACACAAAGGCTCATCTATTAAGTTTAGTCTTAATATTAGTGATATGTAAAATAACAGCAATTATGCATCTATATATTATCTTATTTGATCATAACTGCAAGCTATTGACATAGCTGTTATTACTAGTTTGGGGGGAAAGAAATTATGTGACTTATCCAAGATCCTAAAGGTAATAAGTTGGTTAATCAGAGACTTTGGATACCAAGATGATGCTCCACAACACTAATAATCTCAAAATAAGGTCTTTCACATTCATCTTATAATTTTAACAGTATAGCTCAAGCATCAAATGATATAAACATTTTAAAGTAGGCAGAAGAACATTAAAAATTAAAGTTTTATTTTAATGTCTAGATAAAAAATTGAACTGCAAGAAATAGAGAAAGTTGGACGAATCCAACTTTTAAATTATAAAATACAAAATACAGTTTCCCCATTTGTATTCCTTAAGCTGTGGGCAGGAGAGGAGAGCCAAATTAAGCAGGAAGTGAAAAGGAAAAATATGTTGAAGGAAAGAGACACCAAGAACTGATAACTCCATGGTGTTCAAATAATAGTGATCTCTTCAATTAATAACCTATATATAATATATATAAATTCACTATGCATCAGAGAGCACTTAATTCCAGCAAAGTTTGTCCTGTGAGTATTTAAATATCAATATATATCACAGGTGAAATAAAGACACTTCTTTCTTTCAATCAGTCATTCAAAAATTTTATTAACAACCTATAATCTTCAAGTCATTGTGCTAATCATGCAATAAATGGGGAGCTGTTGAAAAACATAATTCAAGCACCTAAAAAGAAAAAAGCATTGAAAAGTAGGAAATTGAAAGGGGAAAAGAGAAGCAGTCCATGCAAAAAAAATGGAATGAGCAGACAGACCAAGATACATATTTCCCCACGAGCTTATTTCCAACTGAATCAGAAATGCTCCAGAAATTTTTGAAAAAATGCAATGTTAAACTACATTTGAAGTTTCTAAAATTTGGTTAAGGACAGAGACATACATTCCCTCAAATCTTTAAAAAAATTAACCTCTGCTTATTTCAATTCCTCCTTTTAAAAATCTCAGTTTTAATTATTAAAAACTTTCTACTTAAAATTCAAGAGATTTGATAAATATAATTAAATTTTGTGTACTGGCCTTGTAAACTGCAGCTTTGCTAAATGTACTCATTAACTATAACTTTTTTGGAGAATTATTTTACAGTTTTCCACATACATAATCAGATTATCAGCAAATATAGTTTTACTTCTTTATATCCCCCCCCCCAATGTTGTTTTAAATAGAAAGCTTGACGAATTAGCATGTCCTTGAAAATGACTGGACATGTGCTATGCATTTAACTACAGTTTGGAATATTAGTGGCTGATTTATTGAATACTTTTAATGTGAATGGCTTGTGGAATCCAACAGTCAAAGTTCTCACATCTCTAAAGAATCATAACTTCCATGTGTGGACACTTTGTGATAGTATATATTTAGAAAAATGTGACAGAGTGCTTTGTTTTTCATGAATATACCTATATTAATGGTTTTAGCCAATGTGACTTCACAAGATAAAACTTACACTAGCCTCAGAGAATAGAAAACAAATATTCTGGGCTTTAAAAAAAAACCGTGTAGGAATAGCAAACATTTAAAAATGTAGGACTGCAAAATTACCTAGGCCCTGGGGAAGGGGAGTATAGCAAAAGATGCTCTAACTTAAAAATTCAGACTTTTGGGAAAGCAAAATTTACTTTCACATTTTAAGTGGAATTAAGGTACAGAGAGACTAATCGCCAATGAGAATACAAAGAAAATTAGCATTCATTATACCACAAAGCAACACATTTAGACACACTAGTAACATACACTGAATGAGATATTTACATTTCAAATAAAAAGAAACAACCTCAATGGGCAAAGCAGTAAAAAAAGGATTTTTCACAAATTAACTGAGACTAGAGTCAGTAGACCCCTACTAATTCTTAACTGAATTCAGAGCTATTCCTGAAACTGGGGTTTGCCTCACTAGCCCTCTCCTCACCTGGAGCAAGAAAGTTGGGAAGAATGGGTTTGAGGAACTTGAACTCGCTGGTCCCTGAGCCTCCCATCAGACACACCTCATACTGGTAGCTCTGGGACAGGGTCCCAGTACCGCTGACGTCCACCAGGTGGCCCGGAAGGTGGCCCTCAGGCACCGAACAGCCACCCACCCAGGCGGCCCTGCTCCGCCTGCACAGCCGCACCGCGATGAACGCCAGCACCGAGAACAGGAACAGCGACGACACCGACGCCAACGCGATGACCAGGTACACGGTCAGCGGATCGGCCTGCGCCTGGTCGGCCGCCGCTTCCGGCAGCGGCAGGTAGGGCTGCGAGAAGCCATCCACCAGCAGCACGTGCAGCGTGACGCTGGCAGACAGCGCGGGCTCGCCATTGTCCTTGACCAGCACCAGCAGCCTGTGCTTGGCCGCGTCG
>NW_005370597.1:3048693-3123669 GCF_000412655.1 Myotis brandtii | reverse complement strand
CGTGGCGCCCACGCGGAACTCGAACGCCTGCAGCGCCTCGAAGTCCAGCGCCCTCAGGGCGAACAGGTGGCCGTTGTCCGCGTTGATGGACACCAGCGAGGCCAGGGGCAGCTGCGGGTCGTGGGGCGGCAGCAGCGAGTAGGTGAGCTGGGCGTTGGCGCCCGCGTCTCTGTCTGTGGCGCTGACGCTGCCGATGTGCAGGGCGGGGCTGTTGTTCTCGCGGAGGAACAGGGTGTAGGAGGTTTGGGTGAAGGCGGGGGCGTTGTCGTTGACGTCGGAGACCAGCAGGGTGATGTTGTGCTGGGTTTCCAGCCTGGGGGTCCCCAAGTCGGTGACGGTGATGGTGATGTTGTACTCAGATCTCATCTCTCGGTCCAGGGCTGTGTTTGTCACTATTGTGTAAAAATTCTCAACAGAGGGTTTAAGGAAGAACGGAAGGTGATCTTGGATGGAGCAAACCATCCTTCCATTGTCTCCCGAGTCAGGATCTGAAACACTGAATACAGCAATGACGGTCTCCTGCAAGTTTTCTGGGATTTCATTGATAAGCGTTGACATGGTCAGTTCCGGAGGGTTGTCATTCAAATCTACCACGTGGACAAGCACCACACAACTTCCAGAAAGACCCCCACCATCTATCGCCTGGATATGTAATGTGTACGTCTGAATGGATTCAAAATCCAGTTTCTGTGTTAAAAGGAGTTCTCCCGATTTTGCATTTATTCGAAAAGTTTTGCGAATATCTTCCGAAGCCTGGGAGAAGACATAAGATATTTCTCCATAGGCTCCAATGTCTAAATCTCTAGCCGAGACCATAGCCACCTGGGATCCAATGGGGCTGTTTTCCAGAACCTGGACTTCATAGAGCAACTTTGCAAATTCCGGGGCATTATCATTGATGTCCAAGACTTCAATGCGGACCAGGGCGCTGCCAGACCGGGGTGGCGCCCCGCCATCCAGCGCCGTTAGAGTTAACATGATCTCAGACTGTTCCTCGCGGTCCAGCGCTTTGTCCAGCACCAGCTGTGGTAATATTATGCCGTCGGAACTGTTTTGTAATTTAAGATGGAAGTGGGAATTGGGACTGACTGTGTAACTTTGGAGACCGTTGCTTCCCACATCTAAATCCTGGGCACATTCTATTAAGAAAGCAGTCCCGGGAGTGATACTTTCTGGGATTTTCAAAATTATTTCTTTGTCTAGGAAAACCGGGGAATGATCATTTATGTCCCTAATCCGTAGCTCGGCCTGAAAAAACTGCAAAGGATTTTCCAGTAACACCTGGAAAGGGAGCACACAGGGCTCGGTAGGGCCGCACAGCCCCTCCCGGTCCAGTTTCTCATTTAACAACAAATCCCCGGTCTGCCTATCCAAGTGCAAACGCATTTTTTTCCCTTTGGAAACGACGCGGGCCCCTCGCGCAGCTAGCTCATCTACCTCCAATCCCAGGTCCTTTAACAAATTGGCCACAAAGGAGCCACTCTCCATTTCCTCGGCCACTGAGTAATGCCTAGGCGCGGAACCAGCCTGAGCTATGCCCAGCAAAACAAAGAATATCAAGACTTGCCTTTGTTTCAGAAAGCGCTCCTTTCCTTCTCTGGCCTCCATCTCCTCTGCTCTCCCAGCGAACCTGACCCAGCTCCGGCTCGCGAGGTTGCTGACTCCCAGTAGGTCCTAGCTACAGGGATAGGTGGAGACGCCTAGGGCCCCGATTTCCCGGATCTACAGCCGGAGAACGCCTCCCCTTCCTGCTTGATTCTTTAGCAGAGCCTCTGGCTTAAAGGAGGGCGGACTGGTCGCTTTCTTCCTTCTACTTCTAATGCTGCAGCGCCACCCCGCGTCCTTTCCGAGTATGTACTTTCTCCAAAACATTAAGAAAATCCCAATCCCTTCTTTCACACTGATGACAATCTAAATGGAATACTTTCAAGTGGTATCTTCCAACGTACCGAAGTCTTATCTCGTTTCGAAAGGCTTTTTCATTGCACCCACAATGGCATGGCAAACACAGACAAATTTCTATTCCAATTTCCTCACAGATTCAAGCAGTTATGTTTAAACTGGGGGGAAAAAAATGAACTTCTGAAACTAGAAGGCTTTGACTGACTAGTCAGTTTCCAGTTATTATTCAGAGTTCCAGCATGCGCACATCTCAGTGGGCGTTAGGTTACCATCCTCACACTTAAGCCAACAGAAAAGTACAGAGACCCAGGTAACATAGAATTCACATAACATTCTCATGGACACTGAGATATTCTTTTTGCTCATAGTTCTCTCCTGCACTCTCCCACTTCACATTTTCCTGAGATTTGGTGCATTCGATCCACATGAAATTTTCCTAGCATAGCTGGGTAATTCTTATGAATGTGTCAATATTTTTATTTTCCTTTCTAACAGATAAGAGCGTTAATTTATATAACTTCAATTATTGCATCTAGCAACACTAATCTTTTCATAATATCAAATACCCAGTAAATATTGAAAAATTTTCCAATTATCTTTTTGTGTGTTTTTTAAATATATGTGATCAAAAGAAATGAGTTCTCAATTTTTTTTAAAAAAGCCATGGAGGAAACAAATGCATATTGTTTAGTGAAAGAAGCCAGTCTGAAAAGGCTACCTATGCTATTATTGCAAGTACCTGACATTTTGGAAAAGTACAGGCATGTTAAGAAGATTAGTTGTTGCAGGGGGGAGTGAATAAGAGGTAAAACATGGGGACTTCGGGGGCACTGAAACACTGTAATAATGGATACATGGCATTACACACTTGTCAAAACCCATAGAATGTACAACACAAAGAATGAACCCTAATGCAAACTACAGACTTTAGTTAATAATAATGGATCAATATGGATTCATCAGTTCTAATAAATGTACCACACTAATGCAAGATGGTAATACTAGAGTAACTGTGAGTGGAAGAAAGTGGGTATATGGGAACTCTGTATTATCTGCTTAATTTTCTGTAAAACCTAAAACTGTTCTAAAAAATAAAGTATATTAATTAAATATTTGTATGAAAACATTTTCAAATATACTGTATGGAAAAGTTAAAAAGAACTATACCAACATAATTCTACCTAATTGAAAATTTAAAAGTTATTTATATTTTATCTTATTTGTTGAATCTATATATTTTACTCTACACATATACCCTCTTTGTTTTCTGACCCATTTGAAAGCAACTTGAAGACATCATGACACTTCACCCCTAAATATTTCATCTCCCAAGTATAAGTACATTATCCCACACATTCATAATGCCACTATCACACTTAACAAAATTAACAATAATTCCCTAATATTATTTAAAAAATCCAGTCCTTATAAAATCTCAGCCCTAGCTGGTTTGGCTCAGTGGATAGAGCATCAGCCTGGGGACTGAAAGGTCCCAGGTTTGATTCTGGTCAAGGGCATATGCCTGGGTTGTGGGCTTGATCCCCAGTAGGGGGCATGCAGGAGGCAGCCAATCAATGATTCTCTCTCATCATTGATGTTTCTATCTCTCCCTCTCCCTTTCTCTCTGAAATCAATAAAATATATTTAAAACATTTTTTAAAAATCTCATCTTTCCATTATCCTTCCCTGATTTTCTTCAACTTGAAGAGAATTCATATTCACTCTTGAGATTTGTTTGTTTGTTTTTTAACAAATGTGCTTGCTTTCTTAACTACCTGTTATAAGAAATTTCTTAGAAATTTTTTAAACCAAATTTTATGATTGTATTGGGTGTTATATCTGTTTATTCTAGAAAATTTTCCCATCTTTTATGATATTTAATTTCTTGAAGTGTTCAGACCAGTTGTCTTATAGGGTGTCCTACATTATGAACTTGTCTGATTGTTCCCTCATGGTGTCATTAAACCTGTACCTCTATCCTCTGTATTTCCAGAAAACTGGAATGAATGATTTAGTAAATGTAACAATGGCATAACATTTTTTAAAGCTCTCATTTATTTATTGTACTTGGGTTTTAAAAAATTGAGCAATTACAGGTTCCCTTTCTTAATATTTAGAAATAAATTCCTACTTGTATTTTGTTGTTATGATTTTTGCTTTTCATGATTACTTTTATATTAAAACTATAACCCAAAATATTTTAATGCATTGACATTGAGCATTTAACACACTTCATCCAGGTGAATAAACCCTAAGACCCAAGTCTTGAAAAAATGCTCTTTACACAGACTGCAAAACTTAATTAAGATCAGATAGAGATATAGTGATGATTGTGTACATCATAAAGGAAAATAATGACTAGTAAATCACTTGAAATTTTACATTTAACCAAGCATATGATTATTTAGTTATGATAGGTTCTCTGAATTAAAACAGTTATGGTGAATTGGGGGATGGCACGAAGGAGAGGAAAGTTTGAGTCATAAGTGTTCTCACAACTCATAAGGTTTCATTCTTCTTTCCGTTTCAAAGGTATTCATACATCTAGAAATAAACGGAAGTTTCTCCAGAGATGACGGAACCAGTGCTGATTTTTTTTGTCAGTGGTTTCCAGATTTCAATGCATTATACCCATGGTTATTTTCTTTTCTTGTAAATCCTCACCCAAGGATATTTTTTTCCATTGATTTTCAGACAGTGGAAAGGAGGGAGGAGGAGGGGGGAAGAGAGACACATCAATTGGTTGCTCTGGCATGCACCCCAACTGAGGCCAAGAATCCAACCCTCCAATGGTCTTCAGCTCACAATCTAACTTTACACTCAGCGATCAGATGGCAAAAGAGGGGTTTTTCAGTGACTTACCTCTGAGGCCCTGCAGGAAATATATGAGAAATATCCTAGCATGGGAAGGGAGGGTTCTAGCACCTTTTATCGTCTTAGGGTGGAAATTTTGGACCTGTGGTAACACTCAAAATTTTGCTTTTGCTTATTAAGGATACAAAAGATATATTTTTCTGTAATCTATCAAGATATACACTTTATGAAGCTCAAGCAATCGGGATTTCAAAGTAAAGGTGATTCAAGTAGGGGTTTATTCTCTTCCCTAGTACAAATATGCAACTAATGGTTTTGAAAGAGAATTTACATAAGAAAAATCTTGGCATTTTTTAGTTTAAGGAGAATCATCATAGCCTATTGGTACAAACTGTTTCCTTGGGAAAAAAATCTTGACCAGATATTATCATGAGTTCTAGTTGGATTTGAGTATATATAGATTGTTTTGCCAGTCCATATTACATGACATTTTCTTTTATTGTATTGGAGATGCTGGAATATTAATTGCTAAAGAATGAATTGTTTTTGATGTTTAAGAAAAAAGAAAACAGTAAAAGTTAACAAATACAAATTTAGCACTGCAATAAATGAGCTACACAGCAACTCAGTAAAATATGCCTTAAATAATGAAAGAGACATTTATTTCCATCAATGAAAATTTCCCCCTGTACAGCTGACCCTTGAACAATGTATGTTTAAACTATGGGTCCACGTATATGGGGATTCTTTTCAATAAATACCTGTACTGTTTTCCATCTGTTGTTGGGGGTTTGCGGATGTGGAGAGCCGATTGTATGCACTGATCTACACCATTTATATAGGGAACTTCAACATTTGTAGTATTTTCAGGGGTCCTGGAACCAATCCCCCTCGAATACCAAGAAACAACTTAAGTTTGGGGGGAGTCAAAAGTTATATGGGGATTTTAATTGTGTGGGGGTTAGCACCTCTAACTCCTGCATTGTTCAAGGTCAACTGTAGTTTTATATCTGTATTTGATTTTGTGTCATCATCACATGACTTTTTTCAAATATAAAGTAAGAACTACATAATATTAACCATTTCAAATAAATTGTTACTTGAATTTAATAGATGGAGAACAAACCTGTGAACAGTAGACTATTGCAATGTATCAGCCATCATCCATGAAATATCAAGAAAAGCAAAAGATGACTTTAAAATAGCCTGACCTTCCATGGGAAGTTATGAAGACTATCGTTTTATGTATAGACCTGGAATGAGGTTTTTTTTGTCAAACTTCCAGATATCTGTTAGAACAGTCCACACACAGTCTTAGAGGTAACTTACCTTTGGAAGATCAAAGAAAATTAGGTATGAGCAGGAAAAAAAATGCATTTGTTTCTGCACTCAACAAGAAAGAGGCTACTGGCTTCTAAACAAAGACCATTGTGAGGTAAATAAAAAGATAAAAAGAGCTAAGCCATTAGTACTTGTTCACTATATATTAACAATTATTTATGTTTCAGAAGCAAAGAAAACACTACTTAAGTTAGAGCCATAAAATACCAACTCTAATGTTATTTCCTCTCCTCTTTACCCAGAGTCTTATAGTAAGAATGCCAAAAATGATATTGGTCTCTACCTATTGTCGTTTTCAGCTTCGAGGAACCTAATTTCATTTGCAATAGAGTGATGTTGCATGTATCTCCCTCATCTCTGTATTGCACTAGGTTGGCAAAATATGGACAATTTTTAACATTCAATGAAAAAAATTCTGGAAGGATCAAGGCATTTTCTTTTTATTCCAGAATGCTGAGATGATGATCCTTAAGGAGGTGAAGTCTGTTTCTAGAGGTACTCCAGGATGAGCAGATAGGTATCAAAATGACTAATTCAATGGGCTTGTCATCCAACATCCTTCACATGAAGAAAGATATTTCTGAAACTATTTCCAAAGCGAATTGCCTGAGAATTTGCTACATAGCCTTGAAATTGCCTGGTAATTTTCTTGCATGGGCGCTTTATAATGCACAGATATCAGTAGCATTTAAAATACTTGGCGAGTACTTTCCAGAGGTTGGAGAATTCAGTGAGCCTGGAGAGTTCATCGAGCCGTTTCTCACTTATTGAGACAAAATCTTCAAGTTGTCACTGACTGTCACGATTTGGACCTTAGGAGGTCCCAGACAAGTGTGGATATCTACCATTCCTTTCCACGAGAGTTAAACTTACCTTGGGTTGTTCTTCATCCAGCGATTTCCCCCCACAGAAGGGCAAATTATTTACGCCATGATTGCATCGCTCATTGTTGTGAAAATGGAAATGAAACTGATTGTGTAGTTTCCAATTATTAAAAATTCACCCAAATCTCATGCATGTCCCCGGTGCACATTCTGGAATCTTCAAACGAAATTTTCCAAGGGTGGTCATCTCAGACTCAGATTTTTCTAATAAAACAAACGTTTGCAGGCAATACTTGCAGAGCGCACATGAGTCTGGTTTCCTGATCGGGAGCAAAGGCTCTTCTGAGGCTGGATGTAAACTGTTCTTTGAGCTCTTTGGAAAACACCCTGCTCTCACCTATCCTCCGGCTGCTACGCAGACGCTACCCTCTCCGCCGCCAGCGCCAAACCTGTAAAAATTCTGACCATAAATGTAGCTTTCCTCTTCCCGAGCCATCTGCGCTACGGGAAGAAAGAAAAACTCAATCACCACTTGCCTCTTCTGCCAGATTTTCTCTCGCACGATTTCCTGAATATCCTCTGAGTACGTTGTCTTAATAAAAGAAGCCTTCGAAAGCCTTGTAAGAGAGATCATCAGCTTACTTCTAGTCCCATTCACTGGCAGAAAGGTCTAAAATATGGGCTCGCTGCCGACGTTTTCCAAGCCCCGTCTATCGCCGGCAGCCTTCGGATTTTGTCTTTTCTAAGATGGAGTCTGCGGCAAACGCAGGGCTCCTCCTCCTACTTTTTAGCCTGTAGCACCACCAGGCGTCCGCACTGAAAACCTGGTGTCTACAGCGCTTTCCCTCAGACAAAGTCTGTACGTAGTCACGTCGTCTAGTGGCACATTACTTACCTCCTGATAGATTCATTACCTCTATGGCTTTTAGGTTAGCCAATGTGAACAAAACAATAATTAATTAGTATATGATTTTATTATCCTATTATCAATTATGTGATTATCATAATATCATAGCTGTACAGTTTCCTTTGAGAGTATCTTGAATTGGATTTCTTCCATTTCAGGTAGGTCAGTCATTTGGCTATGCATTCATTGAATTTTTAAATTTATTGGCAGGTGTTTAATCCAGATTATATTCAGGCACTGGGAAAGGCATTGGGGATATAAAATTGAATAAAGCCTGGTGCCTACTCCTCAGGAGGTTACAGCCTAGAAGGGAGACTCAAGCAAAGCTAAAATTACGGTAGTTAGTGATAAGTGCTAAGGCAGAGATTTGCACAGGCACTGTGAGGTCCTCGAAGGGATATGTAAGTAAGAACAGAAATGGGGCATCAGGAAAGATTACCAGAGGAGGTGAGGTTTGAGTGAAGCTGATTTTTTTTGGGTACCAACTTAAACACAGACCCATTGAAATTATTTTCTACTGCAGCTGAAGTATTTCTGACTTTGCAAGAAATAAATTTTTCTCAAAAGATGGGAACATTGTGGCAAATGTCGAATGCAGTCTTTCAGTCAGTCAGTCAATAGCACAGGCTCCTGTATGAGGTGACAAAGACTAGGGATGGGCCCTTTTTTCCAGTTTGAATTTGGCTCATATATCTAATACTCATTTTTTTAAAAAAATCCTTGTTCGAGGACATATTTTTATTGATTTTAGAGAGGGAGAAACATCATTGTGAGAGAGAAACATCAATAGGTTACCTCCCATACCTGCCCCAACTGGGGATCAAACCTGCAACCTAGGTATGTGCTCTGACTGGAACTTGAACCTGCAACCTTTTGGTATATGGGAGGATACTCCAACCAGCTGAGCCATCTGGCCAGGCCTCTAATACTCAATTTTAATGAGAGCCCTGCAGCTTGAGTATGTGCGTGTATGAACCGTTTGTTCTATTAACATCTTAAGGAAATACCATAAAATGGTGATTAAGAGCACAGGCTTTTGTGTCTGGAAATCTCATATTCAAGTCCTGGCTCTGCTACTTCATATATGTAGTATTTTAAAAGTTACTGAATCTCTCAAAACTTCAGTTTCCTCATCTGAAAAAGGGATATAATGATGTTATCTTTTATTAATGTTTTTATTAGACTTAACATTCATTTAAGGGATATACAGATATACAACTAGTTTGATCCATTACTAATATAAAAAAATGAAACACTTCATGAATTTGCATGTCATCCTTGTGCAGGGGCCATGCTAAGCTTTTCTATATCGTTCCAATTTTAGTATATGTGCTGCCAAAGCAAGCACAATGATGTGATCTTATTCATGAAGTTGTAAGGGGTTAAGTGAAACAATGCTTATGAAATGTTCAGTCTAGTGTCTTGGAACATTATGGTGTTTCATAAATGCTATTATGAGTGGTTATACTATCGAAAGATGAATTTATCTACATAGTCCTGTTAACTTCTACAAACAAATGTTAAGTCTAAATGACTCTTAAAAGGAAGCCTTGTACCCTATTGGTAAGAATGTAAATTGGTGCAGCCATTACGAAAAAAAGTATGGATGTTCCTCAAAAAATTAAAAATAGAAAAATTATATGACCCAACAATTCCACTTCTGTGTATATGATTGAAGAAAATTAAATCACTGTCATGAAGAGATATTTGCACCCTCATGTTCATTATAGCATTATTCACAATAGCCAAGATGTCAAAAAACCTAAGTGTCCATGGACACATGAATGAAATATATATATATATGTCACTCAGCCACAAAAAAGAAGGAAATCCTGCCATTTGTGCACCATCTGGTCCTGGTCTTTTCTTTGTTAGGAAGTCCATAAGAAACTATGATTCTTCCAGGACTGGTCATGGAATAGGATAGCTGCAGTCCATCTTGGCAAAAACCAGAATCATTATTATCTTTTCTTCTTTCTGCCTTTCCCTCCATTCTCTTCTTCTGGAACTTTTATTGGGTCTATGTTAGGATTTTTCAACTTATCTTCCAGGTCTTATGTGACAGTTTTAAAACCTGAGTCCCAGGTTTTTTGACACTCCTCTATTCAAAATGTAGGGCCTACGTCCCCTCTGCTTAAATCTGATCTCTGACTGCTTGACCAAAGTCAAGAAAGTATGATGGAAGTGGTATTTGCTCTTGGACCCCAGCCACCAAGTTGTAAAGAAGCATAGACCATATAGAAAGGTCACATGCAAGTTTCTGATTGACTGCCAGCATCAATCATGAAAGGGAAGTTACCTCCAGAACATAGTAGCCCATAGTCACATGTCACCCTAGTTTTGAGCCTTTCTATCTGAGGCATCATAGTACAAACAGTCCATCCCTATTATGCCCCCCACTGAATTCCTGACCCACAGAGTTCATGAGCATAGTAAAATGGCTGTTTTATGCCACTAAGTTTTAGGGTGGTTTGTCACATAACAATAGATGACTGCAACATTGTTTACTGCTCTTTCATAATTTATCTTTTTGTTCTGTGCTATTTCTTAGTTATATACCAATTTACTAATTTGTTCTTCAATAGAGCCCAGGCTGAATTTTATCCCATCTGCTGAGGTTTTGTTACATGACTGTGTTTCATTTTTCAAATTTCTAATAAGTTATATTGATATCCATCTATTTTTATTTGTCTCTTTTTTATTCTTTCATAATTCATTGTCCATTTTTTGATGTAACTCCTGAATTCATCTCTACAAGTATCTTTAAGTTTTATTTTGAATACTACTGTTTTTAAAATGTTGTCTTCTTTTTACTTGCTCTTCCCACCCATGTTCTTCTACTTGACCACCTAAACATGGTCTAGAACCAGGTCTTATAACAGTGATTTGGGTTTCTGGTGCAACATGATACTAAAGATAGTACAGTTGACTTCATTGAATCTGCTGACTATAAGTTCAGTACCTAGTTTGTGTCTGAAACCTCCATAGGTCTGAAACCTATTATAACATATAACTTCAGGGATCTTTTGGCAGTGGTGTTTCAACCTTTTCTTATGAACATCTTAGCTCTTGGCTCTAAGCATTGACCCTGACTTTTATTCTCCATCTTTCATGAAGAACATTTTTCTCCGGATAGCCCATAAGAACCAAACTAATGCCAACCAATGCCAACTTCCCATCCTGTAGCCCAACAATGCAAGGGTTTTATCCCTATTCACCATTTTATGTTTGTTCCATTTCTGGTTTTGCATTTTAAATTTTCCTGTTTTTAATTGTTATCTATAATTTCTATGTCTAGAACAGTGCACAGAAGTATATGCTTGCTTCACCAACTTAGCCAGAAAACCCTTGTTATTTTTACTTTTTAATGTTAATTTTAAGTGTTAAATAAATATAACCAATAATTTAATGGTATTATTTAAAAATATTACATAGATTTGGAAATGAAGTCAAATTTTTAGTTGAAGAGTAAGTCTCTGATAGTCATATACTTCAACTTTATAGAAAATAGACCTTTATATGGGAGAATTATATAGATGAATTCTGTTCCCAAGAATACGACAAACTCATCTTAAATAGAAAATAGCTATAACAATAAAATACACAGACATGACAGAGAAAGCAAAATATTTATTTTGGGGAGAATTAAATAAAACCAGACCAATTCCATTTCTTATATATCTATATGTCTAATTTCATCATATAAATCTATTTTAAATAACATCTATATTATATATCTTATAAATGTATAAATATGTCTACATAATAAAATTTAAATTTTTCATATTTTGATATCTATTTAATAGTTTTATGACTATTTGGACATTTAAAATGAAGTTAATGTAATTTTCATTTAAAGTTAAAATATCATTACAAATAAACCTTAACAGGATTAAAGAAACCTATGCTTGTTTAAAATCATCTAACATATAGTATTATAAAGAAATACTAATTTGGATCAAAATGTGTTTATGTTGATAATTCCAGGCTTCAAAATATGCTCTTCATCCTAGATAAAATGGTTTAAACAACAAAATAAATAATGGTAGTATTAGATTATAACTCAAATAATAGAGTAAATATCCATGAGTCCATATATAAAGAACTAAATAAATAATAAATGGGGGAGAAGTAACAAGTTTTCCTTACCAAAAGATTTCAATTAATTAGTGTAAAAGGAATCAGGGAAATAGAAAATCACCATTTAAATACCACAGTATTAATTACCACAGGAAATATCCAACAGTGGATACTAAAATTAATAAGCAAAAGTTTAAGCAGAAACATATTTGCATAGTTTCAAAGTGTCTGTTCTCATGTATTTATTAATTACAAAGGGAAAAATAGCAACTTTACAGTGAAGAAACTTGGCAGGTATTATCTTAGTCAAGTGATCAAGATTAACACTACTGAACTGTTGCCTTAAAAATGGTTAACATGGTAAATTTTGTTATGTTCTTTTTACAATAAAAAGGGATTAACATCACCAGTTAATATGACATATTGACATCATGTGCCCCTTGATATGAAGCACTGAGAAGGACACAATATCATCCCTGTGGTATTCTTCCCAATAATGCATGACATCAATCTAATCATGAGAAAACAGAGACAATCTCAAATTGAGGCATATGTTTGTTAACTAAACTTACTGTGGTAATCATTTCACAATATATGTAAATCAAGTCAATTTTTCTGTATACCTTAAAGTTATACAGTTCTGTATGTCAATCATTTCTCAATAAAACTGAAAACAATGAGGGACATTTTGCAGATAACTAACTAGTTCTCCTCAAAAGTCTTGGGGTCATGAAAGACAAGGAAATGTTAAGGAACTATCATGGGTAATAGAAACTAAGGAGACATAACTAAATGCATTGTGGGATCCTGGATTAGATATCCTTAAAAAGAACAAGGATATTAATGAAAAAAACTGGTAAAATTGGAATAAAGCCTACAGTTTAGTTAATAGAATTATACAAATGTTAATTTCTTAATTTTGATAACTGTGCTATGGTTATGTAAGATGTTAACATTAAGGGAAGGCAGGTGAAGGGTATATGAGGACTCTATACTATTCTCACAGTTTTATATCTAAAATTATCTCATAATAAAAAGTTTTAAAAGAGCTTAAATTCTTTATAACTTAAACTTTTCAGTGGAAATGTAGATCTACATGCATTTCAAAGTGAAATAGGTAAGTGAAGCAACTTGTCCAAACTATTTAGATATTTTTTTATTAAATACTTATCAGGGCCTTTTTATACAGGAGCACTTTAAGGCATTTGGTCATATCTTTGAATAAATACAAATTGTTCTAATGTCACTTGACATTTGGGGGGAGAGTAAGTGTCCTAATTATTTTCATTCTTTGTGTTAATTTGCTGATGGAAACCTGGACTCAATCTCAGCTGGTATATAGTTCTCTCCAAATACAAATAGTTCACAACATACTCAGCATATTGATGCAGAGTTGGTCTTAGTTTTTAATCATCAGGTACAATTGAACTTTTCTTGGGAGCTTCAAGTCTGAATAAGAATGAGATTAGATCATCATTTATTTCCGTAGTTCCCAACCGGAAGTCATGGCACATTATTCACTTGTCAAAGGCAAAAATGAAAATATAATGGCAAAATACAATTTTTATAAAACTATGTTTTTTTTAATTTAAAGGATACTTCCTTTATGAGATAGTTGTTTTACCATTTTAAAATATCATTTCTTTTATGAAATAATGGTATGAAATGATGGGTTTTTTTACATTTTAATTTAATGTTCATACATGGAAATATAAAAAGTTGACAAATCTACATCTACTTTTATTTGTTATGTGTGTGTGAACTTTACTGCTGTTTGAAATTCAGTCTTAAAATCACTGACCTACACCAATTTCTTTCCTTATCATTGACATCAAACCAGGCTCCACTAACTATGCTCACATCATCCAACGTAATCAAATACAATTATATCATCAAATGCAGTTAATCCAATGACTTTTAGTTAATAATGTTTTAACTAATTACTACTTACCCATAAAAGTTAATTACATGTCTTTTCTTTCTTAAAACCTCTGGTTTCAACATGTGTTAACCAATCCTAACCCAAATACACTGGAACACAAACTGTTCTATGTTTTGTGCAAGAAAGACCTTGACTCCAATGAGCAGGATTATATCTCAATTTATGGAAAATATTTAATATTGATAAGACAATTTACTGATATCCTGCATTTATCTCATCTATTCTCAAAATACTAAGAAAAAATGTTGAAGTCAGAATAGGTTACACCAATTAACAATGCTTAATCTCTAACATTTAAAAATTAACTTAGCACTAATTTTTAGTATATCCCGGCTACTAGGTCAACAGCCAAGTGGCACCATTAAGTATCAGTCTTAATTTCAAGAATAATGCTTATATAAACAAATATGATCTGGTATATTTCAGAAATATTTTAGAGGTACTGTTCTACCCTTGGAATTTCAGGTACAAATATAGTGCCCCCCTGTGCAGGACATAGCCTTGTGGGTCTGAATTTACACACATTTGTCTAAAATAAGGCACAGAATTAAAGCCTCATGAATGCAGACTTTATTTTTGCTTTTAATTCACAGTTAGTAGTATTATAATAAAATATGTTAATGTTTTAATATTGGTTTCTTTAATTTTAGAATGAGAGAACTTAAAATAGTTTATGAAGGCAAACAGTGATGATTAAAAAGAAGTCTAACTTCTGTCCCTACTCATTTTCATTCTATGAATGATTTGCTAGGAAATACAATCTTCAAAAACTGAATTAGGAAGAATCAGAAACCCTGAATAGGCCAATAACAAGTGATTAAATTAAAAGCAGTAATAAATTAAATTAAAGCAGTAATAATAATAATAATAAGAAGAAGAAGAATAAACCTCCCAAGACACAAAAGCCCTGGTCCGGATGGCTTCACACGGGAGTTTTACTAAACATTCTAAGAAAAACTAACACCATCCTCAAACTATTCAAAAAAATCCAAGAGGAAATAACACTTCCAAGCTCTTTTTATGAGGCCAGCATTATCCTAATTCCAAAACCAGATAAAGACACTACAAAGAAAGAGAATTATAGGATATTGATCCCAGATGAATATAGGTGCTAAAATCTTCAACAAAATAATAGCAAATCATATCCAGCACTATATTAAAAAGATCATACACCATGACCAAGTGGGATTTATTCCAAGGATGCAAGGCTGGCTGGTATAATATTTGCAAATCAATAAATGTGAGGCATCACATAAATAAATTGAAAGACAAAAATCACATGATCATATCAATAGACGCAGAAAAAGTATTTGACAAATTCCAACACCCATTTTTGATAAAAACTCTCAGCAAAGTGAGAATAGAGGGATCATACCTCAACATAATAAAGGCCATATATGACAAACCTACAGCCAACATCATACTCAATGGACAAAAACTAAAACCATTTTCCCTAAGAACAGGAATAAGACAGGGTTATCTGCTTTCACCACTCTTATGCAACATAGTACTGGAAGTCTTAGTCACAGTGATCAGACAATAAGAAAACATAAAAGGGATCCAAATTGGAAAGGAGAAAGTAAAATTGCCATTATTCGCAGATGATATGACATTGTACATAGAAAACCCTAAAGACTCCACCAAAAAAACTACTAGATTTAATAAATTAAATCAGCAATGTAGAAGGATACAATACCCAGAAATTGATGGCATTTTTATACACCAATCATGAATTCTCAAAAAGAGAAACTAAGATGGCATTTTTATACACCAATAATTAATTCTCAAAAAGAGAAACTAAAAAATAAAATAAAATAAAAACAAAAAATAAGATACTTAAGAATAAACTTAACCAAGGAGGTAAAAGACCTGTACTCAAAAAATTATAGGACATTGAAAAAAGAGATAGTGAAGGTATAAACAAGTGGAAGAATATACCATGTTCGTGGATAGTAGAATTAACATTATTAATATGTCCATACTGCCCAAAGCAATCTGTTGATTTAATGCAATCCCTATTAAAATACCAATGGAATATTTCACAGATCTAATACAAATACTTCAAAAATTTACATGGAACCAATAAAGACCCCAAATATCTGCAGCATCTTGCGAAAGAAGAACAAAGTTGGAGGGATCACAATAATAGATATCAAGTTATACTACAAAGACACTGTAATCAAAACAGCCTGGTAATGGCACAAAAACAAGCATATAGACCAATGGAACAGAACAGAGACCCCAGAAATCAACCCAAACCATTATGCTCAATTAATATTTGACAAAAGAGGCAAGAGCATACAACAGAGTTAAGAAAGTCTCTTCAATAAATGGTGTTGGCAAAATTGGACAGGTACATGCAAAAAAATGAAATTTGACCACCAACTTACACCATACACAAGAATAAAATCAAAATGGATAAAAGGCTTAAATGTAAGTTGTGAAACCATAAAAACCCTAGAAGAAACCATAGGCAAAATCTCCTCAGACATTTCTTATAGCGATATGGTTGCCAATACATCTCCTAGGGCAAGGGGAACAAAGGAGAAAATAAACAAGTGGAACTACATCAAAATAAAAAAAGCTTCTGCATAGCAAAAGAAGCCTTCAACAAAATGAAAAGGGAGCCCACTGTATTGAAGAACATATTTGCCAATGATACATCTCATAAGGGTTTAATTTCCAAAATATATAAGGAACTCATACAACTTAACAAAAGGAAGACAAACAATCCAATTAATAATGGGCAAAGGACCTAAATAGGCACTTCTCCAAAGTGGACATGCAGATGGTCAAGAGACATATGAAAAAATGCTCAAAGTCACTAATCATCAGAGAGATGCAAATTAAAATGACAATGAGGTTATTTGTCAGAATGGCTACCATCAACAAATAACAAATGACAAGTGCTGGCGAGGATGTGGAGAAGATGGAATCCAAGTACACTGCTGGTGGGAATGCAGACTGGTGTAGCCATTATAGAAAACAGTATGGAGTTTCCTCAAAAAATAAAAAATGGAACTGCCATTTAACCCAGTGATCCCACTTCTAGGAATATATCCTAATAAACTCCAAACACCATTCAGAAAGACTGTATGCACCCTTATGTTCATAACAATGCAATTTACAATAGCTAAGATCTGGAAACAGGCCAAGTTCCCATCAGTAAATGAGAGGATAAAAAAAAAGCTGTGGTACATGAAGTACTATGCGACAACAAAAGAGAAGGATCTCTTATCCTTTGAGACAGCATGGAGGGACCTGGAGATTATTATGCTAAGTGAAATAAGCCAGAGAAAAAGACAAGTATCACATGTCTCACTCATATGTAGAATCTGAAAACAAAATAAACTGATGAGCAAAATAGACTCAGCGACATAGAAGCATGGAACCATCTCAGAGGGAATACGGGGGTGGGTGGGTGAATGGGAAGATATTTTTTAAAAAAAGAAGCCTAGTTTCTTGGGATATATTCCTAGACGTGGGAATCACTGGATCAAATGGGATTTCATTTTTAGTTTTTTGAGGAAACTTCATACTGTTCTCCACAGTGGCTGCACCAGTCTGCATTCCCACCAGCAGTGCATGGGGGTTCCTTCTTCTCTGCATTCTTGCCAGCACTTGTTATTTGTTGATGATAGCCATTCTGACAGGTGTGAGATGGTACTGCATTGTCATTTTGGTTTGCATCTCTCGGATGATTAGTGACTTTGAGCATGTTTCCATCTCCCTTCCTCTTTGAAATCAATAAAATAATAAGTAAACAATAAAAAGATTTTTTTTTTAAAGAAACCAGCATTTGAATGAAATGATGGTAGCTTTTTCTTACAATGCACCTGAGGGGATCCAATTTTTGAATTACAGGAAAATTAAGCTAAGGACCCATTTAACATTACCCCCTCTCCCCCCTTAGAGAGAACAAATTGACAGGGGCATGTTATATACTAATTTAAATAGGTTAGGTATTGAAAAGGGGGAAATAGCAGGCAAGGGGGAAATGTGTAGACAGAAGGAAAACTAATTTTCTTTGATGAGGAATACATTACAGGAGAAATTTTTATCAGTTAGAAAACCAACTGGTCTTCATTCAGCAAACAATCAGTAAAACTTAGGCTATGGAGTTATGGGACTGAGCTTGTTTCCCCAAGCCTAAGGTACTCTGACTTTCGTAGTGAGTCACTGTGTTAAACATCATAACCACAAGGTTTGCCATGAGTCAGTCACTACCTCACTTTTCTTTCACAGCTTCCTAATCTTTCTGACCAGAGCTGGAAAAAAGCGAATGGGCCACAGCTGACCAGCAACACATCACACCACCCAAACCCCACTGGCCCTTTCCCCAAATCTCAAGCTGTTTGTCTGGCAGCGCTTAGAATATAAAGTCTAATACTTTAAGCAATAAAAAAAATAAAAATAAAATAAAATAAAAAGAAAGAAAAATAAAAAAATAATTTTAAAAAGAAGCCTACCTTGTGTCCCTACTCCATTTCATTTTATGAATGATTTGTTAGAAAATAACTTTTTTTCTGTTTCCATGTCATCCCTTCAGAATGCTCAGAGGGGAAAATGGCTTAAAAAGACAGACACCAGGGAGGTGAGGGCATGAGTGGGGGTGGGGGACAATGGGGGGATAAGTTCACATATGTAATACCTTAATCAATAAAGAAAAATAAAATAAAAAGAAAATAATAATTTTAAAAAGAAGCCTAACTTGTGTCCCTACTCCATTTCATTTTATGAATGATTTATTAGAAAATAACTCTTTCTGTTTCCATGTCATCCCTTTAGAATGCTCAGAGGGGAAAATGGCTTAAATCCTAATCTGGTAACATCTGAAAATGTATTTTTTCTTAAGTCCACTTAATTGGTATTAATGAACTCTTTTTCCTTTAATATCGTTTTAGTTTGTAGTTGTTCAATAGCACTTGTTAACTACAACAAGCTTAATTTATTATTTTATCATCCACTTTTCATTCCACACATTCAAATAAGAGCTCTCTCATAAGGAGTGGGATAGACATCTGTGTAAAAAGAGAGGTTTGGGACTTGCCTAAGACTCCAAACAACCATTAAGAAATATACATCTGAGAACCTGGCTAGAGAACCTGTCTAGGCTGCTGATCAACTGAACATAAATAAATAAATAAATAAATAAATAAATAAAACCATTAAAAAAAAAGAAATATACATCTACCTTAACTTATTTTATTTTATTTTATTTTAATTAAATTTATTGGGGTGTCATTGGTTAATAAGGATTATATAGGTTTCAAGTGTACATTTCTATGTTACATGATCTGTATATTGCATTGTGTACCAACCACCCAAAATCAAGGCATCTTCCATCACCATATATTTGGCCTCCTTTACCCTTTACTACTCCTACCCCCTTCCCTCTGGTAACCACCATACTGTTGACTGCATCTATGAGTTTCAGTTTTATATCCTACATATGAATGAAATTATATGGTTCTTAGCTTTTTCTGACTGACTTATTTTGCTTAGCATAATATTCTCAAGGTCCAGCCATGTCATAAATGGCAGTATTTCATCTTTTCTTATGGCTGAATAGTATTCCATTGAAGAACATTCCTGAGTTAAATCTCTTTAGCTTTAAATCTGCCCTATACTCACATTTGAAAAATAAGTCAAATCCTTTTTTCCCTTTATCCAATTATTTATGAGGACCACCATTCACCAAACATTTGCATGATTATGAATAAATGACACCCAAGATGTAGATTCAAAGATATCTCCACTCATCAAGGGACAAAAATCTAGAAATTTCTGAATAATGATAAGCTATATTTCTGTTTCTCAAACCTAATTGCTTCCTGATATTACATCAAAACTAGAAGCCAGTTTTCTTCCCTACATATGCATACCTTTCTACTGGAAAATAATTTAAAGGTAAAATAAAAGGATATCTTTATGGAACTAAGCATTTCTAGGGCCAGCACTAATGAACTTCCAGGGGAGACATGAATATTGGCTACATATAGTCATCAGGTACTCGGGCATGACCCTCTGACCCCAGAGACCTATTCCTGTCAGAATCTGGTGGTACACTGGAGCCAGCCTCTGCTTTCACCTCTCCAGTGCCGTGGGGGAAGGGGAAGTTGGGCATAAAGCGCTTAAGAAACCGAAACTCACTAGTGCCAGTGCCAGTGGCTGAGCACATTTCATAGGGACAAGGCTGGGATAAAGGTCCATGGGCTCCTCCTTGTACCAGGTGGTTGGGGAAATTACAGTCATCATAGAAATGCTCCTGAATTGTGATCTTTTCTCTATATTTAATTTTCTGGCAGATGTGTATAATGGAGATCACTGTGACAGAGAGGAGAAAGAGAAAGGAAAGCACAGCCAGAGAAATGACCAAATATTTAGTGGATGGATTTACCATTGTAGGATGCTTGGATGGATCCCGGAACTGCAGATAGGGCTCAGAAAAGCCATCTACCAGCAGGATGTTGAGTGAAGCAGTAGTGGAAAGAACTGGTTGGCCATGATCCTGAACAAGAATGATAAGTTTCTGCATCATGGGGTCTCTCTCAGATATCTGCCGCAATGTACGGATTTCCCCATTTTGTTGTTGAACAGAGAATAACCCGGGGTCACTGGCCTTAAATAGATGATATGAAAGCCAAGAATTCTGACCCGAGTCACCATCCACAGCCACCACCTTAGTCACCAGGTAGCCTGCCTCTGCAGACCTGGGCACCAGGTCATTGCAGGGCAAGGTGCCATTCTGCAATGGGTACAAGATCATTGGGCGGTTGTCATTGTCATCCAGGACAACCACTCGGACAGTAACCTGGCTACTGAGCGATGGGAAGCCCCCATCAGTTGCCTTTATCACAAACTGAAAATCTTGAATGGCCTCATAATCCATGGTTCTCAGTGCATAGAGCTTCCCGTTGTCTGAATTTATGGAGATGTAAGCAAAGACTGATAGATCTCCACTTTTTGGAGGCAGCAGAGAATATGTTACTTGGGCATTCTCACCCAAATCTAAATCCTCAGCATGGACTTTGCCAATGAAAACTGCAGGGCTGTTGTTTTCCCGAACAGTCAAGATGTAGGAGTCCTCCCGAAACACTGGGGGATTGTCATTAATGTCAGATATTAGCACCTCTATTACAGTCTCTGTGGACAAATTGGGCGGTCCGGTATCCATGGCAACAAGGGTGATATTATAGCCTGAGACCTCCTCCCGATCCAAGCCTCTGTCCGTGACCAGCGAATAAGCATTCCGGAACGTAGGTTTGACTGCAAAGGGAAGGTCTTCTCTGAGAAAGCAGGTGATTTTTCCTCCCACTCGAACGTCCCGGTCTCGAATAGAAAAAAGGGCCACTACAGTTTGTAGTGGGGAGTCCTCAGGGAGAGGGCTGGACACAGAGGAGACAGTCACTTCAGGAGGATTGTCATTCACATCCACCACTTCCACCAGGACTTTGCTGTGGGCAGAGAGACCTCCTCCGTCGGTAGCTTGAATGTCAATGTCGTAGGTTTCAATCGCTTCAAAATCTAGGGACCCTCTCAGTCGAACCTCTCCCGTTTCAGAGTCAATCTGAAAAGTCTGGAGAATTGCTTCTGGGTTTTGAGCTAAAGAGTACGTTATCTTCTTGTTGGAGCCCTCGTCTAGGTCTGTGGCCGTCACCGTGACCACCAAAGAACCATTGGCGCTGTCTTCCGGTACCTGCGCGCGGTACACCAGCCTGGAGAACTGGGGCACGTGGTCGTTGACGTCCAGGACCTCCACGCGGATGTGGGCGCTGCCAGACTTGGGCGGGGACCCGCCATCCACCGCCGTAATTGTCAAGTTGACTTCCGGGTGCTCCTCTCTGTCCAGGGGTTTATCCAGCACCAGCTCGGCGTATTTAGGCCCGTGGCCGCGGAAGCGAGTGTGCAGGTGGAAATACGCGTTGGCGCTCAAGGTGTAGTTCTGGAGACCGTTGAGGCCCACGTCCAGATCCTGGGCGCTCTGCAGAGGAAAACGTGAGCCCAGGGGCGTGCTCTCTGGAATCTTTAAAAGCGGCTCCTTGTTTGGGAAAATCGGGGCATTGTCGTTGATATCAAATACCCTGACCTCGGCACGGAAGGACTGCAGGGGCTCCACCAGGACTATTTCAAAGTGCAGAACGCACGGGTCGGCTTTGCCACAGAGTGACTCCCGATCCAGTTTCTCCTTCACGAACAGATCCCCTGTCTTGCGGTGGAGCCGGAAGTGCAGTCTGTTGCCCTCGGAAACCAGCCGCGCGCCGCGCGCAGCCAGCTTCCCTACCTCCAGCCCCAGGTCCTTAGCCACATTCGCCACAAACGAACCGCTCTCCATCTCCTCCGCCACCGAATAGCGGATGGTTGCCTCAGCCCCCACAGAAATGCACAGAAAAAGGAGAAGGGACCCCACTTGCCTGCTTTGCAAGAGTTTTCTGCGCACAACCGCCATCCGTTTTCACAGGCGCACTCTGTGCAGCGGCCACCACCTGTTGCGGATAAACTTTCAAGTCTCTGCAGGTTCCCACCTGTGGCGGATAAACTTTCACTTCTCCGCAGGTTCGCGCAACCGCAGCTCTTGGCTTTGCTACCCTCTAAGCGCAGCTGAGCCAATGGCTAGCTGAGCCCTGTAAGCTGTTTTGCACCTGGAAGAAAATTGGCACTCCCCAGACTATCGAATGTATTAATAGATATGTTCTCATCCAGAGAGTCAGGTAGAGGTTGAAAGTTTGTTGCCAAAGCGACGACAGACGCGCCTTGTAATTCCCTTTCACAAGAAAAGTCCTTGGGAATTGAGAAGCCAGTGAGGGTTCTCGCTCAAGCTGAAGTCACCGTTTCTGGGAGCTGGCGGGGGCCACCGCAGCAACCTGCAAACCGAGGAATAAGCTACTCCTGACACTGCACGCACTCCGCCTAGAGACCAAGGGAGAGGCAAAAAGAGCTTGCAGTGTCTTCTGGATTCCCAGCCAAATGGGGGAGAATGGTTTGGAGGGAGTGATCAGTAGGACAAGGAAAGGGGACAGACATAGGTTATCTTTGGAACCCGGGTCCAGTAGGTACACTGATAGGGGAATTGGTCAACTACCCTCTTGATTTGCCCAAAACTCTCAAACATTTAGGAAGCAGTTGGCTTGGCACTTAAATGATCTGATGGCAGTAATATTTCTTGTGTGTGATTTCTATATACTGGCACTATGTTGAATGATTTACATGCATTATCTAATTTAATCTTTGCAACAACTCTGTGAGATAGACATTATAATTTCTTCTTTTACAGACAGAGAAAGTGGGACTGGAGATATTTTAAGATCTTCTACCTAGTAAAGATTAAAGAACGAACTCAATTCAATATTGTCTGTCTGCAAAATCTATGCTCTTAATTAATATACTATTCTGCTTGCATATATATATAATGGATACATTAAATGGAGGCAAATATTTGGCTTTGGATTTTAAATTAAATGAAACAATAGATTACATATAAATAGGATGTCCCCAAAAATGTATACACACACTTTAAATAATTATAAAGGCAGTTTTGTTAAAATGCATTTTATTTTCAAAATTGAGCTATTAGCTGTTAAAGTGTGTGTACATTTTGGGGGACACCCTGTATATATAAATGACTTCATATTTGGCAGATTTTTGTGGAGAGTTTCCTTTACAATCATAGGATCATAGAATATTTGAGATGATAAGGCACCTCAGAAAGATGAGGTCCAATCTCTCCCTCCCCCTTTTTTTTTACAAATGAAAAACTAAGGCCTAAATGCTGAAATCACTTGCCCAGTATAAGAACTAGAGCCTGTCTTCTGACACTCTGTCTCATGCTCATTATCAATAGCACTTGGTGATTTCCCATTTTGCTCAGTGTTTCACATGCTAGATGCTATAGAAAGTTACTGCCACTTAAGAGAAATCTAAACCACATTTTCCAAGTGATAAAAAAGTGAATGAAAACAGTGTATATAATGTGTATGACATCCTGACATGAAGAAGTTAACAGTTCCTTCAGTCTCCATTAGCTATTTTAACATCTGTGCATCTCTATACAGTTTAATTTTGCTCTTCAGCTGGATTCCTCTGAATCTTAATCTGTTTGGTTAGCCCCTAGGGCACTCAGTAATACCCTCTTGATGGGATTAAATTCCAAAATATTTTATTTTTTCTCTGAAAACCTGGGGAACTTTAAACATGGTGCTATTTTTTAAGTCTTCATCCTTTCCAGTGAAAGTAGGATGATGGGCACACAGAATAAATCTACAACCTTCTAGGTTGTAATGTCAAGGTTTGTACTCAAAATCTAGATAGTGGGAAGAGTGAGTTTTTTGGGAGATCAAAAGACCCATTCCAAAACTATATCTAAGTACTGACTTTTAAGCTTTTAAAAAATATTATTTTGAAATAATTTAAAGTCATGAGTGCTTACAATGGCCTACTACTTACCCACTAGTTTGTCTTGACCAAACTTTAGTCAGGCTTCTCTTTTCTGCATAGGTCCCTGAACTTTAATTTGCCCCCCAAATTAAATAAGCCTTAAAATGCAGAACAGCCCCACTAAATGGCTCATTCTGAGAACTGGCCAACCACAGAAAAAAATTTCCTTGTGAAAGCACCCTGATTATGCCATCTGCTCACTCTATCCCCTTGCTTTACTCCCATACAAAGTTTACCCTCCCTATTTTAAAAAAAACAACTTTTTTCTGTTTGATTTTGAGACATTTGCAGGTTTTGTGGTCAGAGTGTTTTGCTCTGGCCATGGTCTTTTTGTTAGAGCTTCTCCTTACCTAAGTCCTGATTTGCTTATATTTGACAAAACAAGTGATAATAAATTACCATTAGCCCGGCCGGCATGGCTCAGTGGTTGAGCATCAACCTATGATCCAGGAGGTCACAGTTTGATTCTTGGTGGGGCACATGCCCAGTAAGGGATATGCAGGAGGCAGCCAATCAATGATTCTTTCTCATCGTGGATGTTTCTGTCTCTCCCTCTCCCTTCCTCTCTGAAATCAATAAAAATATTTTTAATAATAATAATAATAAATGACCATATGCTCTTCACCTAGATTCCTCAATTTTGCTACATTTGCATACTCTCTCTTTTTCATATATACATGTTATAATATTTTACATAATATATGATATAACATATTATACATTATAAACATAGAGATTAGGACTTCAACATATTTTTCTGGAGGACACAATTCAATCTACTCTGCTAATGTCCCATTTGTCAAAGTAACTCACTTGGACAAACACAAAGTCAAAACGTGGGGAAGTATACTAAACTCAGTGTGAGGTCGAAGTATATAACATAACCAAACTCAGCATCATTGGGACAGAGGTATACTCCTCCCATAGGAGTTGAGGAGGAGAGTGATTATTTTGAATAATAAATGTGTATTTATACAGTAAGTCCTCATTTAACATTGATAGGTTCTACAACTTTAAGCAAAAGATGTATAAGGAAACCAATTTTGCCAAAGAATAATTGATATAAATAAGAGTTAAGTTTCTATGGCAGTTCATTAACATTGTAATGAAATGATGTTGAACTGAAAACTATTTTAACACTTATGTAAAATGTGTAATTTATGTTTATTTATTTACCTTTACATCATAGATTTAAATGCTTCAAGATTGTTCTGCTAATAATTTTGTCACTTTTTTCAATATTTTCAGAAAAAAATACCCTAAGTAGAATATTGGAGAATCTCCTCATTTGTTGTTTCTATTATTGTACCAAACTTCAAGTAGTTTTAGAGTTTTAATATTTATGATATTTATTGTTACAGACATATTTATAAACATATTAGTATCTGGAATCCCCTCCCATTTTCTTTCATGTATATTCCTTAAGTCTTAAAAAAGCTGTCTATTTTTAGGAGCAGATGTATTTTAAAACATTGAATTCACACCTGAATTTTAGATTTCACTACTATTTTAGAATTCTATGATTTCATTGTCTTTTCATGCATTTTAAGTTTCTTATTCATTTTTGTAGGAACATGAGGCTTTGGGGGTTTAGATGTCTTTCTTAGGCAGCTCAATTTATGGAAGCTGCTCTTGACCAACCATCTGTTGCTTTAAATGACAATGCTTCTTATTGTTTACCATCTACATGTGCATGTAACATAAGAAGCTATAATTTAAACCAAAATTACTTACAGGCAAGGTTTATATTACTCTTATTTTAAACAGATGGCTTTAGTGCCTTTATTCCTGCTTGTTTTCCATGTTGACTCAGGTAGACAGATTATAGGTGTCTTTTCCTGAAATCTGACAAGTGTTTGGGAAACTTTCCAATTTAACCAAAAGGAGCCTAGGTTAGAGTGATAATTCTTTTCCTCATTAAACTCTGACTAATTTTTTTGCAATTGAAGACAATCACAATTCAGTACCTAAATTTTATTGAAATTAATATTAAAAAATAATGTTTTATACATTAAAACAAAAATGATAACCATATTTTCTGTATTAAAATTCAGAGAATAGTAAATGAGAAAATATAAGAATACTAAATATTAACTGGGTTGGCTAATAAAGCCAACTGTGTTTCCTGGATAGGTCTGTTGTTTTCTGAGATTGATTAATTTGTTTGTGAAAGAAATTCATTTTACTCTCAATTTGTTAGAATTGGTTTTACACTGTAATGAGCTACATAGCAGTCACTTGTTTCAAAAGATGGAAAGAATGATATTAAACTACTTAGGAAGAATAGGTCACCATGAAAGACATTAAAATTTATGGTCAGTTGAAATTTTGATTTCATAGCTTCTAAAAAATGTACCCAGCTTTCCATAGTATTTTCATAATAACAACATTTGAATGGGCACCTCATTACTTCTTGCTCCTGTTTTTTGTTGTTGTTGTTATGTATCAAAGGATCTCTACTTATTCAGCAACCTAAGGGTCTCCTTATATGAAGTTAAATTTACATATGTCACAGTGATGATTAAGTCATTGCTAAAGTAGTGTAAAACAGTGTAAAAATACACAGGGTAGAAATAATAAGCATACCATAAATTTCCTGTATTTTCAATTATCTGATGGTTTATAAACTACTAGTCCTGGAGGAAAAAGAAACATGATTTTTCCTCCTATAATTCCTGTGACCTCTTACCACTTCCTAAACATAATTACACCTTTTTTCCCTTCCAGTAGCTGAAATCAGAGCAGTACTTTCAGCTAAGCTTCCTTGAATTTATTTGGCTAACAAGATAGAACTTCAATAGCATTTCCTTTAATAAAATCTACTCTATGAATATTTTAATAAATATTTCTAAATGCCTATATATGCAAATACTTTTCCAATACCAATCTGAAAACAAGATGTGTTGGAAGAAATGCTTGGGGAAATTTAAACATATTTGTAAATTATTTTCTTGTGTAGAAGTGAGAGAGCGCTCTGAAAATTCTCAATTTCTCCTATATCTTTCTATGGCTTTTAAAAATAGGCATATCTCCCAAAATCTCATCCTGAGGTCCAAGATCCCAAGCCTTTTCAATTTGTTTCTTCAGAGTTTAGGGTGTCAATCCAAAGTCCTTTTTGAACTTTATCAAAAGCACTTTTCTCATCTACCACCAGGTGGCAGGTGGATCCACTTTTTGAAACGCTACCCAAACCCCGCCCTACCGGAAGTTGTCATGTAAAAGAACTCTCTCTGGCCACGCCTAGAGTTCAGCACCCCAGATGCGGACAGCGACACCGCCCCAGTTTAGTCCCATGACTCGCTGCAGAGATTTTTCACCTGACAAAGGAACTGGCCAATACCAGCGGGTTCCAAGAGCCGCGTGACCGACTAATTTACAATGCCAGATATGGAGGGGAGTGAGAACCCCTTGATTCGGGACATTTAGGCTAGCAGGGGAACCAGCTGATATTAAATAATATTCCAAATTTCAAAATTCTGATTTTTTTCTCTCTCCCTACCCGCCGGATTCTAAGTGCATTCTTGTAAATGCTGTCTTGCTTTGCGACAGACGGTAGATTAACCAACCTCGATGTGTTGGTTTATTCCGACAAAATGCGTAAGACAGCAAAGGCGGTACAAAAGTCTGTGTGAGTTATGGCGACCAGTCCCTCCTCTTGCACAAAGCTGCTTGCCAGCTCTCCTAAGAAACCGGCGTGGGACAGCCTTCTTTTGCTGCATTGTTTTTCAATTAATTAGTCTCGGACACAAAACCAGCAGCTGTTTTTGCTCGCACCGAATTACTGTTTCAGGCAAAGAGATTGATTGGGCTGAAGCACAAGTGTGGTCTGGAAGTGACGGTTCAGGTATCATTTTCCAGTTGCCTAGCAACAAACCAGACAAAAATAGCATGTTTGCGGGTCTTAATTCCCATTTTAGAAGGGCAAAAACCCAAGAGCAAATGAAAATGGGCTTGGGACAACATAACATATTAACGGGACTAGGTATTAGAATAAGAGTCTAATTAAACCTCAGTGGTTGGGCAGCAGACAGGACTAAGGGAAACCAGTGGCTATTTAAGATGGACAAATAGGCTACATTAAGCCGAGTTTCAGCTGTAATTTTTCCGTGTTATACGGATTGCTTTCTTTCCCACTTTGTATTAGCGGCGATAATTCGGATATTTAACCAGCAGAGGGCGAGTCGACTGCACTTTTCGAAGCTGAGACACTCCCTCCTCCACCCAGCCCCCAAAGGTCCCTTGCCCCGGGGAAATTAATTTTCTAGGCTCTTCAAATGCAGACTAACCGAGGAAGGTGAGGTAGAAAGAGAGCGGAGCACAGAACTTGGCAGAGTGCCCACCCTATTAGCTTTGGATCTGTGGCTGCTCTCTTGACTCCTTGTTTGGGGCTGCTGAGGGAATTGCAGTAGTTGTCCTTCCTAGGAGGGGAGCAGGGATGAAAAGCAGCCCCACCCCCAGAAGCCGTGGACATTCGGTATTTCTAGCCTCAGAGAATAGAGGGGGCCGGAGGTAGTCTAGTTAGACGATGAATGTCCCCCATGAAGGTTCGAAAGAGAAAAGAAGCAATTCACTTCTCAGGGCCAATAGCTCAGTATGATGGAACATCCACAAAAATGGCTCTGATTTGGCTTTGCTACTCGAGGAACAAAAATGAGGGTGGAGGAAGAGATGAGAGGCAAGTCATCTTTAAAGTCTGGCTGAGTCATCTTTAAAAGAGAACAACCAAAGCAAGCCACTCAGGGGGAGAGACAATGAAAGAAAGCCTGCCAGAATGCAGGGCAGAGCAATAAAGCATGCTGTACAAAGTTAATTTATTGTAGGGTGGAGCCCTCCGCATTCCACACACACATACCTCTTGCTCCAGAGGGGGTTTTACCTTGTAAGATTTTGCAGAATCTCCTTGGGCAGGCAGCCAGAAATCCCATTAATTGGACATGCCCTTTCTCCATCATAAATGTATTTATGTCTCAGAATTCATCTAACTCGGTTTCATAGAAGTAAAATTAATTTTTTTCTGGAGGCCATTAAATTAAATTGTATGCAGCATTGCATTTTCTCTCCCTCAATCATTAAATTTCTGTAAAGCTTGTGTTTAAAGGACTCCATTTCATTAATAAATTCAATTCATGAGAGTATTATTTTCTTGTAAAGTTGGTGATGATAAGGTGTCTTAATAGGATAGATCAACCATTTTCAGAAAACACTTTTGAGTCATAGTTTCATGATTAATCTTACACATAAATTGCACTTTGATGGTGTTGTGTTGCATACCTGTATTTCTGTAGTATTCTCTCTGTACACAAACACTTGTAAAATAAATTTCTATGCATATACAAAACTTCAGTTATGTTACACCAAGATTGAAGCAAATACTTTAAATTGGCTAATATAATCTCCCCATGGAAGCCAAATTATCATTTAAAAACCAAAGTACTAAGTCAATGAGCGAGCACTTATAAAAGAGAATATATAAATATCCAATAAGCATATGAAAAGTTTTCAACATCATTAGTTATCAAAGAAATGTAATTTTAAACCACAATGAAATGCCTTTACCCACCCAAGAGAATAACTTAATCAATTAATATTAAAAGCTAACATTTCCAGGTGTCGGAAAGAATGGAGCAACTTCAACTATCATACACTGCTGGTGGAGTTTAAATTGATACATTGGGCCTGGAATACTGGCAGCATTTACTAATTTCAATATATACATACCCCACAACTCAGTAATTGCATTCTCTGATGTATACCCAATAGAAATGCTTATATGTGCATACAAAGAGACATGTATGAGAATGTTCATCATAGAGCAAACTTGAAAGCCATTCAAATGTACCTCGTAGTAGAATGGATGAATAGATTGCTATTGCTATATATAAAAATATGTACAGCAATGACAATTTTTAAAACTATTACTATGTGCAACAATATGTATAAATCTCACAATGTTCAGTAGAAAAAATCATATGTAAAAGAAAATATTTTGCATGATTCTATTTATATAAACTCAATAATTGGAGAAACTAAGATGATAAAAATGCAAATCGTGGTTGCCTGTAGTGGAAATCAAGACTAGAAGGGGGTGCCCTACCTGGTATAGCTCAGTGGATAGAGCGTCAGCCTGTGGACTGATGGGTCCCAGGTTCAATTTCAGTCAAGGGCACATGCCTGGGTTGCAGGCTTGATCCCCAGTGGGGGGTGTGCAGGAGGCAGCCAATCAATGATTCTCTCTCATCATTGATGTTTCTGTCTCTCTCTCCCTCTTTCTTCCTCTCTGAAATCAATAAAAATATATATTTTTAAAAACTTTAAAAAAAGACTAGAAGGGGGCAAGTGGGAGGCTTCAGTGGTATTGATAATATTCTATTTTTTTATTTGGGTGTTGGTTACACAGGTAACCACTCTCAAAATCTGTTGAGCTATAACTATATAAACTTTATATAACTTTATAACTATATAAAACTATGATTTATACGTGTTATGTTATACTGCAATAAAAAGCATACCATGTTCTCTTAAAAAGACACAAGGCAGATTATGTAATACTCATGTTTAAACCATTCAACATCTTCCCATTACAAGGAGAGTACAATCTAAATTCCTTAACATAGCCTAGAAGGCCCTGCATGTATTAATCCTACCTAAATTTTCAGTCTCTTATTGACTACTTTCTCAGTCACCACACTTGAATTACCCTGATTGTTCATCAGTTTCTAGAACATATCTATACCTTTTCAATCTTGGGTCCTTGGCCTGTTTTCTCTGCCTGGAATGTATTAGCACCAGCTTGTTTCACGATGCACTCCTTTTAATCCTTCAATTCTTAAATTAGTGTCACCTCTTTAGAGAAGCTTTCTTGGACTTTCCTATCTAATATCCCTGTGCTATTTTTATATCTTCTATAACAAATTACCACACAATTGGTGGCTTTAAATAACACAATTTTACTATCTTAGACTTCTGAAGGTCAGAAGTGTGAAATGGGTCTCACTGGGCTACAATCAAGGAAGGTATCAGCAGGAGTTCTCTCCTTGTGGAGGCTCTTAGGGAGAATCCATTTTCCTGCCTCCGCCCCTCAGCTTTTAGAAGCTGCCTGCACTTGTGGCCCCTTCTTCCATCTTCAAAGTCAGCAGGGCAGCATCTTCAAATCCCTCCCTGACTCTGACACTCTCTCCTCTGCCTCTCTTTCCACCCTGTGATAAACCCAGACAACCCAGGATAATCTTCTGATCTCAGTGTCAGCTGATTAGCAACATTAATTACTCCTTGTTATATAATATAACATATTTACAAGTTCTGGAGACTAGAATGTGGACATCTTTGAAAGGGGCATTATTCTGCCTACCACAGCCCCCCTCTTTTGTTCTAGCACAGTATCATGTTTATTTCCTTAAGAGCACTAATCACAATTTTTAATCATTTTATATATTTGTTTACTTGTTCACTGTCTATCTGCCCCAACTCAAATGCAAATTCTATGCTAGTACAGACCCTATCTGTCTTGTTTTCCGCTGTTTCATAGGTGCTTATCATTATGCCTGGCACATTGTAATTCAATAAGTATTTGTGGAAAAAATAAATTAATGATTATGAGTTTAAGTCTATGTTTTGAAATTTAACAGCTCTGTTTGTTTTTTATCTTTCCCTCTCCTATAAAAATATATATTGTGTCTTAGCAGGAGGGGAATTTCTGGAGGACTCATAGCATAGATTTTTCAAGCTCTCCATCATACTAACTCTCTGTAAAAAATCATGCCTACAGATAAAGGTCCATATATGTCCCATATATATCTTCATCTTTTTATTGTATTTAAAAGGATTAATGTATAAGTTACCTCCTTCTAGAAAAGAGCATATCATAGGGCTCAGGATGCTGAAGGAAAGATAATCCAGAATGAAGAGTTGGCATTCTTTGTTACATTCATGTGAAAAAAAAATGGTACATGGGGCTCTGAGGATGACGTAGGTATCATCAGATAATCACTGTCCCTGTTTTACCAGGTTATAATATTAGATACCAAAGTTGTTGTTTTTTTAATGCTTGGTGATTCACTGGTTCATTAAGCAAATATTTATTGATCATCTATTAAGTGTCAGGCACTCTTTCGGCTCTGAGTGCACAGTATGAATAATACAAAGTCTCTGCCTTTAGAGATCCTGCAAATAGATACATAATATTATGTGAGATATGGCAAGTGTTATAAAGAAGAAAGGCAACAATGAGAAACTGGTAGAAGCTTTTGAATGGAGGTTTAATTTATGTTATAAAAAGATAAATCTGGTTGCTGTATGGGTAGAAGAAGGGAGGCCACTTAGAAGGCCATTGTACTAATAATATAGACAAGGTAATGATAGTTTGAACTAGGGTGATAGTGCTGGAGTTCATAAAAGATGGTTGGATTTGGACATATTTTAAAGATAAAATTGACATGATTTGATGATGGATTTGGAAGTAGAATGTTAAATAACAAAAGAAAGAATGGCCTTCAATTTGTTTTGGGTATCTTGGTGATTGGTGGTGTCATTTACTAATATGGGAAAGTTGGGGTTAGTTTTGGGATGAAAAAAAATCAAGAATTTTGAACATGTTAAATTTGAAACGCATGTTAAACATCTAAGTTATCTTGAGTGGGCAATTGAATATTTGGGCCTGAAGACTTAGGGGATATATCACATCTAGAATATGAATTTTAGAATAAAGCTTAGAAAAAACACAATTAAGCAATTAAACTAAATGTGGTCATTTAGGGAATTAGTGAAGATAGGAAGATGGTCAATCCTAGGGCACTTCAACATTTAGAAGGTATACAAAATGGAGAGAAGCTAGCAAAAGAGACTAATGAAGAGCAGCCAGTGTGGTAGGAGGAAATTTGGGAGAGAATGTGCCCTGAAAGTTACATGGAGAAACTATGTCAAAAATATGGAAGGAAATACTGCTGTGGGTTTAGGAAATGAAGCTTGAGATGGAAAGATGGTGGTCCTTCATTGAATTTCTTATTTTATCAAACCCAATGGTTTTCAAAGCATTTTCTAAGACCCCCACATGATACATTGATGTTTGCAAACTAGTTCTTTGTATTACTTGTGTTGATACCATGATGAGGCTGTTTTTAATAATCATGATCATTAGACTTAGACCTCTTAATGGTGCACACTGTCTACTCCACAGAGCTCTTAAGTCCTTCACATGGGCCCAGTAAAGAAGTTTTAGAATGTGATCACTAAATAATCTGTGCCAGCTCTTTTTCACAGAAGTGAAAAATCGAGGGACTTCTCTCCTAAAAAATTGTTTCATTTCACCTAACACTCAATCAGCAGTACAGTCATTCATTTACTAAATGTTATTAAGTATCTTCTGTGTGTTTGGCCTATCCTAGGGTCAGGAAATATGTTGAATGAGATGGGCACCATTTCAGCCTCACAAAGCTTGGATTCTAAAGGCAATATAGGCAATCAGATTGTTGCAATAAATGTTACAGGCTACCATAAGAAGAATACAGGGTACTAGAATAACTCAAAACTGCATGTGGGAGTGGTGGACAACGGTTAGGAAAGGCTGGGCTCTGAAACGTGAGGAGTTATCCAGGAAGGGAAACAGTGACCTAGCAATAGGGAAAAGCATAGACACAGGGTTAAAGGCAATAAAATAATTGAAGTGCATTTGAAGAATACTGTTTTGCCCGGGCCAGGTACCTCAGTTGGTTAGAGTGTTGTCCTGATAGGCCAAGGTTGTGGATTAGATCCCTGGTCAGGGTACATTCAAGAATCAACCAATGAATGCATAAACAAGTGAAACAGCAAATTGAAGTTTCTCTCTCTCTTTCTCTCTTCCTCTCTCTCTAAAATCAATAAATAGTTTTTAAAATGTCTGTTTTTCCACATTCATACTTAAGAGAGGAGAAAGGGAATAGAGGAAACTCTTCCGTCCAAACAAAAAAAATAGCTACTAAATGAAGAAGGAATGATAGAATGAGAAAGTTAACATTTGATAACCCCCAGCATAATCAACAAACAACATAAGTGGATATTAAAACCATTGGGTGAAATTATTTAGGGAGAATAATAATCACTAGTCCTCAAAGTATCATCCCACAAATGACCTACTAATTTCAAGATGAAAATATACATCTACAAAGGTATATTTGTAGAAATGTGGCAGTCATTGCCTTAACCAAGTAACAAAGCTTACCTTCACCAATAGGGGAAAATCTGAAACTATATATCTTCTGATGAGAGGCTATATATATGTAGGGGTACTATATATACACACATATAGTTTTTTTGCCAAAAATGTTTAACCTTAGTGTAATCATGAGAGGCCAGAATTAGACAAGTCTAGAATGTGGAATAGATAACTAGCCAGGACACTTTTTTCCAGTCAATTATATGAAAAACAGGTAAGGTAGGGGAGCCATTCTACCTTGAAAGAGACTGAACATCAATAATAACCAAATGCAATGAGTGAAATAAAATTGGATCATCGTTTGAAAGAAAACTACATTTGGGGGATAATTGACAAAATTTGAGTATGAAGTCTAGAATGTGGAATAGATAACTAGCCAGGACACTTTTTTCCAGTCAATTATATGAAAAACAGGTAAGGTAGGGGAGCCATTCTAGCTTGAAAGAGACTGAACATCAATAATAACCAAATGCAATGAGTGAAATAAAATTGGATCATCGTTTGAAAGAAAACTACATTTGGGGGATAACTGGCAAAATTTGAGTATGGAGTATATATATATAATTAGAATAATTGAAATAACATTAATTTCCTTATGGGTGAAAATATCATCATGATTATGTAGGAGAATGTCCTTATATTTAGGAGATGCATGCTGCATTATTTAGCAGTGATGTGTCATGATTTTTAAAACTTACTTTTAAATTGGAGGAAGTAGCCATATGGTCTGATGCTTGAAATTGATATTAGGGAAGTGTTGCAGGTATTGATAACTTGAAGTCTATATCTGACTTGGGTGTGAGTAAGTGGCTGAGGTGGGTAGAGTGTTGACTAGTTGGAATGGAGAAGGTCAAGGAATGGAGAGACTAGACTATTAGAGGAAATATCAATATATATATATAGTTCACATATTATGACTGGAAAAATACTGAAGAAGATGATGAAGAATCAGTAGTTAAAATCTTCAAGAAGTGAGGATGAGTAACATAAGGTCAGTAGATGACTGCCACAGAAAGAGGTAGTGGGTGGCAAAATTTGCTGAGGTGAGATTGTAAACTGAATGTTGTTAGGCAGAAGAGAAGTAGAGTGATCTGGAAGTGACAATGAGGAGCAAAGAGAATTTCTTCTTTCTAGGCCCAGGAGTATTAGTTTTAAGGAGAAACCATGGCTACAATTTTAGGAAAAATAAAGGAGTGGACATTTCTTTGTAAGACAGTGAGTGTTCAGGAAAGAGGCCAAGCATATAAGGGATTTTGCTGACTGAAAAAGAGCACAGTGGAAGGGTTTCAGGAGTTGAATAGAGTGGAAATAACACAGGAAAAGGAAATCTACGGAACATGGGAGTTACTCTCTGGGGCAAAAGAGTTGATGGGGAGTTCTGAACTTTTGGAAACTAACATAAATTGTAAAGCTACATTGCTAATCCCAATGGCTGATAATGTTGGTAAGCCTATGACTTGGGGGTGAGGAATGGGAAACTTGTCAGGAACAGTCAGAATTATGAGGCTTTCATTGAGCTGAAACTGGGCCATATAGAAACCCCTTTTGACTCCTCCAATGCAGGTTTGGAAGCCAGAGACAAGGGGCAGTTGGCATCTGGCATGAAAGTCTCTTTCTGCTGCTTTACATATTATCCATAGCAGAAGGAATCCAAGTCCTGACTTTCTACCCATTTTGAAAACAAATTCACTCCTGAAGCCCATGCTTCTCAGGAGGTCAGAACGTTGGAATGACAGTTGTCTATCAGTGCTGCCAGTTCTCACCTGGGGCAATGGCCTGTGATAACCAAAGGACAACAAAGCTACCTAAAAAGTAGCCCTGAGCTGGAGAGTGCTCATGTTTTCCCTATGGCTAGGAAGGGTACTCTTGAAATATGGAAAGTTTAACTAGAGCCTCCCAGATGAATTATTTTTCAGTTTAAAAGTTGGCTACTTTCTATCACCGAGATCAGAAACACAGTGGCCTAATCAGTAACTGTGGACATTTTGAAACATCCTAATATTTAAAAGGAAATTAAAAGGAAGTCTTGCTTGCTATCATTGCTAAAAATCACAAACAGACACACACATACTGAGTCACTGTAATAATTCTCTAGTCTTACTTCACTGAATGTCTGCAGATCCAATTTGGCACCAAATAACAGCCCATTCTTCTCTGCCAGCCTAGTCATCGGGAGCTGATGAGGAGGCAGATAGCACCTTAGCTACAGAGGAGAAAGAAGTGCTTTTCAGGTGACAGTTTGTTTTGGAAAAAGTCTGCAGAAGTAAAAGTCTGGTCTGTGTGGGTTGTTGTTTTTTTCTGAGCAACACTAAGCAGTATTGGAGAGTTTGATCATGGCATCTTTTTATGTATGTATCTATGTATGTATGTATGTATGTATGTATTTTTAATCCTCACCCCAGGATATTTTCCCATTGATTTTTAGAGAGAGTAAATGAGAGAGGGAAAGACAGAGAGAAATATTGATGTGAGAGAAACACATTGATTGGTTGCCTCCTGCATGCACCCCGACCAGGGCCTGGGCTGGGGAGGAGCCTGCAATCGAGGTACCTGCCCTTGACTGGAATCAAACCCGGGATCCTTCAGTCTGCAGGCCGAAGCTCTATCCACTGAGAAAACTGGCTAGGGCCCATGGCATCTTTTCTTAAATCAACTTAATTAAGTAGGAATTAGGATACCTGAGTTTGCCTCTGATTATGTCCCTGACAATTACAAGTCATCAACTTACTTACTGTTTCTCCTTCTAGGCAAGTGAAAAATAAAAGTGCCCATACCTGTCAAAGGGGATTTCCGAGCCATTGGTGACTGGAGACCAGGTGTTTCAACCTCCAAGATGAAAAGAATGTTCACATATTCAGTTCCAGGCCTTAGCTTCTTGCAAGAAATGCGAACTGCTCCTCTCAAAAGAGTCCTCACTTATGCAAAGAGCGCAGCCAGAGGCAGATACCAGATTCAAAGTGGGAACCTGTCAGTAATGTCTACAAAAGGAATTAGGTTCCTAGAAGGACACAGTGTACCAAGAGGGATGGACAGCCTTTTATAAGGAGCATGTTAAGGGGCTGATGGGGATTTAGCGCACCTGATGCCATTTCAACTAAAGTCAATTTTTTTCTGATGCCAATTTACCTAATTAATTCAGCTAAAATTAGCATTTGCTAGAGAGCATTGTTTTTGTGTGTGTTTTTAAAATATATTTTTATTGATTTTAGAGAGGAAGGGAGAGGGAGAGAAAGATAGAAACATCAACGATGAGAGAGAATCATTGATTGGTTGCCTCCTGCATGCTCCACACTGGGGATCGAGCCTACAACCCAGGCATGACAGGAATTGAACCGTGACCTACTGGTTACTAGGTTGATACTCAACCACTGAGCCATGCTGGGCCAGGCAAGAGCACTGGTTCTTAATCCTTACAGTGAATTAAGTGATTCTGACGTAGGGAATTTTAAAAAATACGAATGCCCAGGCCACATCCCCAAAGATTCTGATTCATTTTGCCTGTGGTTGAGCCCAGGCATTATCAGTAAACAAATAATACAGATAAAACAATAATATTTTAATGTAAATACGTTCCCACTATTGCATGAAACATTGCATGAGACATACTAAAAATTATTTGCTATTTATCTGAAATTTAATTTAACTGGCTGTTCTATATTTTTGTTTGCTAAATCTGGCAATTCTACCTGAGACTCTAGGTTTAGCCAGCATTAACAATCCCACTGTTCTTATGTATGTACATCATACCGGTTGTCCTGAGTTTGTCTAATGTTTTCTGAATAATTTTGCATCTTTTAAAAAGTATATTTTTCCCATTTCTAGGCAGTTCAAAAATTTGTTTTTAGCCTGTTAGTTTCTAAGGGACTATTGCATCCCTATAATTTTCATATTTTTAATAAATGTTTTAGGTTTCATGTGCTTCTTTCAATTTAACCTTTTTGAGTGTTTATTTCCTTTTTGCTATTTGCTGTTATTGTGTACAGGTGAAAGAATGAATATCTTGGATTTACTTTAACATTCCAGGGGAGGGGAAGTAAGGAGATAAATAAAATAGGACTGGCAAAATGATAATTGTTCAAAGCTGAATCATGGCTATATGAGGGTTCATTGTACTATTCATTCTAATTTATGTATTTCAAACTTTTAATACAATTTTTAAATTCAAAAAAGTAAATAGATGTAATAGACATCCCTAAGGAGTGAAGGATCAGGTAGAGACTGGAAGGATCAAGTTATTAGCGCTCCCCCAGAATGGAAGGAGTGGAGAAGTGTCATCTCACATCTTTGTAAAGATCAGAAATTCTGATTGTTAAAAAAATTAATAATTTCATAGGTGACAAATGATATCTAATTGTTTCATATTTTTTGCCTTTGATTATTAATGAGGTTAAACAGTTGATCATTTTCCAAAATATTTTCAAATTCTCTGGTCTGTTTATATATCTTAAAGACTGAGCATGTTTATTAATTTGTATGATTTCTTTCTACAATAAAAATAATTCTTTATTATATTTTCTGTTAATATTTTTGGCAGTTCGCCTTTTAACCTATGGACATGAAATAAATGTATGTAATCAAATCCATTCTATTTTTTTTCTGCTTCAATTTACTGCCTCTAAACTTAGAAGCTTTTTCTCCCCTTTTCACACTGTTTTAAAGCCAAATTTGCTGCTCAGATACTTAAAGTCATCTTGTATCTGCTAAATAATTGACACCTGTTGTGTACCAGTCTCAGCCTATCAATAAGGTGTTTAATAGACATGCATTTTTGTTTTACTCTAGTTCTTCTATGGTTTAATTTATATTTAATTCTTTAGTCCAAATGGCATTTATGTTTTGTTGTATGGTATGGGTGAAAACCCTTTCATCTACCTTCAGCCAATCCATATCTCCAAGTTTCCTTTTCTTGACCTCTGCTTTCTCACTTACTCCACAGGCAAGCAAATAGTGAGGGAATGAAGTGAAAAAGAAATACAAAATTATATGACTTTTGTTTTTTTTTAATTAGAAGGGAATAGTTATCTGTAAGTGACCAACTTTTTCTGAACACTCTCTCTTTTTGACTAGTAGCCAACAATGTGCATGTTTCCTTGAAATTAAAATAAAAGTTCTTTGAAAGTATCCAGAAGAAACCCTTGAAGTATAAGGCAGAAAATCAACTTAACTTACTGTTAAAGCATGCAAATATGAGAAAAGGATACATTCAGCATGCCCTAGGAAATTTGTTGGATTGGAAAAATTAAATTTCAACCCAAGTAAATATTATGTAGATTCACTTTATGTAAATGAATTTTTTGCAGCATATTGACTTTCTGAGTTGTTATTGAGTTTTATTTTTTAAATATATTTTTATTGATTTCAGAGATGACGGGAGAGGGAGAAAGAGATAGAAACATCACTAATGAGAGAGAATCATTGATTGGCTGCCTCCTGCACACCCCACATTGGGGATTGATCCCACAACCCAGGCATGTTGGCCTGACTGGGAATCGAACCATGACCTCCTGGTTCTTAGGTCAATGCTCAACCACTGAGCCACCCCAGCTGGGTGAGAGTTTTAACTATAACCTGATTTTCACTGGAGATGAGAAAGGGTTTAATAAAGATAGTATGGGAAGGAGGAAGAAGAGCAGAGGAAAGAGAAAGAGGAGGGGGGAAATAGTGAAGAGGAATAAAAAGAATTAGGGGGGAAGGGAAAGCACATGGGAAAGAGGATGAATTGGAGAGTTGGGAGGAAAAGGGAAGAAAGGAATAGAAATTGATTTCCAGTCATTCAAAATGGGTTCAGGTGCCATGTTGTCAACTTTTTAAAAATGGCTCACATTTATTAAAAACTTCCTCTGTTCTAAGATCTTTACAGATATTCTTTTAAATCAGTTATCTCTCCTGGTGTATGATTAGACATTAGTGTCGAAATTCACTTTCTTATTATTTACACACATTACCTATTCTTTCAATAAACCTAAGACCCACACAGGACAGGCTCCAGGTCTGCTACCTGGGGAGTTAGTGAAACTTCTAAACAATGACATTTGGGCTCCTTTTCAGGAAAATCTTGATGCTCTAGTTTAGTCTCAAGTCACTATGAAGACTGAAGGGTACAACTCTAGAGCAAGGCGACTGGCCCACTATACTCAATGGTTTCTAAGCTCCTGATCTAGCAAACCCTTTGGGACACAGGCTTAATGCTCCTTCCACTGAAATGTCAAGTCTGCATTTATTACAGTAATTATCCATTGCACGAATATATGGACTGAACATTGATTCTGAGATCACACACTCTATGTAATATATCTACTGAGCCAAATAACACCATCAATTTTTCACGCTGTTCTAAAGCCAAATTTACTGCTCAGTCTTGAAGGCATCGTGTATTCTGGTAAATAATTGACACCTGTTGTGTGCCAGTCTCAGCCTATCAATAACCAAAGCTGTGGCTGGGCCGGCCCTTGTGGTTCCTATAATAGCAACGTGCCCTCAACAATAACCATCAGGAAACTTTGGGAAGGGGAGTATTACGTACAGATCCTGCAAGTTACACAGCACACCTGGAACCACACATGGAGCACGAGAGAGCACAGGCCTGGGTTCTGCTTTTATTGAGATTGTGGGTGAGGGCCTAGGGCAGTGGTTCTCAACCTTGGCTGCACATTAGAATCACCTGGGAATCTTTTTAAAATCCTGATTTCTGGGCCTCATCCTCCGGAAATTCTGTTTCTTTGTTACTAATGTTGTGGCCTCACCCCATAACAAAGAAACAGAATTTCCAGAGGATGAAGCCCAGAAATCAGGATTTTAAAAAGATTCCCAGGTGATTCTAATGTGCAGCCAAGGTTGAGAACCACTGGCCTAGGGCTTCATGGGCTCACTCTTTATTGGTGAATTTGAAACATAAGAGAGAATTTAAAGTGCAAGAAGAGAAAAGGCAAGCGGGCCAAATGGTCAGTTATCGAAATCAACCAAAATCTCTGAAACAAAGGAGCCTGGGGGCTGGGAGTATAGGGGGCGTGGCCTGGCTCTTCATTAACTCAAGTGGCTGGTAATGTGTTTATTGAGATAGCCATCTTTGAAGTGGCTTTGCCTTGCCAATCAGCGCTTAAGTCAGGCACTTGCATTACAAAAAGAAAAGCCAACAGTCATAGCTTACTCTACAATTCTGTATCACACCATAAGTATAATCTTCTGATAGAAGAGATAAAAAAATTGTGCAATTTATGGTAATTAAACAAATTAAATCACAATGCTCTGCTTATCATATTTTCAAAGATGAGAATTGGCGGATAATATCCATTGTTAGGCAAGGTGTAAAAATTCTCATAAACTATTGGTAGGAGTATACTGTAGTTCCAGGGCCAATTTTGTAATATGTATAAAAAAAGTTTAATGTGCATATGTTTTAACTTAGTAATTCCAATTTTTGGAGCATATCCTGAAGGAATATTGGGCTAATATGCCAAATATGGTTTTAAAAAATGTTCATTGTAGCACTGTTTATGGTAATAAAGTTTTGGAAAACCTTTACTATCTATTAACAGGGACTGGTTAAATCAATTATAGTATAGCCATATTATGGAATATATGTAAATAATTTAAAAGATTTATATTTTTATTTATGTGAGGAAAAGTATACTACAGAAAGTAAAACCAGCACTATTACACATAAAGTTCACAAAGGCCTTCCAAATTTCCTATTTGGGATACACCTAGCCCAGGTTTTATAAAGCTCAGGTACTGAATTTATCATTGCACACAAGTGCTATTTTGTTTTGTTTTTAGAGCAAAAATCTGAATGTAACTCAATTGTCCATTAATAGAGGAAAAGCTGAATGCATTATGACTTTGTTGTTAGGGTAGCCAAAGGAGGAATGCACAAGGCCAAAGTGGTGAGGGATTATGAATTAACTTATGAAAAAGGCCTGGATGTAAGGAATCTCTGACCATTTCCCATTGTGGCGATAGCAATTATCTAAATCTCACAATGGGTTAAAATTGAAAGTGCAGTTTTCAGGCCATTGAGACTTACTATCTAGTTTATATTGTGACTAAACAGTGTTACAAAAGAAAATGAGGCCCTAACTGGTTTGGCTCAGTGGATAGAGCGTCAGCCTGCGGACTCAAGGGTCCCAGGGTCGATTCCGGTCAAGGGCATGTACCTTGGTTGTGAGCACATCCCCAGTAGGGAGTGTATAGGAGGCAGCTGATCAATGTTTCTCTCTCATCGATGTTTCTAACTCTCTATCCCTCTTCCTTCCTCTCTGTAAAAAATCAATAAAATATATTTTTTTTTAAAAAGAAAAAGAAAATTAGGTGCTTGGGCCTGATCTCCCCCGTGAGTGTGCAGAAGGAGTGTAGCATGGCCCACGAGAGAGGAAGGGTGAGTAAGACCACAATTCCAAAGGTGTCCTCACTGCTAAATAAATCACCACGAGAAATGAGGGTGACCCTCCAGACTGGGCGTCCCAATCCAGAAGGACCCAAAGCTGAACAGCTGAGGAGTCTTCTGGCCTAGTGCTAGGACTTTTGAGACAAGAGACTTTCAAAAGTCAGTGAGAGAGAGTGGGCAGAAGACGAGGGAAATTGAGAAACATCACTCACCTAGAGAAGATTGGCAGGTGTGAGATGAGGGTCAGCAATGGAGACAGACAGGTTCCTGATCCAGTATTCTCTTTGGCTGGTGGGCCCAGAAGGGAGGGGGGCCTAATTGAGTCACCCAAGTAGCATTTGGAGGTAAGCCCAGGATGAGCTGCCACTGCCTACTGCTCTCCAAGTAGCAAACTCAGGTGACTGAAGCCGGGGCAATGGCTCCTCTTCCCTGTGGAACCTTCCCAGGTTTAGGCACCAAATGTTAGCATTGCCAAAGGAGGAATGCATGAGGCCAAAGTGGTGAAGGATTATGAATTTATTAGGTCATCTGGATACCAGGTGAGCTGAGCCCCAAAATGGTACCAGCATACAGAGCCAGCGAGTCAGAGATTTAAAGGACTCTAGGCAGACTTTTTCTGGGCGGAGAATTCTCTGGGCAGGTCCAGATCCTAGGAAGGTCCAGAGGGGAAAGATAACGGTCTTAGCAAGTGGAATGAGATCTAAGTGAAAGGGAATGTCCATTGTGAAGTGTTCTAAAGGTCAGTTCCCAGAGAGGGGATCAAATAATTGATTCAATTATTTGATCAGACCTAACAATTATGATCAGATCATTATGTGGAATTGTACCAGAATCTATAATAATAAAAGCATAATATGCTAATTAGACCAGACGAACGTCCGGATAAAGCCAGGGCTGCGAGGGAAGCCCAGGTCCAGGGTGCCAGAGGGAAGCCGGTGCTGGCAGCTGGGGGAAGGAAGGCCTACTCTTGCCCGAATTTTGTGCATCAGGCCTCTAGTTTAAAACAATGATTTAGAGTTGACCTGGAGAAATCTCCATGTTAGTGTAAGTTTTTAAAAAAGAACCTTTGCCCTGGCTGGTGTGGTTCAGTTGGTTGGAGCATCATTCTGTACGCCCAAAGGTGGCTGGTTAGATGCCCAGTGAGAGCACATACCCAGGTTGTGGGTTCAGTCCCAGGTCAGGGTGCATGCAGGAGGTAGCCAATCAAAATTTCTCTCTCTCTCCCTTCTTCTCTCTAAAAAATCATTAATATACAAATGAATAATATGATTATTGATCATATATATATATATATATATATATATATATATACCTTCAGGGTAATGAGCATGGTATTATTTTGTTTTTATTTTTAAAAGAAAGCAATTATACTTCTGTGAGATATACATGTGACATATATAACATATGTGATATAGATATACATATGAGATATGTTTAATTCTCTACATTTTCCCTAACTGGTTATAACAATAGGGTTGCTATAGACCACTCATAGGCACAACTTCAAAGGGAGAATAGCACCAGGCTCATTGACTGAACTCTCCATCCTAATTATAATAGCAGTATGTATGTATGTGTGTGTGGAGAGAGAGCGAGAGAGAAATGTGGAAAAACACACCTGAACATTAACACTAAATACCTGTGTGAGAGAGAATTGAAAGAAGCTGGTGATCAGATTAATAATTTTTCTTTCTATGCCTCTGGATTCTTTGATTTATAAGAAAGAACATGTACCACTTTTATAGTAAAAATTCAGTGTCACAAAATTTAAGTTAGGCTAGTGAAAGCAAAGCTTAAAAATGGAAAGTATTCAATCTCCTGTACCTTTATACCTCTTTTGGCAAATTTTTTCACTCTGCTCTAAGACCAGCTACTGGCTGAGTGCTTGTCTGAATTGTTCACGTTCTTTGTGGGTTGATAATGCCCAAGTCGCATGGTAAGTGCATAACCTAAGAAATTGCTGGACTTTATATTTTTCATGACCCAAGCTCCTTCATTTCTTTATTCAGACTAGACTCCATACTACAGAACTAAAGTTACCAGTGTCTATCTCTCAGGAGCTTAAACTCGCAAACTAACTCATAGACATTTTTTTTTTTTTAGGCAAAAGATTTTATCATTTAATGTTTCAGCAGGAATTTCCCCACGGATCAACCCCAGGAGAAAATGGGAACCAACAAAACATGTTACCTAGTTAGTTCTGACAATAAGGTTGCTTTTAGGCACAGTTTCAAAGGGAGAGTAGCACAAGGCTTGTTAGTAAAACCCCCTTCCTAATTATAATAGGATGGTGTGTGTGTGTGTGTGTGTGTGTGTGTGTGTGTGTGTGTGTGTGTGTGTGAAATCAGAAGGGATTTCTTAGGTTGCAAATTATATATTCTGCTAGCCAACAGCCACGCTAATTCTGGGAGAATTAGCTCCTTCTAGGAAGGCAGGAAGAATATGAAAACATGATGAAATAGAGTCAAGGAATGGCCCACTTTCTATTTCTTAGGGAAGCTCTTTAGCTTCACCCTTTAAAATTAGATGAATTGCAATTCTTCTAAAGAGTGAATCCTGCACTCTGTATATGTGAACCCCATATCACATAGCCTGACCCTTAAAAAAATAGAACTTGGGTTGTTCCTGATTAGCTGTGGGACAGTAGGCAGGTGTGTGGATCTTTTGGTGTTTTGCCCTCCTGCCAAAAGCAGTTGTTGGAGGTGATTCTTCTTTCTCTCTTAAGCGCACATGAAATCTATCCATTTGAACATGCAGAAACCTTTGTTCCCTGACTTTCAGGTCACTGATTATTGATGTGGAAGAGCTATAAAAAGACTGGTCACCTGGCCACTTACTTAGAGACCTGATTATTATTTATAATAGAAATAGGTAAAGAGTTGTGAAACTGACATCATTGGAATTTCAAAGCAGGAGTGAGCAAAAAAGTAGAGGGGTAAAAATATTTTTCTTGTAGTCTATATTGAATTATTTTACCATTCCTTATTCAAATTTTAATCTGTAGAGATTAAAACAAAGAATTATTATTAATAATAACTATTTATTAAGCACTACGGTGGGCCAGACACCTAAAACCTCTTTGAGATTATCTTACTAAATCTTCCCCACAAATCTATAAGGTCCATACTATAATTATTCTTATGCTATAGATGGTGAAAGTGAGGCTGAAAAACAGAGTGGCTTGCCCAGGTTTCCCCAGCTAGTAAGCAGCAGAGCTATTGTGGTTTATTTCTTTCTGTAAGTAGAGTCACCATACAGTCCAGTTTGCCTGGACCAGTCCCAGTTTACTTGTGTCCTGTAGAAATTATTAAATGGACCCAACAACAAATCATATGGTCACTCTAACTCAAGGTTTCTCAAATTTGGCACTGACATTTGGGGTTGGAAAATTCTTTGTTATTGGGGGCTTTTCTGTGGATTATGGGGTGTTCAGCAGCATCCTTGGCTTCTACCCACTAGATGCCCAAAGCAACTCTCACCCAAGTACCAAAAACCAAAAATGTCTCCAGGCGTTTTTCCCTGAGGGGCAAAATTGCTCCCAGTTGAGAATCACTGCATCTACAACTTATGCTCATGAAAATTCAACTTCAAAAGGAAAAGACAGTCAATTTGTTACAGAACATGTACCATGAACTGAACTACCTATTACAGTGGCTGGCATATACACTGACTCAATAAAAGTTCATTTTGGGGGGCATTATTTGACTTCCCAATTGTAGAGAGGTGCAAGGCTAAACAAATAATGAACAAGATGACTGGAGGGCTCTAGTGATAACAATTGGTTTGTTGCAACTCTTATTGGAGAAGACTGACATTGGGTACTGGCAAGCGACCCAGAAACCTCCTGGCTGCCCACTTGAGTAATACTGTGGCATTCGATTATTGATTCCACTGGGTGTTGTGCCTTAGTAATGAACATAAGAGCCAAGGAGATAGCCAAGGAGTGATGTGGTAAGTTTCATACTGCAACTTTCCTCAAAAATAGCAGCTAAGGATAATCAGTCTCCTATTTCCTCCTATTCTTATACTTAGAAATGACCACCATTTCTTTCATACCACCATTTTCCATTTATTAGCAATAACAGAGGAAATACCAGTAGCACCAATTAAAAATGAATCCACATGACGTGTTTTATCCTTACAGCTGTAATAACTAGTAACTAACATGGATTGGAAAGCACTTTGCAAAGGTAAAAAGTGCTGTACAGTTACATTATAATTATCATCATTAATAAATTAGCCCGATTCTCCTAGTATTCAAAAGGCACGTAAGGTCAGATACATGGGTTTCAGTGGGGCAAAATGATCACAACCTATAATGTAGCAATGGTTCAGACGTGTTGACAACAAGTTTTACCCCATGCAATCCTGCAGAGCTGAAGTTACACACCCTTCAAAATATGGGAGAATGAAGCTGAAAGTAGAGAAAACAGATTTTGTTTTTGAGATTTACTGCTTTTGTTTTAATAACAGACTCCTACCTCTTTTACGTTAACTTTTAAAATATAATTACTCAAACTTCTAAATTGTACATTTTAACAAAATCAACATTTCTTATTTAAGGTGACAGTAAATTTTATTATTCTCTATGAGCTGATATTCCAGACATCATTAGAATTTCAAAGCAGTCTGCAACTTGAAAGAGGTCAGATTGGTAAATTTTGTGCTTGCATACCCTCAGGGAATATCTTGAGTATTCATCCCAGAATTGTTACTAGAAAAAAACAGCTTTATCCATTCCCTTGCCAGCAGGAGTCTTGGCAAGAGACGGCTCTTGGCTGACCATAAATAAAATTCCTTGAATCACCAATATCTTGATTTAAGAAATAAATTTTACTGTGTCTTACATACACAAAAGCTGATCAACAATGGTTAAAAAAACATTAGTCCACTTTTTCACAGGTGTACAAAAGGAAATATGATGGAATTACATTCAACAATAAAGCTTAAAGTTCACTCTAGGTAATAGTTGCATTAACATTCACATACACAAGCACAGAGTAGGTATATTTCAGGAGTCTTATAATAGCATACAGCATACATATGGGAGATTGATCTCAGGTAACATCATAGGTGTTAGCAAGATTAGCAATTCAGAGTGTTATAGAAAAGGTAAACAAACCAAAGAGAAGGTGTAGGCTAGCGCACCAAGACAAATCACAGAATTAGAGGATTGCAAAGTCTGCTCACTGTGTGTATGAGAAAACAATATTTTTCTTCAATTTCTGGGTCTTGATATAGTTGGCTAGAGAAGGTTGTGTATTCAAAGTGCACATAATTGTTTTTTAGAAAAGAGAGAGAGAGAAAGATCCTTTTATTTAGTAATTAATACATGCAAGAGGCAGCCCCAGAGTGACCTGAAAGAGTAAAGCTGTGATTGGCAGGTGGCCGGTATAATACAGATGTTCCAGGCAATTCTCTTAAAGCACTTCTGTAGCAGCAATGATCATTTAAATGGCTGTAGACTGAATTCAGTTTTGAGGCGAGTTTAGGGGAATTGTCTTCATCATAGCTCTCTTTAAAGATTTATAGTTATAATTTTCTCTGTTTTAAATAAATCTATCAAACAACAAACAGCATAAAGTGAGGTGTTGGGGTTTTCTCTTTTTCTTTTGCTTTTGCATATGTGTTATTGGAAAAGGACCTGGCCTTTTCATAAACACCGTGTGCAAAAGAATTTTTCATAAAGTGAGCACAAGGACATGTACAGGAAACGCATCAGATCTGCTTCTGTTGCCCTGGCTGGCCCCCTGCTAAACACTGAACTGTTGACTTGTAGCTACAATTCAGGTTTTAGGTATAATGACATCACAGCCAACAGACTTTAGGGACAGCCAAAGCCTTGTCCATGAGGACAGTTTGGCTCATAGAGGGTGGCCACCACCTCTTGAGTTGTAAGATTTAGAAAGTCTGGTTTCTTTTAAATTTCACATTTCCCCTCCCGACTGGTAACTCCCAGTGTCGATTTGCCTTTGTTTCCCAGCCCTCCTTTCACCAACTAGTTTAATCTGGCCCATCCCAGCCAATGTGGCACTCACATACCCCTGGTGGCCACACATGCCTAGTGGCCACAGATACCCAAGCTGCTGGATCTTAAAACCTTCCAGCCTGCCCTGCAAATGTCATCAAGACAGGATCCCCGGAGCTCAGGGCAGAGAGTCCAACCTCTCACTGGCGGGGCTGGGAAGCCTCTCCTTTGCGGCGGAGGAGAAAGGAAACTTGGGTCTGCTTTTTAGGTTCTGAAAACAAGCCAGAGTGGAGAGAAAGAGTTAACACCAGACTTAGTAAAGCTTTTCAGACAAAACCTGTCCAATGAGATCTAGACAAACTCAGGGAACTTCCTGCAGATTTCGGAGGTCTATGGAGAGGGGGGATAGGAGAAAGGAGGGGGAGCTGCTACACGGGAGAGAGTTGCCATTGTTACAAAAACTGGCTAAGTGGCTTATTTCCATTACGGGACCTCACTGGTCACTGTTGTCGGTCGTGCTGTTCCCTTTCTCTTTTTTCTCCTGGGTCTTGTTGCCCTTCTTCTTTTTCTTCTTTTTCTTGGTCTCCTCCTTTTTGCCGAAGGTTATGAAGTCACTTTTGTCAATTTGGCTGTTAGTGGGCTCCTGCCGGATGGAGATGATGGCAGGAGATCCTGGGATAATGAATTTGTCTGGCAACTCACCGGGACCAGATTGTTTGGGGTTGCCTGGTCCGTATTTAAAGGTCCAGCTGTTGCTGTTGACACCAGCACCGACTGGAGGGGACACCTCTCCTGCCTCAGGTTCTGAAAGACAAAACATCACAAGTCAGTAAGGGAGTCAGCACTTGCCTTCCATGCCACATTAGTGGATAGAATATAGGAAAAGCTACACAGACACGCCTGGCCCCCAAGAAAAAGAAAAAGAAAAAGAAAATACCCTGAGGTCGACTGTAAACAGGATATTCCCTGGAGCAATCAGATACCCTGGAACATTTTTTCTTGTAGTCACCTCACAAACTGAAATACCTGAATCTCACCTGATGTCAGGTACTACACTACTGTTTCTTAAGCCAGTCTAAGGACCGCTAGAGTCTCCAAGTTCTGCCAGAATTTTTAAAATACAGGTTTCAATAACGACGGTAACTTAAAAGGCAGCTGATATGATAGATTCTGCATCATCTGGGTGGTGCTCCCCAATTTAAGAACTGCTAGGCCGCAGCGGTTCTCAACCTGTAGGTCGCGACCCCTTTGGCGGTCGAACGACCCTTTCACAGGGGTCGCCTAAGACCATTCTGCATATCAGATATTTACATTACGATTCATAACAGTAGCAACATTACAGTTATGAAGTAGCAACGAAAATAATTTTATGGTTGGGTCACAACATGAGGAACTGTATTTAAAGGGCCAGAAGGTTGAGAACCACTGTGCTAGGGTATTTCAGAAGCCTTGTCTGCAATTGTATTCAAAATGCTTTGTCTTCAGCTAATGGGGAAAAGAAACCAAAAAAGAAATACATGATGCAGTTTAGAATGTTAAAAAAAAAAAAGGCAGAATATGTTACTTTTAGTGTATGAATTCAAGAAAACTTCAGCTACAAAATATATTTTGACACCTACTCTGTCCAAAAAAAAGGTAAATGTAGTTGAATTAATTACACTTGAACCGTAAACAACATGGGGTTGTTAAAGGCACTGAACCCCCCCACCACCAAGTAAAAAATCTACATATAACTTTTGACTCCCAAAGAACTTAACTACTAATAGCCTATTGTTGACTGGAAGCCTTGCCAATAACATACACAGTGTATTAACACATACTTTGTATATTATATGTTATATAATGTATTCTTATAATTAAGCCAGAGAAAAGAAAATGTTATTAAGAAAAATACAAGGAAGAGAAACTACATTTACAATATTATACTTACTTATTGAAAAAGTTCACATATAAGTGAACCCGTGTAGTTCAAACCTGGGTTGTTCAAGAGTCAACTGTATTTGATCCTAATTCTATTTTAATAACCTCGAGGAGTGGTGACATGAAACAGAGGAGGGATGGGAATAAGTGTGGGCATCGAGGGACACTACCCAGCATAAGAGAATGGGATCCTGTTGTGAATCAGGCCTGCTTGCTTGGATAAAGCACTGGGAGCCAACCTCACTTGCCAAGTCCAGTCCCCTCCCTCAATGTGCTTACAGTCTAGAGGGAACTTATACTTAAGCAACTATAAACCAATTTGATAACTGCAACAACCAAGGTACATGTAAAGTATTATAGGACTCAAGAGGAGAAAGTTATTAATTATACTTGAGAAAGTCAAAGGAGATGCCAGAGAAGAGATTAAATTTACACTGAGACTTGGGGAAATGATTACACATCCACAAGGGTTTTCAATGCAAGACTTTCCCAAGAGTCTAGTTGGAAGACACACCATAAAGTACACCCATGACTTCTAGAAGAGTAGAGGTCAGCGCTAGAGAGGAAGGGTAATGGTCTGTCTGGGCAAAGTGACCTTAGGGGCCATGACATTGGAACCTTTGACATCACAGCAATGTTCTTCTATCTGGCACTGCTCCTTTGCTGGAGTTGTGGAGCTTTTGGTGCAGGGTAAGGATGTTGCAAATTTAGTTCAAGTACAAGCAAGCAGAAGGGGGAAGGAGTAAGAAACTTTCTTTTCTCCCCTAAACCCCTTTCCCTACACCATGCTTCCCCTGCCAGAGCTCACTGCCACAATAGCTCTTTGGATAGAGACAGTAGATATTTTTTTCTCTGAGACTACTTCCTTTGATTCATCTAATATAATCAAATCTGCACTTGACCTCAGCCAGAATCTGCCTGTTTACCTTTCAAACACAGGCCCTGACCCTGACAGACTAAGACAAAAGTGGGAAATGTATTTAGAAGCCTCTGATTTGGCATCCAGGGGAATTGGGTTTCAACACCACTCTTCAGTCCTTTATTGCTCTTACAGGAGGCCAGGATGGAAATTTCTTTCCAACCACACCCAGAACTCTGCATGCGGCCTTTAGGACTGTCATCTGGAGATGCAGAGCTCAGAGATATCTTCATCTTGCAGAATTGAGGAACATTAATGGCCATGGAAGCCTCTGATTTGGCATCCAGGGGAATTGGGTTTCAACACCACTCTTCAGTCCTTTATTGCTCTTACAGGAGGCCAGGATGGAAATTTCTTTCCAACCACACCCAGAACTCTGCATGCGGCCTTTAGGACTGTCATCTGGAGATGCAGAGCTCAGAGATATCTTCATCTTGCAGAATTGAGGAACATTAATGGCCTTTCTCCCTATTGGCCAAGGGAGCCCCTCACAGCAGCACCACTAAGAGTTAATGAGCTCTTTTACCTGTCATTGAGCTTCTCTGGGCTTTGCTGGGAGTCTTAGTTGGGTTTGACTTGGCCTAAACTCCAAGAAGCAATGAGACGACCATTCAGGTGCATCCTCCTCATCTTCAGCTTCTGCAGAGCAGAACAAGATCTGCTTTCTCGACCGCTCACAGACCGTTGTGCCTAACCTGTTCTGGCTGATGAATAAGCAAACACCTCTGATGGCTCTTTCAGGTGAAATAATAGCTTAAGGATCTGACAAACAACATTTACTGACCTTCTGATCTGAGTCCCTTTGGTCAAGAGCACTGAAACCCTTGACCAGCTTCGCCTATAGCTGTGACTTTGGGGCAGAATCAAGGACATAACTCCCCTCTGAAGAAGATGAGAAAGACACGCCTTTTATGCCCCTAACCCTGGCCCAGCGCCAGTCCCAGCAAAAGGTCAATCAAGGAAATGTTTTTTCCTTCCGTGCTGCCTCCCTTCCCCCATCCTGGGACCTCCCACAAGTCTCCTCCCCTCAGCTCCCGGGACCTAACTCACAGGCAGACAAAGACAGGACAGAAAAGCAAGCAGTCAAGACACAAATGAATGGATCGATTAGACTCGAGGATTTCAGACACACATCAAGCAGGTGTGGATCCCTCACATTCAGATAACAACCCAATAGGATTTGAAATTTTTAATAAAATATGATCATCATAGTAAATGGTTTTGCTTCTTTTTTATTTTTCCACAACAGTTAGGAATACATTTTAAAATCAGAACCGCATATATATGTTTAAAAGCATATAGATCTGCAACTTTAAAAACTGCCCTCTGGAGGTAGCTGACCACTTCACTTAATCCTGTAATCCAGTTTAGGCTCTTCCCTTAGGCACTACCCAGGGCCTTCTTAGCAACATTCCCAACTTTCCTCTTTCGCCCTAAACCAGCTCAGGTGAAGTTCATCTTCCGTGACTGGGAATGATTGGGCTGGAGGCTTTGCCAATGCCAAAGCCAGGGAAGGTCCTGAAGATAGTGAATATGTGCCAGACTTGTAAACTCACCCCCAACCCCTATTCTGAACTGCCCTGGACAATCAGCTAAGGCCAGGAGAGGTTTATCTAATGTAAAATAACTTCCCCAAACAGAACAACACAAAGTCATTTTGGCCAAGGATCTTACTTTCAGGAAAGCTCTTAGGAGGGCTAGAGAATTATGGAGGGTATTTAATTCTCTTTTCCTCTCTTTATTTTGCTTTGCTCTTCTGAATGTGAGGGCCTGCCTGGCTGGATGACTTGATAGTATATATTCCTGAGCAATGTACATAAATATCTCTGAGCCTGTTTCCTTATTCATAAAATGGAGATGACCACCCTCCTGTCTACATCAAGGTTATGGATGTAGTTAACATTTATTGTGCCCTTCCTCTCTGTGTGGCACTGGGTTGAGTAGATCTGCATGCAATGTAATTTTTCGCTCCTCACCATAGGAAGTAGATATTGCCAATATCCATGCATGTTTTATAGGTACATCTGTTTTATATATAAAAAGACTAAGGACCAATGGTCACATGGTTATTAAATGGTGGGACCTGGCAATCTCACTCCAGTTAGGAGACCCACATCCTGAGCTGTGGGTGAAGGCTCTTTGAAAACCCTGAAGCATTGTACAAATGAGGCAATTACTATAATTATATCTGTTTCGTCACCATGTGGGAAACGGAGATATAGGCAGGAGTTCCAGGCTAGATCCGCTGAAAGGAGCGGAGGTGGGGGGAGGGGTGTGTGGGAGTGACAAGCTCAGGAAAAGCGCTGCGCAGTCTGCAGGTTTCAGCCCCTCCCCTTCGCTCTTCATTCATCCCTTTGTTACCATCTCGGGGATTTGGGTGCTAACGTTAATAAAGAGCTTCCAGAAAACTCATCATTTTGATTAAAGCCGGGAACTATCTTGCCAGACAGCACTCTGGAGCCTGCCTACCGCCCGCTCTGCTAGGTTAGCGCAGCCAGCAAAAGGCTATTAAATGATTACAGCCGTTTTCGGCCCAGCAGACAGCGCCCCTGGACGCACGTTCTCGGGCGCAGATGCTCTGCCTCTGGCGACGCTGGGAAGAGGCAGGGCACAGAGGGCTCTGCAGATACAGGGTTTGCAAGTGAACATCCTGGCTTTCTGAGCAGGGACCGCTGCCTCAACCTCTTCCTTAACTGCTCTCCCCACCCGAGTCAGCCACCGCAGCCTTTAAGCAGCTCCGATTTCATTTGAGCCTTCTTTGGCTTTGAGCAACCATTTCATCTCCGCCTCCTATCTCAGTCTCTTTCTTCCTCTGCGTGTGTGTGTGTGTGTGTGTGTGTGTGTGTGTGTGTGTGTGTGTTGTGTGTGTGTGTGTGAGAGAGAGAGAGAGAGAGAGAGAGAGAGAGAGAGAGAGAGAGAATTTGGCAGGTTGTAGAATTATACATGCTAAGCCTGATCAAAAGGCAAAAAGCACCCGCCACCAAACCCGCTGAAAGGCCAGGTTGTAAAACATCTCCAGCTCTCTCCCCTCACCCCATATCCTGCCATCTGTGGGGGGTGTGGACTGCTGGGACAAGCTCCGCCTCCTCTCCCTCACTCAATCCTTTACGAATCGGGCGACGTTAATCTGAGTAATTACAGCCCACAACGAATAGGAGAGCCGAGGTCTGAAACCCACACCCTGTTAGATCAGAGAGAGGAGGAGAAAGCTCACACCACCTGGGCTAGCATTTCCCCCAGGGCTTCTAGTCCTTCAGTTGACAGTGGAAAGAATTTTCCATGGAAACAAGAAATGTAAAAATATACTTCCTGCTCTCTGTAAGACTTTAAGGCTCCATAATCAGAATACTAGGTTTAGATTTAGCTAGTGTAAATTATATGATGTTTAGAAAATTATGTAATATTTCTGGGCCTCGGTTTTCATGTGTAAAGGAGAAAATAGCACCCACCTCATGGGTTGTTTTAGGATTAAATGCAATTATCCTTAAAGAGCACATAAGGCGGTACCTGGTACAAAGTAACAACTCATTGCATTTTACATGGTAGTAAGATCAGAGCAGCAGCAGATTTATTCATTTGTTTAAGGAATATTGATCAGTTACTTATGATGGGTCAGGCACTTTATTAAGCATTTTGCATATGTATGTATTTATTTGAAAATATATATCTTATATATGTATATATATTTAAAAGATTTCCATTTTATAGATAAGGAAACCGAAGGCTTAAATTACAAGACGATTTACCCTGAATCACAGAGGGATTTGGTAATAAAGCTAAAAAATTATTCTCTCACTGACTCCCCGGCTCCATAATAGATTTTTATTTCTTTTTACTTCTTGAAGCTTTGGGGACGGGGGAGGAGACAGAGTTGAGCTCTATTCACAGGCCTAGTATTCTGATCCCTAGAGTAGCTGGAGAGGGATAGTGTGTGTGTGTGTCATCAGAAGCCAGGCTTGGTGATGGGGAAGCCGATATGGTCCCGCTCCCCAGGGGCTGCCACCCCTGGGGTTTCACCTCCTCTGGGTGGGCTGAGTGATCTGGAAGAAGATTTTGTGGCTGCCTGGTGCCTCAGGCCACAGCTGGGCTAATTTTCAGTAATCTTGAAGCGGAAGAGATAAATACAGTTGCGTATTTTTAAGCCTCAGCTCTTGCTTTGTGCCCAAAATAACTCTGCCATTTCTAGGTTAAGAGTATAAAGACTTCACATGCTAGGAACCCAGATTCAAAAATCGGAATAGCCGGTCTCAAATCTTCCTAGGTCTCCATAGTCAGCTAAAAAAAAAATTAAAATAATCACATTTCTTGTTTCTGTGACTACCCCAGGGCTCCTTTTAAAAAAAAATCATTAAGAACTTCAAGATAGCTACAGCATAATATTAAACCAAACAGGGCTTTTCTAAGTGCTGGGCAGCCTTGCTTGGACCCCAGAGCCACTGCTGGGTTCCTCCTTCAGCACCAAAACTTGACAGTGACTCTTCCCAGGGTCTCACACTGACTCTCTATCCCACCCAAAACTGTGTATGGTATAATCTTTCCACCTAATAATGACACTGCTTCTGGCTTTGGTTGAGTTTTCAAACTTTTCTTCTCCAGCCTTCCCCCCTTATTTTGCTACAATCTGTGCTTCTTAAATTTGGCAGCAATCCCAGGCTCTGTGCTGCTGTGTCACTTCTCAGCCTTGAGCAACCATTTCTAGACAAGCAGTGATGTCCCTGCATTGAGAGTATAAAATGGAGGAGCTGTCAGAACACTGCAGCAGGAGAGCAAGAGAAACAGTCACCGGGAGGGCCCTCATCCCCACTTCCCCCCCACACTCTGCACTTCGATACCACTCCACTGAAACTAAACAGTTTGAATCCTATTTACTGTGTGCCAAGTATTGTACTAAATGCCAGAATATTACATTGAATAAATGCTAACATGTTTGCGTGCTTAGCATGAGCTAAGCACTGAGCTAAGCATTTTTGCATGTATTGTCTCATTTAATCCCTATAGCAGCCTACAGTCTTGCATCTTTCACACACTAATAAACCTGAGGCACAACAATTAAGTGCTACAGCGGGGTTCTGAGGCACTGTGCAATGCCACGCTGCCTCCCTTAAGCTCACACACGTAAAATTTAAACAAACCTGCCCTTCATTCTCCATATTTTCTCAGACATAATCAAGACCAAATCCACCAGAATTACCTAAGAAAATTTCCAAAGCCAGTTCTTTTTACAAAAAGGCTGCACACACCTCACTTTGGGTGCCACATTTCTAGACACTCTAAGTTTCTAACCCTTGCTTTAGGTAGAGAAAAACACTAAGTTGATAAGATAGCTCATGAGTTAGTCTTCAGATATTATAGGTTGTTTTAAAGATTCATAGAGCAGAGGGGGCTTATACGGTTTCCTTTCTTAAAAACAAACAAACTAACAAATCTTCTGGTGGCTCTCCATTGCTAGCAAATGAAACTCCAAGTTCTCTAGCTGGATTTTTAAGGCCTTACAAAATCTGACTTCAGACTACCCTTCTGATCTCATTTCCCAACAGTCCTTCATCCCACTCTATTCCTCAGATGTACTCATTCCATTTACCCAGATTACACACTTCTGATTTATTTTTTTTTAGAATGCATGTATTGTTCCCTTTGCCTGGAACTATCTTCCTTCCCACATCCTACTTGCCATGCTTCAATACCCAAATTACATGTCACATAATCTCTGACCTGGTCCCCTAAATTCCCAATTCCATCTTCTGGATTCCCACAACATCCCGTATTCATGGTTATTGAGGAAGCATTAGGGCCCAGTGAAACAATTTGGGGGACTCTCTCGGGAAAGGTGAACCAGCTTACCATATTTACATGGGGCTTGTTTTGATTACAACACAGATAGGATCTGAGTCCCATTCTGGACTGACAGGCCCTGGTGGCTTGTCTCAGCTTCCTTTCCCCTCATTGGCCCTGCCTATGCATGGCACTATTATGGTCCTTATCAAATAACATGGTAATACTTCTGTTTTATTTCTTTACATTTCTGTTTCCACATACTAGCTTATGAGGACAGGACTGTGTTATATTGAATATTATATTTGCATCACCTAGAGCAGAGACTGGTCTTAAGCAGATGGTTAATAAATATTTGTTTAATGAATATATGCTAGTAGAAGGTTCCAACAAAATCCTATATTGAAGCCAAGCCAGGGAAAATACCTTTGGAATGATATTCTAATATTTTTCTTCTTTATGTTTATGTGTGTGTGTGTGTGTGTGTGTGTGTGTGTGTGTGTGTGTGTTTGTGTGTGTGTAAGAGAGCAAGAGAATATATATGAATGAATGAATGAATGAATGAATGATTTTAAAGAGAATGGTGGTGGTGGTGGTTTAAGGAGGAGTTCTAGGGACCTGCCTATGAAGTGGGTTTTGTGAGGATCTTCATAGTGTCCTTCAAATCATTACCATTTAGAAGGCTAGCATCCTGGAGGCAATGTTGTGACCCTGAGTGAGAAAGGACCAAAGCAGATAACTTATATCTCTAAATCCCTATATTTAAAGAGAGCTATTGAAGAGCTCATCCTCCTTTAAAAATTTTCACCGAGGCAGAGATTTAGAATCAATTTATACTTGGTCCAATAGAGGGAAATTGACATGACACTGATCATTGACTAAACAGGACCCCATTCACTGCAGACAACAGGGACAGCAGTTTTAGTGACATCTTGGTGACACAGGAGCCTACAGGAGATGCTGGACTCCAAGGAAGCTCTTTCATGGGTCTCATGCCTAATCACTGTCAGAGGCATGGATTTAGAATCAATTTATACTTGGTCCAATAGAGGGAAATTGACATGACACTGATCATTGACTAAACAGGACCCCATTCACTGCAGACAACAGGGACAGCAGTTTTAGTGACATCTTGGTGACACAGGAGCCTGCAGGAGATGCTGGACTCCAAGGAAGCTCTTTCACGGGTCTCATGCCTAATCACTGTCAGAGGCATGGGGGTGGTTTATTCTCCAATCAGAGCTGCTGAGAGTCTCCAATCAGACGCTCTAGGTTTTGGAGGTGCCTAGCCTGTTTGGATTTCAAGGAGATAGCTAGTATGAGAATAGGTTTGTTATGCAAAAGGCTCCTAAAAAACACACCAACAAATCCTGAATACATGTATATCCATAGATTTTGCCCGGAATCACCCTCACCCCTGACCCTGATGCCTCATTGAGGAAAAGCAAGTGAGATGTAGGAATACTGACAAAGCACCTCCTCTGCTCCACTTCCCACAACCCCCACCACACACATACACACCAACCAGGCTCTGCACTTCCTTCTTCAGGGAAGTCCTGGGTATACATTTTAATCTGCTTTCACCTAGACACAGATACTAGATGCACACAGGACAGGTAATATATGTTGCCCCTGTCTCCTGGCATCACCCCGGGGAGAGTAACTTTTCTGCTAGCTGCCATGCCCTTTAATTGAATCCTTCCAGATTAGCCTGTGGATGATGCAAAGAGTACTGTCTTGTCCTGACTGCTCCCCAACTTTAGGAAAAATACTCTTAAGCTCGGGACAGAACAATATCTCTTATCCCTTAATAATGCAGTGGGAACCATTTTCCTCTTGTCTCCACATTTCCACCCCTGCCCATAGAGAAGGGATTACCCACCAAACCAATATTTCCATCCTGTAGCGATAGGTTAGGAAGGGAGCTCTTACCTTTAGCTCCACTTCCTTACTTACTCTCCCCAATAAGGAAAAGTTGTTCATCGGATTGGGGAGATTTCCATAAATCATACTTTATTGTTTTGTCATTTTAAAAAAGCAATTATTTATTTTTAATCTTTATGGTTGAAAGTACATAAATCATACTTTAAATAGATTGTGCTTCTATAGATTGAACAAAGTTAGCATCAACAGTCACTATTCCTTCATGACATACTTCTCTAGTTCTCTTTCTCTCTTCTAGCTTAGCCTCTGTTTGGTAATTAAACCAGGACAGTTCTCCCTCCACACCAAGGGAGAGGTCTGCCATTCTTCATTTTTTCTCTCTTGCATTTGGGAGGTTGAACACCCTATCATATTCTCCAGACTTTTAAAAAATTAATTATTTATTTTTAATCTTTATGGTTGAAAGTACATAAATCATACTTTAAATAGATTGTGCTTCTATAGATTGAACAAAGTTAGCATCAACAGTCACTATTCCTTCATGACATACTTCTCTAGTTCTCTTTCTCTTTCTCTCTTCTAGCTTAGCCTCTGTTTGGTAATTAAACCAAGACAGTTCTCCCTCCACACCAAGGGAGAAGTCTGCCATTCTTCATTTTTTTCTCTTGCATTTGGGAGGTTGGACACCCTATCATATTCTCCATATTATCCTTACCAATAATAAACCCGATTCTGAACTTTGTTAGTCTAGTCTTAATTAGTTAAGATTTGGAGGGAAGGCAAGGTGATTAATTAGTCTCCACCAAACTTCTGACAATAGCTTTCAAAAAGCATAAAGTCTCATCCATACTGACTACATCCTTTTCATAGTCCTAATATGCACCTTATTTTACCTTCACCTCTACTGAAATTTACACACAGACACACAAAGCCATCTGTGCCTGAACATGAAAGACCTTGTGGTAGAAATATAATGGTCCCCCAAAGATGTCTGTGTCCTAATCCCTGGAACTTGTGAAAATGTTGTTTCATGACAAAAGAGACTTTGCAGATCTGATCCTGACACAGTGTAATCACAAGGATCTTTATAAGTGAAAGAGGGAGGAAAGAGAGTCAGAGTCAGCAAGAGATCTGGAGACACTCCTGCTGTTGGTTTGAAGATTGAGGAGGGAGCCAGGAGCCCTGAAAGGTAGGCAGCCTCTTAAAACTGGAGAAGGCAAATAAATGGATCCTCCCCTAGAACTTCCATAAGGAATGCAGCCCTGCTTATGCCTTGATTTTAGCCCATTCAAACCCATTTTGGACTTCCAATAGTCAGAAATATGAGATAATAAGTTTATATTGTTTTAAACCATGTAGTTTGTGGTAATTTGTTACAGCAGGCCTAGGAAACTAATATAGATTTTGGTACCTGGAAGTGAAGTATTTTTCACCTGATGCGTGGGACAAAATAACAGTAGTGTGTTATTTAAGTGCATAGGGCTCACCATCAGAGAGACAGGCATTCAAATATTGCCTTTGCCATTGTATTCATCAACAAATATTTATTAAGCACCATTATGTGCTACACATCTTACTTGACATTGGAAATATAATGATGACCAAAAATCACTAATTGTGTGACTGTAGAGAAGTCACTTAATTCCTGAGCTTCAATTTTCTTATCTGAAACATGAGAATAATAATATACTTCTCTCTTATTTAAATAGGCAATGCATGTAAAGTGCATTATCACAGTTCTCAATAAATAGTAGCTTTATTAAGTCTTTCTTTCTCTTCTTCTAAAAGACTATTTCTAAAATCCAGGGGGCACAAGATTTTAAGCACAGGATTTAAAGACTCTGAAATTTCAACCACAAAGACTGTCCCAATGACACACACACACCACACACACACACACCCTTGCTAACAGGCATTGGCTAAGGGAAGAAAACTTCTATATACCATAGCTCATCATCAAATACAAAACCAAGCTCCCTCACACACACACACACACACACACACACACACCTATCCTTGCTAACAGGCATTGGCTAAGAGAAGGAAACTTCTATATACCATAGTTCATCATCAAATACAAAACTAAGCTCCCCAGCACAAAGGTGTCCAGCGCTGGCCTGGTTACCTACCTGATGATGCTCTTCTTCCCCCTAAAACTCTTGGACATGCAGTGTGTGGTGTGCACTAACATAAATCATTCATACTGGCTGAGGCTTGCCACAGATCTTTAGGTGACCCCCAGTGATTATGGGAACAGAGGTGTGATACGTGTTCTTGGGCAACGCAGTCTCTATGATGCAGGGTCAAAAAGGGTAAGAGTGAAGACTTGGGGAATGTCACCTCACTACTCAGCTTGACCCATTGTGTCACCTAGAGCAACAGCTCTGGACACAGGATTGGCCCAATGTTGGAAGTAAGCTGCAGCCAGCAAACTTTCTTGGACCATCAACAATACACTTGTTTGTTCAGACCTTCTGTATAGAACAGGCTGTATATATTTTTAAAGTTTGTTTAGTTGTGTGTGTTTTTTTATATTCAGTGGCAGCTGTAATCTGGAGGCTCAGGGTGCCCCATTTGGGATTCAGCAGCAAAGGACACAACCCTGGTATCGGTAAACTTCTCAACATTCCTGTTCTCTTGTGATTCCAAATTTGGTTCCTCAAAATTCCTAAACCTTTCAGAGTTATACATCTTGAATCTGACTTCTATAAAACTCTCAACTTCTTGTTTTAATACAAGCACAAACATCCTTTCCCCCCTTATTTCCTTTGGTATTGCCACCCTTGAGCCTGCCATCTCCTATCCTTTACCTAGTCTGCTCCCTTGAAAGTAGACTATTCCAGCAGCAGCTGAGGAAGCTCTTGGTGTCTCTGATATCTGGAATGGCATCAATCTCTGCTTCCCTCCTTTTTTTGACTGTGGGTGACAAGCTCCAAGTGCTGAGGCATAGAGAGGCTCCTCTCCAATCCACATGCTTACTTCCAGGCTTCTAGGCAATGAGCTCTCTTCTATGACCCTTCCCTAGAGGCCCATAGTCTCTAGCAGTGCTTGACCTGAAAATGTTTCTCCAGATTAGGCAATGACCTTCTCAACTGCAAAGTGACTGCCTCTGTGAAAATGAACTTTTCAAATTCTTTTGGAATCTGGGCCAAGTTTCTCTGAAAATATTTGTCATTAAAGATGCTTGCCATTGCTGGGGACAGGCTTTCACTTCTCCTTTCCTAGAATCAAAGTGGCTGAGGGCAACACTTGCTGCAGCTGCAAAGCTTAAAGGAATTAAAAGCTGTCACTATTCTTCTGCCCTTGATCCAGGTCATAAGTAGGTCCTTCTTGTCCAAGCACCATCCAGAGAGGAGCTCCAAGCCCACCAATTCCAACAATTCAAGCAATCTTTCCTACAGAATGAAGTGTGGAGTTCTACCCTCCTCTTCCTCTTCCCCTTCCTCACAAAGCTCTCAAACACACAGGTAGCCTTTCATCTTTGAGCTAAGTCAGGAGGCAGAGTTGGTGACCCCTCTTCCTTTGCCCTTTGTGACACTAGGATCCTCCCTGGAGAAACCTGAATTTCCTTTTTGAGGAGAGGCTTAAAAATTCAGGTGCGCAGCATGATGTGTAGAGAAAGCTAGAAGGAAGAGTAATTCAGAAACTCCCCTGTCCCGTGCAACACTCTTAAACAAAAGAAGGATAAGGTGTACTATTTTTCTAAGACATACTCAAAAGTTGTTTCTCATGATGCAGTTTTCAGGGGCCAGACTATACTGCTCCAGTGGTACATTAGAGGGATCAATAATAACTGAAGTAACTGTAATAAGTCTCCATTTCCTGATCCTGCTTTAGCAGCTTCTCTGCATCTGTGGGATTTGAAGGGAACTGCAGCCTAAGGGAACAGTTCCTGCTGCTCTTCTCTGCTCAGTCCAGGAGCATATAGCTGAGGGCACACAGGACTGGGTTTTCAGGAGGCACATGATCTCTGTTTTGGACCACTATTAGAGAAGAAATTCATTTATTGTGCATCATGGCCCCAGCCCTGACTGTATTCTGCCAGAGCTACCCATTCTGGAAGAGTTTATGTAGGAAAAAATGAGGGAGGTGCATGAACTACCGGGTGGAGAAAAAGAACTATCTCAGAATCTATTTATTAAACAGAAATGTTTAAATTCAGAAAAACCAGAAAGTCTTTACTCAGTTGTTTATCTCCATGACCATTAAAAATTGAAGGTGCAGTGTTCTTCTAAGAAGGAGATGAAGAAAGTCGTGGCTAGATGGAATCAGTGCAGACTTAAGCTTCATGGCTTCTCCTAGGTAGAGTATTCTAATTCCCCTTGCACAACATCTTGCTCTCTCTCTCTCCAGGCCAAGTCAGAATACACCAGGTAAGCTACAGCAAGAGCTCCATCAGACATGGTGAGCTCCACACCCCACATAGTAAAAGGGCATCTTAAAGGACTCAACTTTCCTCAGCTGTGAGATGCAAGGTGAGAGGGAGGATACTGGCAGGAGGGAGCTGCCCCACCCACAGAGATCTCTGATCTCATTTCTTTTCCTAATAAGGATATGCACACACCTCCCAGGACTATCATTGCCATGACAACAGAAATTGAGGGTGAGCGGGTTAGTGGAACAGCGAGTGAGCTGAGTGTGATTTCCAAATTCTCAAACAAGGCCTGAGGCTGCACTTGCTCACGAAGTGGAAAAATTCATGTTGGCAGTTCTAAATGGATTCCAAAATATTAAGGCTCATGAGTTCTTTCTGGGGAAGAGTCAGAGATGGAGACTCCGTGGAGGCCCTCCGTGGGGAGTTGATTTTCTCAGAGGGGTAGGAATCTCTAAGACAATTAAGAGCCTGAGCCCCCCTTTAAAAGTAGGACACATAAACTCTGTCCATTCTCCACAGAGCAAAGAGATGTGGCAAACCAGGGCAACAACATCCCCCAAGGACACAAAAAAGACAGGTGCTTTTAAAAAATATTTTGTATGGTACAGCCTTTCCACAGAAATAACTCAGAACAACTCAGACCTACATTCTGAAGCTAAAGGATAGACCTGTACCTTGAAAAATCATTGATATAGTTACCATTTACTAGGCTCTATAATATGTGTGTATTATCTCATTTAATTCTTGCAACAACCCTATAAAGCAGACAAGGCTATTATCTCTATTTTACAGAAGAAGAAACTGGAATTTAAAAAAAAAAAGTAATGGTCCCAGGGACATACAAGTGCTGAGTGGCAGAACTAGAATCCAAAGGAGAGTTACTCTGACCCACAGCCTGAGCTCTTAGTGATTCTCTCTCTGATATGGAAAAGGGCGTCCTGTTTCTTGCAAGAATTTTAAGCTGATGCTTCCTTGCATGGTTTCTGAGCTTGCAAAGATATTAGATAACTTCGAGGATATTTAATCTTGACTCTCTAGACCAGTTCTTAAACTTTAGGGCCCATCAGTATCTCATGGAGGGCTTGTTAAAATAGATGGCTGGGCCCCACCCTGAGAATTTCTGGCTCAGTAGGTATTGTTAGAGCCGCTGCTCTGGGAACCATCCTTTGAGAACCACTGCCTAGTCCCTCTCTAAACTAAGGTTCTCTAAGCCTCACTGCCTTAGTTGCCTCACCTACCTAACTAATCTTTCACTGTTTGGTCCTGGATCCCCTGGGGTGTTACTTGACAACCTATAAACTTATCCTTGGTAGTACTGTGTGTTTGGGAATTCCCTGAGCTCTTTTAAAAATAGTGAATAGCTCCCACTCCAAAAATAATTTACTTTTGCCTTAGGTAAGTCCTGAGATCCCATGAAATGTAGAAAGAGGAGCCTGGATGAACCAGTGGGAGATGGCAAAGTAGGCTGGCACCCTGAAGCCAGACCAGCTCTCGAAGGCAGGGGCAGTTTTGTTCGTGTTTTTTTGTTTTGTTTTGTTCTTGTTTTGTTTTGTTTTTACAACCTCTTGGGATTTCCTCTAGGAACTAGTCACAAAAGGGTAATCATTAAAACCTCTTCAGAGCATTCACATTAAGAAAGTTAGAGTTGTAAACGTGAATGACTGGCCCTTTAATGCCCCTCTCCTCAAAACACATTCCTCCACTTGGAGAAGAGACTGTAGCTATATGCCTGCACTCCCTATTTAGCCATTTTCTTTCTCTGCTCAGTCTCACAGGAACCTGAGTAAAAGTAAGAAGCCAGTGGGCCATGTCTGCTTACACAGAGAGCCTGGAGAAAGGGGCCAGTAATCAGGATTAATGGATTTAATGCCTGAGTTGTTTATCTTGCAGAAAACATCACCTGGTGATGTCCCCATTAATCCCTTCAGAGCAGGGCTTTTGTGGACTATGTAAATAAATGAGCAGTTTAGAGACAAAGCAAAGTAATTCATCAGTGGAGGAAAAACAACTGCAAGGAACACATGTGAATGAGGATCCCAGCACAGCAGGTCCCTCTCCCTTAATGCCATGACTGCAGCTGTTGTGTGTGCTATGAGAAGATGCTGGTTCATGAGGTCTCAGACACAAGTGTAAGGCGACTCAGGAACCAGGAGGAAGCCTTTTGGAAGCAGCTGCACCTTCATCATGAAGCACTGAAGGGCAACAGAAGCAATGAAAGGCAGGCTCTACTAGAAACAACCAAGCTTTTTGAAGCATTTTCCTTTTCTTTTTTTTTAAATTATTTTTTTAAAATTTTTTACAGGGAGGAAGGGAGAGGGACAGAGAGTTAGAAACATTGATGAGAGAGGAACATCGATCAGCTGCCTCCTGCACACTCCCCACTGGTGTGCCTGCAGCTGACTCCTGCACACTCCCCACTGGGAATGTGCCCGCAACCAAGGCACATGCCCTTGACGGGAACCGAACCTGGGACCCCTGAGTCCGCAGGCCGACGCTCCATCCACTGAGCCAAACCGGTCAGGGCCATTTTCCTTTTCTTTGGGCAGAATTAATAAATCCCTCTCATTTCATCCCCACGAGGGTGGCTAGGGATGAATGGACTGTATAGATGTCAGGATGATCCCAAAAACTACAGAGTGTCTGTTTCTGGGCCTAGGAATGAGAACTATTGAATTCTGGCTACCAGGTTATCAGCCAAGTCCAGCCACATCACAGATTGCTCAAAAGTATCCCAGAAAAAAAAAGGAGTAAAAAGGTTAGACATCTATTAATATTATATGTCAAGCACTATATTCAGCTCTTTATTCTTACCATGGCAACTCGATAAGATAGGTGTTATTTTTATACCCAATTTATAGGATAGGTAATTAGGAAAACATGAATTTAAGCAATTTGCTTATGCTCACCCAGCAAGTAAGTTTGGAATTGTGGTGCAATTCAGATCTGATGCCACATCCTAATCTTAATCTTTATGCCATATTCCCTCCAAACATGTTTTGAGTCCTAAAACCTAAGAGTACCAAAGGACAGAGCAGAAGGCAGAGGAATATCTCTTTAACTTAGATCTTTGGTACGGAGGGATGTTGAAAAGTATGGTTAGGTCACCCATGGAGTACCTGGAAGATGTAAGCTCTGTCCAGCTCAGTCCATGAGGACTGTGACTCATGAGTCAGCAGCTAAGCACAGTCCTGGAGAAAGGGGATCACACAAGAGGGATCGGGACAGTAGGAAAGGGGAGAAATGGAAACTCCTTCCCTATCTTCTGGCAAGAAGATGGGTTCCTAAAATTCTTTTGAATCTGAAGGAGAGACCTGAGCCATATGCAAATGAAATCATCAGTACACAGTCCCTATTTCACAATTGCCTAGGCATATACATCCACCAGCATCATCAATGAAAGGAAGAATGTATTCGTAGTTAGTTCTTGGCTCACCAGTCTGATCTATGAGAACAAGAAAAGCCCTGACGTGAAGGTAGCAGGGCATGACTTCGTGTGGCTGTTTTGATTGGGTAGTTCTCACCTTTCAGAGGCCTCCCTATCCTGCAACACTTGGCAGTCTAAACCCACCTGCTCATCCATCACTTCTTCACTCCATCATTGGCATTGGGGCTACAGATTTGTCAATGAATGTTCTTCTCTTGCCATCTGGCAATATTAGCTCTCTAATGAATTGCTTTAACTTGTGCATTTGTTTTTTTGACAAATGTGACTTTTAGTTAAATTATGCAACATTCATAAATAGCAAATGCTGGCTGATTAGAATCAATGAAAGGCCTTAGAGTTGCCAGCAAAAATGGGCCCTTAACTGCACGTTACTTAGATAGCTTAATCATTTGAAAGGCATCTGAGTATTTTTGGAAAGTACTTTTTACACACAAACTTATGTCATCTATTATGTATGTGAGTATGTATTTGAATTTGGATAAATTTTTGCAAGCCAGCCATGCTCTGAATATAAGTGTTAGATACACTTGGCTATGAAGCAAGACACACTTGGGTTTGATTCTACTTCTGCCACATGAACCTGGGTATGTTTCTTAACCTTGCTGTGTCTCTAGTTTCTTATATGTGAAATCGATATACTAAATCCCCTGCAAGATTGTCAAATAAATGAAATTGACAAATAAATGAAACCACACATGTAATGTGCTTGGCACAGAGTCTGGGTATATATGGCTCAATAATTTATTAACTATTATTATCATCATGATGTTCTATTCAGAGGATTATGGAAGACACCATTTGCAATCTCCATACAGAGTCTGGGTATATATGGCTCAATAATTTATTAACTACTATCATCATCATGATGCTCTATTCATAGAGGATTATGGACGACACCATTTGCAATCTCCATAACCCTTCCTTTCTGAAAACTACCACAGGGATGAGCCTCCAAAGCCATCTTTTAATTATATAACACTGCTTTAGTGATTGGGTAAGAATAAGGATCAATAATAACTGAAGTAACTGTGGGAATGTGACTTGATTCAACCTGGCAGATCCTTTTTCTTGAAAATGTGAATTAGGAATTTGTCTTCATTGGTCCTCTGAACTAAGAAACTATGAGGCAGTCATGTTTGGTAATGTGCATGTTAAGGCAGTAAAGGTCAGTCTACAGAATGATGTAGTTGCGCAGAAAGAAGCAGATCCGACTTTGACTTTAAGTCAGAGAGTGGTGCCTTGGTTCTGATAACTTTCTACTTTCATGAAAAACCCCATTCCATCTATCTACCTACCTACCTACCTACCTATCATCTCCCTTTTGCTCACTACTTTGAATGGGTTTCCATTGTCTTCAACCAAAAGATCTTTGCTCCCAGTGTCATTTTTGCGCATGAAGCCACCAAATTTCTGTGAAACTTGGAGAAGCTAAACATTTGAAAGTTACCTGATTATTTTAGAAACACACACACACACACACACACACACACACACACACACACACACATACACACATGCATTTTATGTTATCTGTTTTTAACTCCTGAAGGACATTAAGTAGAAAATCAAAATAACCATGTATGTAAGGAAGTCATACATGTAAGGAAAAGAAAGAATAAATAGAGAGCCATTAGCAATCCCGGTCTTACAAAAACAGGTTACCTTATCGCTTTCCAGAACCCAAACAAGAAGGGAGAGACCCTGGGTCTTTACCTGGAGTTGCACTGGATACTGTTGGCCATTGCTGATCAGATCCTCCTGGTCCAGCCCGTAGAATGCCAGCCTCCTCCAGGTGCACGGAGCTGAGTAAACACATAGACCCAAATAACAATTAGACCACAAATGCCTTTCCAAATCTCATTCCACCCTCAGAAAGTGCTTATACATCTCTGGAGACAGGGCTGCAGCTAACACATTCTACTCATGCTCGAACAGAAGCAATTACTGCTGAGCAGTCACCTTGCAGAAACTGCAAAAGCATTGCTGACTTACTGCCTGCTATATTTAGGCAATAAGCATGTTTTACTTTTATGGCAATTTTGGTCTTCATTAATGCCATGGTCTTCATTTAATCTAACTGGAAACCCATCGGAGGGCTAATGCTGTTTTAACATCTTAATGCTGAAGCAGATGAGGAGAGCTTGTTCTCAAAAGCCCCCAAGCCTCTCTTGCTGGTTCTCTTGTTTCTGGATTCTCTATAGCAGTGGTTCTCAACCTTCCTAATGCCACGACCCTTTAATACAGTTCCTCATGTTGTGGTGACCCCCAACCATAAAATTATTTTCGTTGCTACTTCATAACTGTAATTTTGCTACTGTTATGAATCGTAATGTAAATATCTGATATGCAGGATGTATTTTCATTGTTCATGAAGAGGAAAACACACAAAAATTATTTGCTGATAAGTGTAATATTGTTCCAGTTTGGCTACCCAATTAATTCTTTTTTTTAATGAATTACTTTTCTTCTTCTTTTTAAAAATATATGTTTATTGATTTCAGAGAGGAAGAGAGAGGGAGAGAGAGATAGAAACATATAAACATCAATATCAATAATGAGTGAGAATCATTGACTAGGAAAACACACAAAAATTATTTGCTGATAAGTGTAATATTGTTCCAGTTTGGCTACCCAATTAATTCTTTTTTTTAATGAATTACTTTTCTTCTTCTTTTTAAAAATATATGTTTATTGATTTCAGAGAGGAAGAGAGAGGGAGAGAGAGATAGAAACATATAAACATCAATATCAATAATGAGAGAGAATCATTGACTGGCTGCCTCCTGAACAACCCCAACTGGGGATCGAGCCCACAGCCCAGTCATGTGCCCTTGACTGAAATGGAACCTGGAACCCTTTAGTCCACAGGCTGATGCTCTGTCCACTGAGCCAAACCAGCTAGGGCTACCCAATTAATTCTTAACCTTATATTCTGTTTTACCCTTTCTGTATCTTTTAAAAAATATTTTTTGTTGATTTTAGAGAGGAAGGGAAAGGAAAAGAGAAATAGAAACATCAATAATGAGAGAGAATCATTAATTGTCTGCCTCTTGCATGCTCCCCACTGGGGATGGAGCCCGGCAACCCGGATATGCGCCCTGCCTGGGAATTGAACCGTGATCTCCTAGTTCATAAGTCAACGCTCAACCACTGAGCCAATCTGGCCAGGCTCTTTCTATATCATTCATTCATAGACGACCCAACCTACATTTAGGGACTAGAGGAAGCTTAACACCACCACTCATGGATCCCAGTTCAGAAGAGATCAGTTCAGCCTGAAATATGGCAAGGAGTGAGACATGAACTGGGAGACTATTAGAAGCAAGTGGAGATAGAACATAAACTGCTCAAGAGTGGAGAGAACAGTGTAGTCATTTGTATATATCTAATGCTAGCACATATTAGACTTTCAAATATTAGTAGGATGAATGAAGAAAGAAAGGAACAAATGGGACCCTAAGGGTAAATATCATCCAAGAAAATCCTCACCAATATTAGAGGACTCTTTTAAACTAGACATTCATTAATTTTGCATGTTAAGTTGCTAAAATAAAACTTACACTACTGTTTGAAGGGGTTATATGAGGCAACAGAACAGGCAAACTTGAACTATTGTGGGAGAAGGGCATCTACAAATTTAATATTCTCTTACTCTTTGGAAAATCAATTATTAGGCTCTGACCTGTTGCTATTATGCCCTTCATCTATACCCTAGAATCTTCTCTTTTTTTTCCAAATATTAATATCCTTCAGGTGTTCCTGGATTTAAATTATATGGGTTCAATCAGATTCATTCTGAAGATGTAACTACCCTAGAACCAGCTCGGCTCAAAGCAGAATTTTCAAAGGAATAGTAACATGATGCCTGAAGCTGGAAAGGCCAAGAAGCCAAGCACATGTATAAAAAAGATGCTTAATTCTAATATATGGTTAATGTACTACATTGTGAGTAAAAACTTACATTTAGCTTTATTTCATTTTCATCCTACTTAAATCTATATCTTAATTGAAACCTGAATAGGAGCATATTTGACTTTTTTTTCATTTAAAAATGGGATAAGGGTGTGATATGTTTTAGTATTTCAATTTAAGTGTAACTTTTAAAGTGTATCTCATCACTTGGTACTTTTAAAGTAAAGCACTAATTCAATTGGGAAAGAGTTCGTATGGTAAACCATGCTTTTTCCTATTGCGTAGCTCCAACACAATAGCTCAGATTGTGTAGGCAAAAGCATAGCTGGTCTCTAACAAACACAAAAAAGCCTTCTGATATCTACTCTATGGCCTCTGCATAAACGTTTTGGGCCTAAAATTATGACCCAGGTTCCAATGTAACATCTCACCAAGTCAACTACCAATGTTCAGCCCTTCACTCATTGCTTCTCATTCAGAAATAGCAGCCAGTATCATTTCTGCTCAATCTTTAATGTTATGCTTAAGAATATATTAATTTATTTTAATTTAATGCATTTTTAATAGACTAAAACTAATTTTTCATTAACTCAACATATACTTTGTATGCTCTGTCTTTAAAAATTGATCTAGGTTTGGTGAAGATCAACTTAAGAGTTGCCCAGAGCCCAGCCAGCATGGTTCAGTGGTTGAGCACTGTAGGAAACCACCTATTGTCTTCTCTAGCAGAGAGGTGTGGACAAGGAGCCCGGAATGCTGGTGACCCTTGAAGCCCTGGCAAAGGTCAGAGCTGTGCACCCACTGTTTAGTCCAGACAATGGTAGCTGAAGCAACTTCCCCACCAGATAGTCATGTAAATCCTTACTGATAAGATCGTCTGTCTGTTATTGGAACTTGCCTGCCTAAGGGCTATAGGTGTATCCTAAACTAAATAAAAGGATGGCAAGGCCTGAACAAAAGCAGAGTCCATCCTCTTGGGATGGGCTCTCACCTGGCCCCGCAATTTCCAAATTATTTTCTGTCTCGACTCTTTCATTTGTGTGCACCCCCTCTTCCAGATCCTGAACCCTGAACTACGCGGGACGTGGGGGAACATTCACATCTGGCGCCTCAACAGGACATCTGGAAGAGAAGACTTCGCCTAAAGTGAAAAAACAAAGATTCACCATATAGGTGGGGGAGAATTCACTGGATAGGTGGGCACACCGTATAGGTTGGGAGATATTTCACTGCATGTAAAGCCCACGATCAGCTGCAGAATTCGCGATCTGTAAGTAGGGTGGGAATGTGTCTTTCTAGCCAGACTAATGGGGCAGAATTCGGCTTAAAATATATTTGATGGTCTTTCCAAGTTAAATTTCAAGGCTATAACCAAGGGATGATTTTTGGAAAACTCCAAGGGCCCAGAGTGATTCAAAGAATTTGTTCTCTCTTCTTAAAGGAAATATTTTTTAATTTAGCCGATTTAATATACTTGAAATTGCATGGAAAGCTTTATCAAATAAAAATTAATAACTATAGTTTACTTATACTTTAAATGTTATGAAGGTTTTGGCCTCTAAGAAGGGCAAAATAAAGTAACAATATATTTCTTAAATACAGCCAAATTTTTCAGATGGAATTTTAAAAGACCCCAGCCCATTTTTATTTTTGAATAGTCCATTGGGAATATACTGAAATTCTAGAGAGGGGCAGTTCCTGAACCAGGGACAAAAGACACTGCTTTGGTAATTTTTAATGCTGGACATTCTCTGGTGTAAACTTTTAGTGTATTCTGCGCACCTGTATAAGAGTGTTGATGTTTTTGTGTCTCTTTGTTGTTGTTCAATTTATTTTAAGAAGAGGCAAGTCCCACTTTGGGGAAGCCTAGCTGTGTGTGGTGGGGTTGAAAGCTTGAGAGAGATTGCAAGAAAGTCCCAGCAGCTGCTGAGAATTCTTAATCTTGGGGGCTCTTCTTGCTCTCCCTCTCAGGGTTCAGCCACCAGAAACAGCTAGTAAGATTTCTGTTTGTCTGCAATATAATGTTGGCTGTCTATCTCTTAGGGATTTTGGTTTTCTCTTCCCTTTTTTATTGTGAGAATAAACAAATCATCTTTTCTGTCAAAGAACAGTTTAGACAGCTGCCATTTTGGACTGCCTGATTTGGCAGTCGCCATGTTGGCCACATGGCTTATCGCTCCCCTGGGGGCCACCATCTTGAAACAGCAAAGGCCAACCCCTCCCTTTGAATTAGCCAATCGGGAAAGACTGTGCGCCTGAGCTCCAATCAAGAGCAAGGGACAGGTCACGTGCGTTGTTAAGGCACTCTGCTTCAGAAAGGAACTTGCAAAGATTCAGAGCCAAGTTCAGACAGGAAACTTTCAGGTAGGGTAGCATGTGTCCAGTCAGGGACACCAGGCAAGCCAAGAGTCAGGATCCCCCATGGGGGCATCTGCCAGTGATACTCTGTGTATTTGCGTTTCACAGATTGGGAGTTTATGAATTATTTTCAATGCTCAATACACTGCTTGCAATAAGCCATGTGCCTCATTTTAAAATCTTACATATTATTTATTCTTTATATGCTGAAATCATAATTGAATCCAAGTAAAGTCTAGGAAAATGACTGAAACCTCCCATAATCCCTCTGTATATGCAAATAAGCCAAAGGGGATACTCTTTAAAAATATAATTGCTAATATTTACAGGGTAAACTAAAGATTGTTGTTAAAATACTAAATCTGACAATAGTTACAGTCACCATAAATGAAAAATCACTTGAAATATATGGCTTTGCGGCAGTATTTGCTAAAATCTCAAAAAGCAACCATGTTTATTACATTTGTTGCTTGGTGTAAAAAAGAAAGAAAAGTGTCTGGAAGGAAATAAAAAGGGGTTTCCTTCAGATGTCTAACTGTAATTAAAAATCAATATATTGGGCCTCATAAGCTAAAGTAAGTAATTTATGGTTTTGCCTCCCTAAACAAAGTTTATGTAAAGCAAAGTTACCCAAAGATTAATAGCAGAAATTTAATTAATGTCATTTACTGTCCATAACTTAGGACAAGTAAAGTTAAAAAATAAACCTTATTTTAGATTGATTTAAATTGGCTAATTAAAATAAATGAATATTCATAAAAACTTTGTTGTACTGGGCAGGAAACTGTTCCTGAAGCATTAACTAATTTTTTACTAATGGTTTATCTCATAGTAAACTTGCTTAACATTCAATGAATCCAAAGCAGTCATATTTCTGTGCAGAAAATTAAAATTAAAAAGTTATCAAGACTGCATTGCAAAATTTCCAAAAGCCTTTTAATATTATTTAAATCAAAAAAGAAGAGGGATAGTGTAATAATCCCCTGTGAGTAAATTACATCAAGAAAAATTTTTACTTTAAAAATTATTTTTCACTTGTAATGCTGAAGACAAGACACCCATAAAAACAAACATGGTGTCAAAATAAGCCAAAGGAAAATGGTTCGGGCACAATGAAAAGAAAGGATCCCATGTCTAGTTTATAGAAAAGAATCCTTTATTAACCTTTGGTCGAGAATATGTTTGTATATTTCCAGAAAACTCCTCCAAGCCCGTGTGGATTCCTGCAACAACGGATCCCAGAGAGCAACTGACCAGATTGCTCCAGCCACGAAGACAAGAGGAGAAACAGTCCAGAGATGGGAGATGGTGAAGACGCCTTGCCATACTAACAGTCAGCAGCTGTGTGTTGCTACAGGTTGCCCAGGACCAAGCCAGAGAAAGTCAGACCTGCACTGCCACCGTTTGCCCACCATCCTGAGCTAGCATATCATTATTGGCATGTACACATAAGGAACTGTTGGACATTGAAATTGGGACACAAAAAACTGTTGGCCCAGAAAGAAACTTACAACAGACTGATTCCTTGGATGCCTGGCAGCAATTTAAAAAGGACATGACATTTGCCTCTCAGCATATGTCACTATTGCTTGTCTCATTTTTGTTCTCAT